>NW_026138128.1:605000-965573 GCF_025592945.1 Manacus candei | reverse complement strand
GAGGGGGCTCATTTGCATCTTTTAAAGCGGCCGCCGCCCCGAAAAGCGCCCGGGGAGGGGCGGGAGCGGAGCCGTGCGGGGCGGGGGGAACGGAGCCGTGCGGGGCGGGAGCGGAGCCGCCTGAACGGGAGAGCCGTCCCCGCGGCTGTCACCGTCCGGGGGGATGTCACCCCCATCCCCGGGCTGCACACCCCGCGCTGGCACCCCTCCTTCTCCCCGCGCTCAGGGTGCCGCTCGCGGCACAGCCACCGCCACGACCCCCGCGGAGGACCCTCGCCGGCTGCCGCCGCACCCTCTGCGGTGCCGGGCTCGCCCCCATCCCCCCGCACCCCGGTGCCACCCGGTGCCGCGCTCGCCGCTGAGCTCATGCCCCGGCTCCGGCTGACACCGGCGCAGCTGCGGGCACGGAGGCGGGTGGGGGGACCCGGGGGGGTGCGGGGGGGGCACATTCCCGTCGGGAATGAACCCAGCATCAACCCAACCAGCCCGCGGTGCCACCGGAGCCGGGGCAGCGGGGACGTCACGCGGCGGCTCCGGTTACGGTCCCTTTTGTCCCTTCCACACCTGGCAGGTGTCCCCGCGGGGAGGTGGCACTGCCAGGACGAGCCGGGGCCACCGCGGCGGCCCGGTGGGGTCTGGAGATAGAGGGGGTGGTGGGTTGGGGACCCCTCCCCACCCCGCGCACGGCTCAGCCAGGATCGGGCCTCTGCCGGTGCTGCCACCGCGGTCATTGTCGCCTCGGTGCCCCCGCGGTGTCCCCCGGGGCGTTGGCAGCTGCCAACGGGGTGGCGATGCTGGAGAAGCCCCCCCGGTGCCGCCGGAAAGGGGCTGGGAACCCCCCTCCCCACGGCCACCCTGGACTCAGCACCGGGAGCCACCAGGACCGGTCACAGCACTGGGAAACACTGGAGGGGGGGGTTCGGAGGGGCCTGGGGGGACAGTGACATCGCTGGGGACACCCCCGGCTTTGGGGAGCAGAACGAGGGGCCAAGGGAGTGAACCCCCCCAGCAGAGCCCCCTCCCCGAAACCCCCCCTGGCCCCACTGCGGGCGCACCGGGCCTGGGAACGGAGAGATTTTGGGGAAGGGGGGGCTTGGAAGAGGAATTTGGGGGTGGGGAGGTCTGGGGTGGGTACGGGGGATCTGGGGGGGGCGTGGAGGGTTCGAGGGGGGCTTTGTTCCCCGGTCCTGCCGGGCTCGCGCTGCCCGCGCGGGGTGGGGGCTCAGCACAGGGACGTGGGACCCCCCCCCAGCCCCGAGGAGGCTCCAAGGCCCCCCCGAACCCCCCCACGCTGCGGGGGCCGAGCGCAGCGGCTGCAGCCCCCTCCTCGGCGGGCCGGGGGCGGCGGGGATGGGGATGGCAGGGTTGGGGACGGGATGCAGTTGTCATGGCAACCCCGCATCCAGCCTCAGCCTCGGCTCTGCCGCACCAGCCCCGCAGAGCAGCCACCCCCCCCGGCCCCTCTCCAACCCCTCCAGGGCGATCCCTGGATCCCCCCCAAGCCCCCCCAACCACTCTCCCATCACAGGGTGCACCCCCAGAGCCCCCCCACCCCCAGTGCCGAGCCCAGCCCAGCCTTCACATCCCCCCCAAGAACCAGGGGACCCCCCAAATCCACGGGGGGCCCCCAAAACCCCCCAACTCCTCTCCCAGCCCAGATCCCCCCCTCCCACACCGAGCCCAACCCACCCTTCACCCCATCAGCCCCCCCCCCATGGTGCCACTCCCCAATCCCACGGGATCCCCCCAAACCCCTCTCCCACCCCGGGGTACCCCCCTGCACACCCCAGGGCTGAGCCCAACCCAGCCTTAACCTCCCCCTAAATCCACGGGACACCCCCCTTCCAACACAAGAGACAAAAAAACCTGGGAATTATTCTCTTTAATGCTCATTTTCCACACATTTGCCAAACGGGATCGTGGCGTGCAAGACAGGGGAGAGTGTGCTGGGTCCATGGGCAGGGGCTTGGGGGGGGGAGGGTGTCACAGCCCCCCCACCCCGACACCCCTCAACCTCCAAACCTTCCAGCCAAGAAAAAAATATATAAAGCACTAAAGGTGAGACATTCAGTGCCCCCTCCCCGAACACGTAGGACGATACAATCAAAGGTAAAATGCCCCCACGGGCACCAGGGTGGGGGGGGCCACAGATAAATAACACCACTGCCTCCCTCCCCCCCCCCCAAAAACAACAAAAAAAAAAGGTTTGGTTTCTTCAGTTTTCGCTATTTTCGTCTCGCTTTATTTTTTTTCCTTTTTTTTTCTTAAAAAGTCATTACAAAAAGAGCCATCGAGGAGCCTCCTACAAAAGGGGTTAGTGTTTGTCCCAGGTGGGGACTGGGGGGCTAAGGAGAGAGGGGGGGTCACATCCTGCCTCCCCCCCCCCCCTCCACTCCCAGCCCAGCCCCCTCCCCCCCCCGTGCTCTCCTCTCATAAAACCCCTTAAAAATTGCACGTGACGTTTGGTTTTTAACAGCTTTCAGCAACTCAGGGGGGTGGGGCTGGGTGGGGGGGCTGCCTCCCACCCCCTCACCCGAAAACTGGCGGGTGAGGGAGGGGGGACCTTCCCCCAGCTCCCCCCAAAATCTTGGTGGGGGGGGTCAGGGTCAGACCCCACCATTTCTGCTGCAGGGGGGGGAAGAGCCATCAGTGCAGCGAGTTGCCAGGTCTCAGGGGGAGGATGGGCCCCCCCAGTGCTGCATGTGAGGTGGGGGGGGACACATCTGTTTTTGGTGGGGGGAGATGGGGGAACAACCACTTTTGGGGGGGTCACAGTGCCAGGGACGAGGCTGCAGGAGCAGCCCCCCAGGCTCCTGCCCCCCGTGCTGCCCCTCACAGATGGGACCCCCCAGGTTGTGTCCCCCCTCCCCAGGAGACTCACCCCCCCACGAGGAGCAGGGCAGTGGGTATGGGGGGGCTGTGGCTTGTCCAGGGAAGGGGATAAAACAAGAAAACACCAAAATTTACCCTGTTAAATAGAGCTGCCCGTTGGGGAACGGCTCAGCACCGCTGCTGCATGGGGGGGGTCACATCCTGCCCCCCAACCTCCCCCCGGAGCAGGGTGACCCCTCCCCAGCTGGTCCCTCACCCCCTCCCCGGGCCGGTGGCGGGTGCAGAGCGTGGCTGGCGTGGGCATGCGGGGACCACGCGGTGAGGGGGGTGTGGTGGGGGGGCTGCGGGCCTGGGGAACCCCGGGGAGCCCCCCCAGGTCCTTGGGGAGCCCCCCCAGGTCCTTGGGGAGCCCCCTGTCCCTCCCCTCCGAGCCACAGCGGCTTCACAGCCCTGAGTGCGGAGGGAGGGGAGGGGGGGCTCCCGGAGGAGGAGGAGGAGGAGGAGGAGGAGGGTGGGGGTGAAGCCCACGCTGTGTCCCCCCCACCCCTCAGAACTCCACCTTGCAGGCAGGGAAGGTCTCATCCTGCATGGCCACGGTGCTGTTGCTGCCCAGCACCGTGATGCCCAGCTCCTGCTGCCGCTCGTGGGTCTCCTGGTACCACTCGTGCATCACCAGCGAGTCGAAGGTGGGGATCAAGGTCACCTGTGGAGACACCGGGGACACCTCGTCACCTCCCCCCCCCCGGAACCAGGAAGGGGCCAATCCCAACATTTCAGGGACCAACGTCACCTGCAGGGACACCCAGCACACCCTGCCACCCCCCAGGACTGGAAGGGGCTGATCCCCCCCCACCTTGCCACCCCCCAAACACCAGGAAGGGGCTGATCCCCCCCCTGCCCCAGGTACCCATGGGGGCTCACCTGGATGTCGACGCCCCACTGGTGCTTGCCGCTGAGGAGGGCGTCGAGGAGGGGCCGCAGGACCCCCTCCTTCAGGTGGTCGTCCCCGCTGACCACGTAGCAGAGGGAGCGGACGCGCCGGAAGAACTCCTCGTCCACGGTGCGGGCGCTCCAGGAGCCGGGCAGGTACGCCAGGTCCACGTAGACGGGGGGGCCCTGGGGGGCTGTGGCCCGTGGGCCTGTGAGGAGGAGGGGGACACGGTGGTCTGCAGCAGCCCCTGAGCCTCCCAAACCCACTGCTGGTGTCCCACAGGGACCCCAGAGCGGGAGCCCCCCTGTCCCCCCCCCGTACCTGCGGGTGATGCCCGGCCCGCTCCCGCCGCCGGCCGGGCTCCAGCGCCACGGGTGGTCCCGGGGGTGCGGGGGTCCCCGAGGGAGGGGCCCTTCTTGTCCCCGGGGGGCAGCCTGGCCTTGTCCCCGCTGTCCCGGGCCGAGCTGGCGGGACCCCTGGCCTTGGGGGCCGAGGAGGGGTGTCGGGGGGGCTCGGCCTTCGGGGTGGCGGGCGCGGAGCCCACGCGGGACGGGATCCTCTTCGCTTTGCCGGGGGGCTCCTTCCTGCCGGGGGGCAGCGCCTCGGGGTCCACCATGCAGATCCCGGGCTGGGCGGGGATGGGGCAGGGGTCCTTCAGGGGGGCTGGCAGAGGGTCGCAGGCTCTGGCCACGGCGCGGGGCGGCCGCTCCGAGTCCTCGTCCGACTCCAGCCCGTCGGCCAGGAGGGAGGGACAGTCCTCGGTGGCCGGGGGGATGTCAGAGTCGGAGAGGGTGGGCAGTGACTCGCTGACCGAGGTGGGGGGGGTCTCCCCGGGGCGGCCCCGGGGCGGCACCAGCTCCTGTGACGGGTCACTGTCCGACAGCTCCCGGGGGCTGGCGGCGGCCGAGGGCGACCGCTCGGACTTGGGGTGCTCGAACTCGCAGGGCGACACCAGGCACAGGTCCACGTCGTGGGGGGACTCGGAGCGGCGGCCGGGCCGTGGTGCCACGTCCCCGTCGGCCCAGGGTGGGTGGTGGCAGGGCCGCAGCGGCAGTGACAGCCCCCCTTTGGCGGGCTCCGGCTCCGGCGTGTCCCCCGTGCTCCGGGAGCCCCGGCCCTCCTCCGGGGGGGACTCGCTGACCGGCGGCAGCACCTGCTCGAAGGAGACCGAGAGCGACTCGTCCACCTCGGTGGAGTGCGGGGAGCCCACCTCGGCCGGCAGCGAGGGCGTGGTGATGGTGGGGGACACGTCGGGGACTTCATCCTTGAAGGGGCTGAGGGACAGACACCCCGCCTGCTTCTCCTGCCCCGAGCCGTCCTGCCCGGCCTTGCCCCCGCCCGCCGGCCACGCGCTGGGCTGCCGGGCGGTGCCGGTGCCCGGCTCCTCCGCGCCCTCGTCCACCGGGGACTGGTGGAAGGGCGTGTGCCCGGCGCTGGCCGGCCCCGAGCTGGCCGGGGACATCATCTCCAGGGTCTTCTCCTCGGAGCTGCCGCAGGGGTCCTCGGCGCCCTCGGGGCCGTGGTTGAGCAGCCCGGTGGGCGTCAGGTCGAAGTTGACGCTGCGGTCGCTCTTGGGGGTCTTGGCCATGGGCGAGGGGGGGCACACGGCCCTCAGGGGGCTGCTCTCCAGGTAGCGGAGGCGCTGGGGGCTGTCGGGGTCCTCCAGGCCGTTCTCCAGGCAGGAGGAGTCCCCCGGCCGCCTGGCCCCCCCGTTCTCCAGGGATAAAGGCTCCAGCTCGCTCTCGGCCGTGGCGATGCCCTCGTCCGTGGATTCCTCCTTCCTCCTCCTCCCGCCGGGTCCCGGCTCCCGCTCGGCCTCCGGCAGCATGTCCTCGGGGGAGGAGGACTTGGAGCCATCCGACGTCCCCGGATCCTTCCTGGCACCCGCCTCCCGCGGGGTTTTAGCCTTGGGTTTCTCCAGCTCCTTCTTGAGGGGCGGCTTCTTGATGCTGCCGGCCTTGGCCAGGGGTTTGCGGGTCTCCGGGACCGGCGTTTTCCGTGCCGGAATCTTGGCCGGAGCCTTGGCCTCTGCCTTGCTCTCCTTCGTATCCTTCCGCAGCGTCTCGGCCTTCGCCTCCTTCTTCACCACCTTCACCTCCTTCTTGGCCTCCCCTTTCCCCTCGGCCCCCTCATCCTTCTTTGGCAGCTTCTTCTCCTCTTTCTTGGGAACTGGCTCCTTCTTGGGAGCCGCTTTCTCCTTGTTCAGCTTCGCCTTCATGTCTCCCTTCGCCTTCTCCACCGCAGAGTCCGCCTTGGCTCGAGCATCCTTGGCTTTCTCCTCTTCCAACCCCGTTCTGGCCGTCTCCCCCATGGATTTTGGCTTCTCCTTGGCCCCAACCTTCACCTCCTTCTTCTCCACCTTCGGAGTCTTCTCCTTGGGCACCGGTGCCCCGGCCTCCACCAGGCTGAGCTTGGAGCCCGACTTCAGGCTCTCCTTGCTCTCCGCCCTCCTCTGCTTCAGCGGCTTCTCCGGCGGGGACGCCGACACCCCCTTCAGATCGTTCTTGGTGACCACGGGGTGCCTGAGGAACTCCAGGTGCTTCACCTTCTCCAGCCCCTCCAGGATGCGGGCCTGGGGGGTGCAGCCGGGGAAGAGCACCCGGATGATCTTCTCGTAGCGGCTCACGGGGTGCCAGACGAGCAGGACGCACACGGAGGTCAGGCACTGCAGGGGCAGGTCCTGCTCCTTGGGGTACCCGTTCCCCGCCCACTGCTGCAGGAGGAACTCCAGCTCCTTGGTGCCCTTCACGGGGTTCAGCACGTACATGTCCAGCCGGCCCACTCCCATCTTCTGGAAGAGCACGGTGGGCTCGGCGCGGGGGCCGCTGTCCCGGGCCAGCAGGTTGGGGCGGATGCCCAACTTCTCCAGGTAGTGCAGGGTCAGGGCGGCCTCGTCGCAGCTCTTCAGCACCCGGGAGTTGCCCTCGATGTCCTTCAGCTTCTCGGAGGCGTTGAGGAAGACGACGCCCAGCTCCGGGGAGATGAGGTTCTTGGCCCAGTCCCCGTTGCCCTGGGAGCTCTGGGACTGGGATGGGTCCTCCTCCAGCTCGGCCAGCTTCCTCTGGAGCAGGCTGTTGATGCCAGGCAGGCTGTCTGTGCCCGCGTGCGTCACCAGGATGGAGTCGATGCGGTCCAGGTGCCGGACCAGCTTCCAGAAGGAGGATTTGGGGTTGGAGCCCCCGTTGACCAAGACGTTGAAGCCGTTGACGGCAAAGAAAGCAGAGTCCCCTCTCCCGCCCGGGAAGATATAGCAGCAGGGCTTGGAGAGCTTGAGGAATCCCACCATGGTGGGGGGCTCCAGGAGGTCGAAAGGGGACTGGGGCTCCAGCGACTCCGACAGGTACTCCATGAACTCCTCCAGCCCCTCCATCTCCGGCAGGACGCAGCCCGGGTTGTAGCGCAGCTCGATGAAGTCCTGGAGGTTGTGATGCTCCAGGCCCGAGTCCCTCCACTCCCCAAAATCGGGGCAGCTGATGGTCAGCCTGGCCTTGGCCGAGGGGTCCGCGGAGCTCAGGATCTCCCCCACCTGCGAGGGGACGGGGACAGCCAGGGCTTCAGGGGGGAGGTGGCACCAGGGACAGCGATGTGACAGCCACGGGGAGGGGGGGCCCTGCTTCACCCCCCTTCCCTGGGGATCCCACATTCCCATTACCCACAAAGGGGAGGCCCTTCCCTGGTTCCCTCCCCGCCCTGGTGTGGCTCAAGGCCGGGATGTGGCCCCCCCCAGCGTGGCAGTGAGGAGGGGACACTCCAGCAGCCCTCTGGAGCAGCGGCTGATCCATCCTCCTCCCGCTGCCGTGCCCGAATCCCGCCCAGACGCCGGCAACGTGCTCAGACAGCGGCTCCGGCAGCGCCCGCCCGCAGCCCCCCCGGGAGGGGAGAGCGGGGAGGAGGGGGGGGACAGGCGGCTCCTTCCCGAGGCTCCCCCCCCGGAGCACCACACCTCCTTATCCGTGAAGATCTGGATGAAATCCCGGAGGGAGAAGCAGCCGGTCTGCAGCATCAGCTCCCCCGTGTCCTCCACGCAGGGCCCCGCGAACACGAGCAGCTTGTGCTGCGACGCGTCCGTGATGAGGTTCCGCAGCTGGGGACGGAGGGGACGTGAGGACGGGGAGGACGTGAGGACGGGGGGGACACGTGAGGACAGAGGGGACGCGGGTACGGCACTTGGATCCGCCCCGGGGCCGCCGTTCCCAGCTCACCTCGTCGCACAGCGACTTGTCGGAGGGGTTGAGCAGCACCAGGGTCTCCAGCACATCCCCGCGGTGGTGGAGGGTCCTCTGACCTGCCGGGAGCAAGGGCTGACCCCCACCCTCCCCAAAATCGGGCTGCACCCCCACCCGGGCCTCGTGGCGGGGGTGGCAAGGCCAGAGCCTGCCCGGTATTCCGGAGGAAGAGCGACAGCCGTGATCCCGCTCCGGACACCGCGGGGGCCAAAGGACACGTTTCCCGTGTCCTTCCTGCCACTGGGAGGGGAGGAAAGGCGGGGGGGCGGGTTGGGGGAGCCCCTTCTGCCCCCCCAGACACCACAGCGAGTCCTGGGTGCTCCCGGGGGCAGACTGGGGGTGAACTCCCTTCCTAAGCAGGGAACCACCCACCGGAGACCAAACTGACCCTGCCGGGGGTGGGACGTGGAGGGGCGGGAAAAAGGCACCAGAGCAGCCCCAGCTCCATCTCCTCCATTCCCTTCTCCCATGGAAAATCACATCCCGCCCCGGGCTGGGAGAAGGAAGCGGCTCCTCACGTGGGGGGATCACGGGGTTTGGATGGGGGGGGTGAGCACAAAGCCAAGGCTGTTCCCACAGAAAGCGGGGGGCGGGAGGGGGGGGGTCCCACAGAAGCAAGGGGGTCCCTCCAGCTCCTGGGGGGGATTTCCCCCCCTTTCTCCCCCCCCGTTTCACCTCTCACGATGCTGGAGAATGTGGCCGAGTGCCGGGACACGAAGAGCTTCAGCTGCTCGTCCAGGTTGCAGGAGGTGAGGTCGATGTCCCACGAGCGGATCCCTGCGGAAAACAGGGGCCAAAAATTCGGGGAAGGGGAGGGGGGGGCTCAGCACCCACCAGCACCCACACGGTGCCGGTGGGGACTGTCCCCACAATATCCCCTCCCCCCGATACCGCCCCTCTCACCTCACCCTGAGCTGGTTTTGGGGGTCCCCAAACCCACCCGGCCCCCGACACACCGACACCTGCCCGGCAGGTGAGCGCCCTGCGCGGTGACTCACGGCAGCACCGGCTGTGCCAGCGCCAAATCCCAACCCCCCGGGGCACGGAGCACCTCTGCCAGCACCTCTTCAAAGGGGGTAATTAAGGAATTAACGGGCGCCGGAGGATTCGGCACGCGCCGGGCTCGACCTGCCGGCACCGGGACAGGCGCTCTTAGAACACCGAGGGGCAGCCCCAAAACACCCCCTCAGGGCTCCCCTCGGGGGTTTGGGGGTCTGGCAGCCCCCCCCCAACCGCTCCCAGTAACGGCCACCGAACTGGGGGCGGTGGCGTAACCGGGGGTTGCACAACCGTTGGGGTTTGGGGGGGGTTTGGGGAGGTTCAGGGCTGCCCTCGCAGGGGGACGGTCCTGCCACGGGGGGACAATGGGTCAGTCCCGGCAATGTGAACACCCCCCCCCCCCCGCCGGGATTTTGGGGATCTGCTCCAATGTGGGGTGTTCGATGTCACGGTCTGAGACACCCCCCCCAGCTCAGGGAGGGGCAGGAGTGGGACGTGGGGGCTGGAGGGGGTCCCTGCGGCTCGTGGGGTGAATCCCTGGGGGCTCGGGGCAGGAAAAGGGGCAGATCCTGGAAATGTAGGGGAGCAGATCCTGGGGATCCAGGGCGAGCAAATCCTGAGGGGTCTGGGGCTGGGGAGGAAGCAAAGCTTGGAGACCCAAATTCTGGGGATTTGAGGGGGCAGATCGTGGGAGTTTAGGGGGGCAGATCCCGGGGGCCTGGGAGGGGGGGGGGCAGATCCTGGAGCTGAGGGGCAGAAAAAGGGGCAGATTCTTGAAAATAGAGGGGCAGATCCGGGGGTCTGGGGGCAGGAAAGGCGGCAGACCCCGGGATTTTAGGGGAGCGCATCCTGGGATTCCAGGGGGCCAGATCCCGGGGGACCCGGGGCAGGAAAGGGACAGATCCTGGGATTTTAGGGAGGGGCAGATCCCGAGGGGCCTGGGGCAGGAGGGGGCTGCCCGGGGTGGGGGAGTCAACCCCGGGAGGCCCCTGCGGAGGAGGGACGTTGGGAGGAGGGACCCCCACGGGGTCCGCGGCCGGAGCATCATCGCGCGGTCTCACCTCGCTCCAGCTGCTGCAGCGCCGCGGCCCTGAGGCCGGGCCGGTGGCAGCCGCCGCCCACGATGGCGAGCAGGGAGAAGCGGCCGCGCGGCCCCGGGGATGCTGCGGGAGCGGCGGCGGGAGCGGGGGCCGGAGGGGCCGCGGGCACCGGAGCCGCCGCCATCTTCGGGCGCCCCCCGCCCGCTTAACGGCCACGCCCCCTTAACGGCCGCGCCCCCTGCGTCATCGCCGCCCCGACCCGCCCACTGATGTCACCGCCAGCCAATGGCCGCCGGACGAAGGGGAGCGGGTGGGAGGGGCGGAGGTGGGCGCGGGGCGGGGTCTTAAAGGGGCAATGGCGGGGTGGGGCGGAGGGATGGGTCCCGCGCGGTGCGCGATGGGCCGGGTGAGCCCTCGCGTCCTCCTGCCCTCGGATGCTCCATCCCTCCGCCTCCGGAGGGTCGGGGATCATCGCTACTGTAATAGGAGACCCCCCTAGACCCAACCCTCAGCTCCCCTTCCTCGCTCTGGCAGCGTTCCCACTCCCCTGCCCCGCATCCCACCCCAGCCTCGGGTGGACCCGCCGCAGGATGTGACCCACCCTTCCCACCATTCCCCCAGTGTCCCCCGTCCCCCAGCCCTGCCCCAGGCTCAAGTGGGTGCCCCGCGTGGACCCGCAGCAGAATGTGACCCACCCTTCCCATCCCCGCTCAGAACCCCGCCCGGCGGCAGAGGGGGGGCTGGCACTCAAAAATCCCCGCAAAAAGCAGTCAGGAGGGTGAATTCAATCATTTAATGTGTCCCACCCCAGCCCCACAGCCCAGGCACCCGAGGGTGCTGTGCAGGTCCATCCCGGTGCGGGGAGGGGGCTGGGGGCCCGCGGCTCCCCCTCCCCTGCGCGGGGCACAGGCGGGTGGCAGCTGGTGTCCCCCGGTGTCCCCGATCCCTCAGGAGCACTTGAGGATGAAGAGGTTGCAGGAGGTGCCGCGGGGGCAGCTGCAGAGCTTCCCGATGCGCGCCCCGCGCCGCACCGCGCACGGCTCCCGGGGCTCGCACTGTGGGACCGCACCGTCAGCCCCGGCACCCGGAGGGGGTTCGGGGGGTTTGGGGGGTACCCCCCGAGCGCCCGAGGTGACCACCCACCGCCCCCCAGCCCCGCCGTACCGAGGGCACCCAGCTCAGCCTCTTCTCCAGCGCCGGCGGATCCCTGGTCCCGAGCTTCTCCAGCACCTCCTGCAGCACCTCCACCTGCCGGACACACACCGGGACACCGCGAGCTCCCGGGACATCCCGGGGCTCCGGGCCGGGTCACCCCGAGTCCCCCAGGGGCTCTGGATCTGCATCACCCTGAGCCCTCCAGATCCTTTCACCCTGAGTCCCCGGGAATGTCCATGGGCTCTGGATCCTTGTCACCCCAAGGCCCCCAAGACATCCCTGGTGTCTGGATCTGCATCACCCTCAGTCCCCGGGAATGTCCAGGGGTTCTTGTCAAGCCAAGTCCCCCAGGATTCTGTCTCATCCATTGAGGATCATCCCCATCCCCTCCCGTGCCTGGCTTTATCTGGGTCAGGAATCAGGGCTGGACAGGATCGGGGGGCTCGGGGCAGTGCTTAGGGGGCATCCCGCCCCCCACGACCCCACCCCAACACGCCCCACCCGGCACAGCATCTCCCATCCCCACCCCCGAGCCAGAGCAGCCCGTCAGGACGGGGCAGGGAAGGGAACACCGGGTAAAATTCCCCAACCCAGCAATTCCCACGTGCTGCGGGATGTCCCCGGTGCCGCTCCTGCGAGGAGCCCCCCGAGTGCCCGACAGCAGCGGCACAAAACCAAAAAAAGTGGTGGAATCTCAGTTTCCCCCTCCCGAATTCCCCAAGAACACCCCGGCACGGCCAGAACCGGCCCCCAAACCGGGGTGGTGGGAGCAGGAGCACCCTGAGGTGCCCCAGAGCCGCACGGGGGGTGCTGAGGACCCCCTTCCCCGCTCCCCCCACTGCCCCAGCCCCTTTACCAGCTCCGTCTCCTCCCGGCTCTGCCCAGGCAGGCTCAGGGGGGGAAGGACCCCCGGCACTGGCTCGGGGGTGCCCAGCAGGATGAGGCCAGAGCCCAGCAGGCAGAGCAGGCAGAGCCAAGGGTGTCCCATGTTCCCGGTGCTGGAGCCTCCCTGGATTCTCATGGAAGTGTCGGGCTCAGCTTTATATCCCCCAGCCCCCGCCAGCCCCCGGCGTGGGCAAACACCCGCTGACGCAGAGCCGTGTGTCCCCCCAGCCCTGGCACCGTCACCAGGCTGGACGGGGGGACACATCCCAGGGAGACGCATCCCTTGGGACACAGGAGCCGGCGGGATGGACGTCAGCACCGCGGCCAGGGAGGGACCCCCAGGGCGACCCCCCCGCCCCGCAGCCGGGCAGAGGCCGCCGCCAATTCCCTGAGCAAACACGGGGCTCATCCCGGCTGGATCATCCCGGCGCGTCCCCCCGGACACGGCGCAGACGGGGGGCAGGTGGGTCTCACAAACAGATTTATTGCAAAGCCGGGGACAGACGGGGGGGGACAGACAGGGGGATGCGGGGGTACTAAAGCCTTGCTGCCCCAGTATCCACAGGGGAGTCCCCCAGTGCCACTGCACCCCTTTGTGTCCCACGCCCTCCCCCACGCGCCCCCCGGGGGTCCCTCAGTCCCGCAGCATCACTGTGGGGTCCCTTCGTGTCTCACAGCCCCCCCACTCCAGTCTCCCCCGAGGGTTCCCGGTCCCCCTGCACTCCGGCGGGGTCCCCGCTGTCCCGCAGCCCCCCCAGGTCCTGTCCCAGGCCAGGACCCGCATCACAGCCCCGCATCACAGCCAAGCATCCTCCTCCCCCTGCTCCTCCTCGCTGGGGGCCTGGGGGTCCCTGCCGTGGGACCCCTCCCTCGGAGGGTCCGGGGGGAGCCACATCCAGTCCCTTCGATCTGGGCAAGTCCAGACCCCCCAGCCCCGGGCCGGTCCCGGTTTAGTGGCCCCCAGCCCCGGTGCGGTCGCCCTCAGACCAGCCCGGTCCTGGTTTGGTAGCCCCGGTCCAGCTCAGCCCCGGCGACCCCCGCCCGGGGCCACAAGTGGTCCCGAACCCCTGCCCACGCGCGCGGAGCCCTCTGGGTAATGTAGTCCTCACCGCAACGGAGATCCGCGACTTCATTTCCCAGGGGGCTTTGCGGCGGGGAGAGCGAGCGCCCCCTGCTGGGGCGGAGGTCCGAGAGGCGGGAGCGCCGCCACCCCTGTGATGAGTTGCGGCCGTGCTCGGACTCGGGGGCTCAGCGGGGTCGGGGAGGGGGGACAGGGCGCGGTGGGGACACGCACAAGGCGCCGGCAGCGCCGCGGGCGGGCGGTAGCGTGGGGACACGTGCCACGCGGGAGGGAAACTGAGGCACAGCGTGGGCGCTCCCCGCGACCCCGGGGGACACGCACCGGTCCCCACCCCGGGGCCCGGACGGGGCAACCCGGGATGTGCAAAACCCCGGGATGCGCCTGGGAGGCGGCGGGTGCGCGGGCAGCAGGGAGCGCGTCCCCGAGAGCGCGTCCCCGCGGGCCCGGCCGTGTCCCCGGCAGGTGGCGGCCGCCGCCCGCCCCGCAGCACGGAGGTCCCCGCGTGTCCCCGTTTCCCCCGGTTCTGAGCGCACCGACCTCCCCCTGCCCCCGCCGCAGGTCCCGGTGCGCGAATTGCCGCCCCCCCGCTGCAGCCCCCGCTCAAGCGACAGACCCCCGGTGCAGCCCCCGGTGCGTGGACCGACCCCCCGGTGCACGGACCGACCCCCCGGTGCAGCCCCCGGTGCACGGACCGACCCCTCGGTGCACGGACCGACCCCCCGGTGCACGGACCCACCGCCGGTGTAGCTCCCGGTGCACGGAGCGACCCCCGACCCACGCACAGAGCCCCGCTGCAGCCCCCGCTCCCACGGACGCGACCCCCCGGTGCAGCCCCTGGTCAACGAACCGGACCTCCCGCTGCAGCCCCCGGTCGACGCACAGACCCCCCCGTGCAGCCCCCGACCCACGGACCCATCCCGATCCCGATCCCGATCCCGTCCTCGCAGACCCCCCCCGGGGCTGCACGGCCGCGACCCCCGGTGCAGCCCCCGTCAACGAGCCCAACCCCGGCGCAGTGACCGATCCCCGGAGGCGGATCCCGACCCCCGGACGGACCCCCGGGGCCGATCCCCCCTTTCCCCCCCCCGTTCCCCCGTTCCCGGTTTTGGGGGGGGGGGGGGCAGTTTCAGGGCGCGGGTTTCCCCCCGCGACCCCCCCGCGCCTCGTCCCCACGTGGGACCCGCCGGCGGCGACCAATCAGCGGCCGGCCCGCGGGCGGCCTCGCGCCGCGCCAGCCAATGCCCGCCGCGGGGGCGCCGCGCGCGGCCCCGCCCCCGGCGGGAGCCTATAAAAGGCGGGTCCGGGCGAGCCGGAGCCTCAGAGCGATCGCGCCGAGGGAGCGGCCGGAGCGGGAATCGGAATCGCGATAGAGCCGCGATATCTCCTCGATATCTCCTCGATACCTCACCGATACCTCCGCGACAGCCGCTCTTGGGATTATTGCTCTTGGAATTTGCCTTCTCTCGCTTGGGATTACAATTGCACCATGACCCTGGAGGAGCTGGTGCCTTGCGATAGCAGCAAGTAAGTCGCGGGACGCTCGGGGTTTTTTTTGGGGGGGGGACTCTGTCGTTGTCGCCGCCGGCGCTCACCGGCTCTGTCGTTCCTCCGCGACAGGATGCAGGCGGTGAGCGAGGCGGTGGAGCGGGTGCTGGTGGCGGCGCAGCGGCAGGACCGGCTCACGGTCGGGGTCTACGAGTCCGCCAAGCTCATGAATGTGTGAGTATCGCGACACAGCTCTGTCGGGGGGGGTCTGTCGGGGGGGTCCGGGCAGCACCAGCGCGGTTCGCGGGGTGAGGGTCCGTCCTGGAGCGGTCAGTGCAGGGCTGGTCCTTGCCAGGGGGGTTGTACGGGGTGTGGGGGGTAGAGACAGGACTCCAGGCTGCATTTTGGGGGGTCTGTCCCCCACAGCTCAGTGCGACAGGGAGGTGACACGGGGGGGTGACAGCTCCGGGAGGGAGTTACACACGGGAGACCCCGACGACATGGGGGGCGACAGTTCCGGGGGGGGTCACACGCAGTGAGATGACCCCGGTGGCGCAGGGGTGACAGTTCTGGAGTTGGGGGGTTGCACACAGCGAGGTGACCCCGGTGACACGGGGGGGGTGACAGCGCCGGGGGTGAGGGGTTACACCATCCACAGCCGTCCTGATCCCCCCCCCCCGTGCCCCGCACAGGGACCCCGACAGCGTCGTGCTGTGCGTTCTGGCCACCGACGAGGAGGACGAAGGCGACATCGCCCTGCAGATCCACTTCACCCTCATCCAGGCGTTCTGCTGCGACAACGACATCCACATCCTGCGCGTGTCCGGGATGCAGCGCCTCGCCGCCATCCTGGGCGGGGGCGAGCCCGAGCCGGGGGCCGAGCCGCGGGACCTGCACTGCCTCCTGGTCACGGTGAGCGAGGGCAGCGTGACGGGCCCGTGACCGCGCCGGGGGCCGGGGAGGGTGACGGGGCTCGGGGGCCGCGTGTCGGGGCGCCGGCGGCACTAACCTCGTGCTCCTCGCTCCCCCAGAACCCGCACACGGACGCCTGGAAGGGCCAGGGGCTGGCGGAGGTGGCGAGTTACTGCGCCGAGAGCCGCGACAGGAACCAGTGGGTGCCCTACGTGTGTCTGCAGGAGCGCTGAGCCCTTCCCGGCCCCTTCCCGGCCTGGACCTGAAGGATTGGGAAAAAAAAACCCTTAAAAAAAAAAAAAAAGCCGACATAAACCAGCAGGATAAAAAAAGAAGGAGAAAACAGAGCCAGTTCCAACCCACAAACCCAAGAACCCACCGATTTTATTTTTCTTTTTGACCGGAGAGCAGAAGGAGGAGGAGGAGGAGGAGGAGGAGGAAGGGGAGCGCGGCCGAAGCGGTGGGAATGGAGGGGGAGCCGTGCCGAGCCTGGATGGACACTGGCCAGGGCCTGGAGGGACACTGGCTGGAGCCCAGAGGGACAGTGGCCAGAGCTGCCGGCCGAGGAGTCGTGCTGGCCCAGGGGCCGGAGCTGGGGACCCCCAGAGCCCGGGGGGGTGACCCCAGAGCTGGAGACTGTCAGGATTTTTGGCAGCTGGGACCCGATGGAGGCGAGGACTTGCAGAGGGGTGGAGTTTTTTTGTTGCGAAAACTTGCTTTTTTTTTCCAAGGAATTACCGACGTCTGCACAAGATGGACCTGCACATCCCCCCCCGGGGGGTGCTGCTTTTGCACTTGGAGACCCTTGAGCTGAACCTTTTCCAGAGTTTATTCTTATACTGAGCGAGGAACTTAAATTTATTTGCAATAAAATATCTGAAGTCAGCGGTGTTTGCTCTTCCTCTGCTCTCCTGGAGCTGTTCCCACGGGGAGTGGGCTGGGCCGCTCCTGGGTGGGTTTTGGGGTGGGCTCCAGCCCCCACCTCCCCCCGGGGCTCTGCACGCTGTGGGGGGCCTGGGGGGGTCCTTTAGTGCAGGGCTGGGGGTTCCCAGCCGTGTGTGGCCTCCCCGCACTGGCTGCTGGGGAAGGAGAAATTCCCACCCCGCCCTTCTCTGGAAAAGGGTCTTTCCAGGAAAAACCCCCCCGGGTTGCCCTTAGCTCCGTGGTAAACTGAGGCACGGCCCCCCTGCCGTGGGTGGGGGCTGGCCCGGGGTGATGGGATGGAGCTTCCCCCCACCCCCACAGAACCCACAGCCCCCCGAGGCTGCAGGAACCGGGACCAGCCACCCACGGGGGGAGGAGAGCCTGGGAAACCCCCCACGCCCCCAGCCCTTCCCACTGCCCAGCTGTGGGAATTCCCTCCCACTCCTGGACAGGGCACCTGGGTTCTCCCTCAGAGTCCCCCAGGGCTGGATTTGGGGACAGGGAGGGGGGGCTGAGAACCCAAAGGCCGGGGGGAAACTGAGGCAGCGACTGTGGTGGGGGGTGGGGACCCCTGGGCCCCCTCCTGGAGGCAGAACCCCCCTGGCTGGGCACGGGGGGTGCTCAGGTGTGGGCAGTGTCACACAGGGCCGGGAGCTGTGCCAGGACCATCCTGCCCAGCTGGACACTCTGTCCGGCCAGGCAGGGACACAGTGACCGTCCAGCCTGGCTGGGACACCGTGGCCATGCCAGGGTGTCCTGTGGCTTGGGGATGTGCCCTGTGCCCTCCTTTGGGGCTGTGACCGCAGGGGGGGCACAGGGGGGGCAGAGAGGGAACATGGGACAGCCCTGAGTGAGGCCACCCAGCCCCCCCACTGTGGGTACCCCCCCGATGTATCCTGGGGGTCCCAGGGGACAAGGTGGAGGCAACACCCTCTGAGTGGCCCAGACTGTGACCCCCCCACTGCAGCCGAGGGGGGACACACAGCAAAGACCCCCCGGCCTGGGCCCCCCCCAGGTCTGCCCAGACACTTCTGACACGAGCTGGGAGGTCTCAGCTGGGAGCCGGGGGGGGGCCGGGGGGGCACGGCGATCCCTGGGATCACCTGGGAAAACCCGAGGGAAAGGGCCCGAGGGCTGCTGAGGCTCCCGAAACTCGTTTCACTGATGAGACAGCGGGTCACGAGGCCATTCCTGTCCCCGGTGTCACCGCGGGCCACTCGTGTGACGAGCGCGTCAGGCCGGGTGAGTCACGGGGGCGGGGGGGGGACAGACCCCCCAGCCCCTCCCCGCAGCCCCCCCAGGCCGGGCAGGACACCCACGGTGCAGCCCCGACCGCAGCCCACCCGGGAGCGCGCCCGGAGCCGCCCCCGCCGGGCCGGGCCACGCACATCCCACCCACCCACAGCGCCCCTGCCCCCCCCGCGGCACAGGGACCACCTGGACCCCCCCAAACGCCACCGCAGTGCCACCCCAGGGGCCCGGGGACCCCCATGGACTCCAGAGAAACCCTCGTGGACCCCCCAGCAAGAGGGGGGCAACGGGACCCCCACCCCGTGCAGCCGCATCTCGCCCCTCCCGGCCCCCAGAGAGGGTTCCTCGGCCCCCCCAAAGTCCCCCCCCCGCAGTCTGCCCTGACTCACGCGGTCCCAGCCGGGCGTGGGGGCGGTGGGATCCCGGCTGGACACTGATCCACACTTTCCACCCATCCAGAGCCGATCCAGACACCTGGGGGAAGGGGGGGGGGGTCTGCGGGGGTTTGGGGGGGTCCCTGATTCATGTATGGTCAGATATCCCCCACCCCCACCCCCTGCCAGCATCCCAGCACCGGGGAGAGGAATCCCAGGGATGGGAATGGGAGTCCTGGTCTGCTTCGAGCTTGGCTGGAGAGATCCCAGACACCCCCCAGCCCCGTGATTCCCCTCCCAGCCCCGTGCCCTGCTTTAACACCGGGGGATAATTAAACCCTGGGTGACAAGCAGATAATTAACAAATAATTAGGGGGTCTCATCCAGCCCTGGGGTTGCAGGATGAGTGCCGGGCAAGAGAGACCCCCCAAAAGCCTGACACAGAGAGGGGAGAGAGTGTTTGGGGGTGCAGGGAGGGATGGGGGGTCCCGCCCCCCCAGATGAGCCCCCGGGGGTGAATCCGCCCCCCCCCCCCCCCCGTGTCACCAGGACCCCTCACGCGGAGGTGGGAGGGGTGAAACCGGGGGGGTTTGGGCTGGGGCGGGGGGCACTGAGCCCCTTCCTGGCTCTGGGGCGGCTGCAGCCAGACAGGGCAGGGCCGGATCCCGCTCTGGAGCCGCTGATTTACGAGTCTGGGCTGGGTGGCTCCGGCGGCTCCTGGCCCCGGCCCCGGGCTCTGCCTCCACCCAGGGACAGACAGACACCGGGGACCAGGAAATGGGGGGGACATCGCCCTCCAACCCCCCCGGGACCTTCCCCCCCCCCCCCCGGCAGCTCTGCCCATCCCGAGATCCACGGCCTGTGGAAATTTGGGCTGTGCTGCACGTGGGGAAACTGAGGCACGGAGCTGCCCCCCCGTTCCCCCCCATCCCCCAGTGATGCTCGGGGGGGGGGCGGGTTCCGGAGCGGGGGAAGTGTCACCCCGTGACGTCACGGCCGTGGCCCCATCGCGTCACGGGTGTCCCCGTGGTGGGCAGGGAACGTCGTGGGATCCCCCCGCGGGGGGAGATTCGGAGCCCCCCGTGTCCCTGCGGCCCTGGGGGGGTCCCTGGGATGGGGGGGGGACACCCCGGGGGTCGTGCAGTGCTGAGGGGGGACCCCCCCGCGCCTTTGTCCCCCCTCCCGGTGCCACCCGGGCTCTGCCGACCGCGGTGGCACCGCTGGGACCCGCGGCCGTCCCTGGGCCACCCGGTGCCGTCGGGTGCCAGGGGCTCCGAGGGCAGGGAGTTAATTAGAGCGGCGGGGATTTAATTAGAGCCGCAGCCGGGCTAAAAATAGCCCGGCGGAGGCGGGCGGGTTATTTTTAGCCGCTCCCAGCCCGGTGCCACCCGGCCGGTGTCGCTCCGCGTTGGCACAAGGTCTGGTGGCACCGCCGCCCTGGAGGTTTAATCTGGGGGGAATTTGGGCAGGGACTCCTTCCTTGTCCCCCGCTGGTTGTGGGACACTGGCCCGGGGCCTCCGTCCTGCTGTTTGTCCCCCCACCCAGCCCGTTGTTTGTCCCTCTCCCTGTCACCTGTCCCAGTGTCCATCCTGCTGCCCATCCCGCCCTTCCCAGCCGGCGTTTCTGCCAGACACCGACCCATCCCAGCTATTCCCGGCACGCGGCTCCAGCCCGGCCGGGCAGCAGCAGCAGCAGCAGCAGCACATTCCTGCAGGACTCGCTCCGAGCCTCTCCCGGAGCCCCGGCCCGGATCCCGCTGCCTTCCAGGAAAGCGGCTCCCTGGGAGCTCGTTGGGACTGGGCAGGTCCGGTCCCGGAACCTGGAGCTGCTGGGAAGTGGAGCAGGAAGCTGGGGCAGGCCGAGATCCTCTTCTCTCCGAAAAGGGAAGGAACACGGGGAAGGAACACTGGGAAGGAACATTGGGAAGGAACGTTGCTCCGGGTTTCGTTTTCCTGCGGCTCCATGGCCTGGGAAGGCTCCGGTGCCTTCTGGGAAGCGGGAGATGCCCAATGGCTCCTGTGCTGCTTGGGATGGGCAGGAGCCACCAGGGATGGGGGGAGCAGCTCCCAAGGGTGGGAGAAGGGGATCCCCGAGGGGCTGCGATCCCTGAGGGGCTGCAATTCCTGGTGGTCCGTGATCCCTGAGGGTCCACGTAAGGAACTGGCATCCCTGACCCCAGCTGAGCACCCAGGGATGGGGAGGGGAGCACCAGGGCGGTGGGAGCAGCTCCCAAGGGTGGGAGAAAGGGATCCCCAAGGGCAGGGGAAGGGGATCCCCGAGGGGTTTCAGTCCTTGAGGGGCTGCAATCCCAGAGGGCCCCAATCCCCGAGGATCCAGAATTCCCAATCCCACCCGATTCCTCCCCCCCACCCCCGTGCCGGGCGCGGGACAGGCCGGAGAGGAAACCTGGCAAAATGCAAAGTGAGCCTTTTTATTGTGTTATCCATTCACTTGGGAACAACGATTCCACAAAATATTAAACACTGTGCGAGAAGTCGGGCTATGGCACACGAGAGAGAAAAACAGACCCGGGAACTGCAGACGGATGAGGAGCCTACGGCACAGACAGCGACCACTTCCTAAGGACAGTCTGTACACACCTGGACTGGCGTTTGGCAACGAGATCAGAGTTTGGCAAATAATAATAATAATAATAATAATAATAATAATAATAATAAGGATAGAGCCGAGAGAAGGAGAGGAGGAGCGCGGAGGGTCCCACGAGGGCTCCGCGCGACGGATAAATGAGTTATTGGGGTTTTGTTAAATAAAGGAGACTTTTTAAGCACTTGGAAACAAGGGGGGATTTGGGAGCATCCAGAGGCTCCGGGACCACACCAGGCTCGGGGTGCCCGGGAGTCTCCCGGCTCCGTCCCCCGGGACAGGGAGGGCAGGACAAAGAGGAGGGAGGAAAAATTAAATAGAAGCAATGTTTCCCTCTCCCTTTTCTTTCCCAGTTTTCTATTTTTGGCACCGGCTTTCACCACATGCCATAAAGAAAGGCTGGACAGATCTGGGCATGTGGTTACCTCCAAAAAAAGGCCTTTGTGGAGCCCGGGGCTCCGGCTCCTCCCGCTCTCCCCTCGCCCTTTGCAGCACTTAAAAAGTCCTGAAAAGTCTTTTTTTTTTTTGTGTTTGTGTGTGTGTGGTTTGTTTTTTTTTTTTTCTTCCTTTTTCCCTTTTTTTTTTTCTTTTTTTTTCTTTTTTTTTAAATTTATTTGGCAAATGCACTAACAAAGTACAAGCAACTACTGGAATCTGCACTTCTATTTATGCCATACAAAAAACACCTACAGGATGAGCACGGATTTACTGGGACGAGGATAGAATTCCAAAAAAAAAAAAAAAAAAAAAAAAAAGCCAACAAAAAAAAAAAGAAAAAAGAAAAAAAATAATTCAAAATCAAGGATTTTTTCCACCCACGGAGCCCCAGCACCCGCCGGCAGCTCCCACCCCCCGGCTCCGGCGGCACATTCCGGAGTCCCCACGCCAAGGAGCCCCCAGCCCTGTCCCCAGGCTCCCGTGGGAGATGCTCCACGGCCTTTCTCCCACCTGCCTGCCCCTGCTCCCTGCCCCTTCTCCCACCTCCCGGCTCCTCGCCCCTTTTCCCAGCTTGCCCCTTCTCCCTGCCCCTTTTCCCGGCTCCTTTTCCCTTCTCCCTGCCCCTTCTCCCAGCTCCCGGCTCCTTCCCTTCTCCCTGCCCCATTCTCCCAGCTCCAACACGGCTCGGGCAGGACCCCGGCGTGGGTGAAAGGACAAGAGGGGGGAGGCAGAGTGACCCCAAAATGCTGGACCGGGCTGTGCCCGGCTGGGTTTGCCGGCCCAGCATCCCAAAGGATTCGCCGGCCGAGCATCCCAAAGGATTCGCTGGCCGAGCATCCCACAGGATTTGCCGAGGATCCCGCAGTGGGGGCCGGGAGGGGCGGGATGTTGGAGCCCCTGAGGATGCCGGGGGGGTCCGGCAGCCCCTGCCCGGGTGGCGGAGGAGGAGGAGGACGAGGAGGAGGAGGGGGAATTCCCGGCTCGGCTCCCGCTCCGTGCCCGCGGCCCCGGGATAGCACCATGCTCTGGTCTCTAACACAGAGGAAGAATCAGCGATCTGGAGTAGAAAAATAAGGCTGGAACTGTACGAGATTAAGGACGGAGGGAATTCCCTCCTGGAGAAGGGAAAGCCCGGCTGTGGCTGAGCCCAGGCTGGACTCGGAGTGTCCGTTCCCTCCCGGCGGGCGGGAGCTCGGAGTTATTCTGGATTTAGGACAGAACTCACCAAAAAGGGGGCACAGAGGGAAATATCCCCCTTTTCCCTGCTCTGCTCCCTCACACCGGGAGGGGGGGACATCCAAGGGGTCACCTGTGCCCTGGAATGCCGGGTCAGGAGCCCAGGACACAGTGGGGGGACACAGGAGCCTTCCCAGGATCCCGGGAAAGCCGCGGCGGGAGCACAGGGGGGGTTTCCTTTAGTGTTAAAAACGTGGGATTTTCCCGATTCTGTTCAAAAGGCAAGTGATGGCAGACTGAAAACAAGGAATGGCGAGATTCCTGCAACCAAGGAATGGAAAGGGAGCAGCTCTGCCCATCCCAGCCCCCCGGGATCCCGGGAGGAACCCCCTTCCCTGGGTACCAGCCACGCTCTGCTCCTCTCCCTGTCTCTGAGCCCCACTCCGGCAGCTCCCGGTGCCTCGGGAGCCAGTGCCAGCCCTGGGAATTCCATCCTCCTCTGGAGAGCAGCCAGGGAAGCTCCCAGTGTCCTGCCTGCACCAGTGGCTCCCACCAGCAGCCCCAGTTTGGGCTGCAGGGATTCTCCCTCCAACGACAGCACAGGGGGGGGATCAGCCGAGTCCAGGGGTCTCCTCCAGCCCCCCTTTCCCATGGGAAGTGCTCCCAGTCCCATGAAGGGACTCGCCCCCTGTGGTTCCCATCCCAGTGGAGGCTCTGGCATTTCAAACCAAATCCAAAGCTTTGGGGGAAGGGGGAAACTCCCAGGATTTCACACCAGGTTGGTTGGTTGGTTGGTTGGTTTGGGGTTTTCCTTCTCTTCCCAAAACCAACACCCGTGTTCAGGATAACTGGGAATGGCCACAAACGGTGCCTCTGCCTACGGTGGGATGCTGGACTTGATGGTCCCAGATTCCAACCTAATTCTGGGATTCTGGGAGTGTTGGCTGCGTTCCAAGGAGCTGCTGAGCCCCGGGATCTGCCCTGTGGACACGGGTCGGGTTTGGCAATCCCGGGATCCGTCCCCTTCCCGGCAGATCCAGCGGCTGGGGAGCTCCCTGGGACTTCCCTGAGCTCCAGGCTCTCTCCTGAGCACACTCCCAGCTCCGTGGCAGGAAGGCTCTCCCGCTCCCCCTCTTCCTGCTCCGTGCTGGGTTATCCCAGTGGGAACACGGTGCTCCCTGTCAAATCCCAGTTCGAGATTCCCAAGGGATGGGAACTGAACTGTGTCTTCTCCTCACCCTCATCTCCCCTAAACCTCACCGACCCCCTCCCCCTGAGCCTCATTCCCTGGGTTCCCTGGAAAGAATTCCACTCGCCGGGAAATTTGCCGGTTTTCGTGTTTTGGGCTGAAACTCCCCAAAAGGCCCATTTTCCCAGATTCTGGATGCCCACCTGGAAGGTCCTTCCCCCCCCCCAGCACAGAGACCCCCCAGGAGCAGTTGGGGGGCTGGTCCCGGCCTCCCCCATCCCTGGAGCTCCCTGACATTCCTCCCGGGATCTGTTCCCCCCCGGGGCCATTCCCTGCTCCGAGCAGAGCCCTGGGATGCAGGGAAGGGCCCCCCCCCCTCCCTCCAGCCATTCCCAACAGGGATTTTTCCAGCTGTTTTTTTTGTTGTTGTTTGTTTGTTTCTTTCTTTCTTTCTTTTTTTTTTTTTTTTGTTACTAATTTTCTACAAAACCTCTCCCACCCAGACCCCCTCCTCGTTCCCTTCTCCAGAAACGAGAGCAAATTCCTGCTGATTGGAGACTTAATTGGATGGGAGCACCCGGAGCTCCGGCCTCACATCCCACTGGGAACACCACGACCCCCCCCACTGCCTGCTCCCCAATTCCAATACCCCTGTTAAAATCCTCCCCCCCCCCTCCCTCCACCCCGGTTTATTCCGAATCCCAATTTAAATTCCGACCCCTCTCCACGTGCAGCCCGTGCCCAGGAACAGACACCCCTTTCCTGGGAACGGACACCCTTCCCTAAAAACCGCTCCCCAATTATTATCTCCGGGTAACTGGTTGTTCTGTGGTGTGTTTTGGGGGTTTTTTTGGGGAATTTAAGTTCTGTTTGAAGCCAACATTTAGAGTTTACCCCCGGGCGCGGGTGCAGGTGCTGGGGCTGGGTTTCAGTGGCTGGAGCAGGATGCCCTTCCGGAGGGACCCGGAGCTATAGGATGGTACAGGGCTTTTTGTCCTTAAAGGGGTTCTCGGAAGCGGGGACTCCAACCAGCAGCGGGTCGTTCCGGGCATGCTGCTCGCAGTAGTTCATGAGCTCAGAAGAGGCTTTCGAGACCTGGAATGTTGGGGGGAAAAAGCAGGAGGTGAGAGGGGACATTCCCAGCTCCAGAGAGGGAGCTGACACCCGGCTTCTCCCCACGGAAAATTACGGGGATGGGCAGAGACAAACGGGGGAACCGGACGTGGAAATGGAGTGTTTTTATGGTCTGGCACAAATGAAGGGATGAGTGTGGGGAGGTAACCCCGGCTGAGAGCGAGAGATTGAAAGGCAGGTGTTACTGCCCTCGTTTTGGAGGGATTTGGGATGAACAGGCAAGGGAAAGGCCTCTTTGAGTGCGGCCTCTGGCGTTAAAAATGGAGCTGTGGAAACCCTTGGAAACTGCTCCTCCAGTCTCTGCTTGGTTGGGTTCAAAGCTGGATTTTGGGAAGGGCTCCGAGGAGGGGGAGAGCCCAGAGGGAGCTGCCAGAGGCTCTGGAGACCAACAGATCCCATTTTTTGTCCAAATGACCTTCAATCACCAGTGGGCCGTGGGGCAAACACAGGACAGAGGTGGAACCAGAGCGTGTTGGGAGGCCCAGACCTGCTGCAGAGCCCTGATTTTCCTCCTCCCTGGTGCCAGAGGGGCCAGATCATTCCCAAATCCACCCCTGGCTCATCCCTCCCTTCTCCTTCCCCCTCAGAGTGTCCCACTGGGGCTCTCAGGGGATGTGGAGGTTTCCAGGCCACTCCAGGATCTCCCCACAGGTCCCTCTGAGCTCAGGCCAAGCCGACCTCTCCCCCCTGGGATTGGGGGTAATTAGTGTCTTAAGGGATTAATTGCTTTAAGCACAGCCTTGACCTTGCCCCTGCAGCAAGTTCTGCTCTGGGATCCCAATGTCTGTGCTGAGGGTGTTTGGAATGTTCCTTCCTGGGCAGAACTTTAATGCTGAATTTTGCAGAACGCTCGGAGATTCCCCCCAAAAGCTCCTTGTCTCTGGATCTGCCTTCCCAGGAGACACCAAAGCACAGCAGGAGGGTCCCCACCCCGTGGGGTGGAAGCACAGATGGAAGGGGTTTGCCCAAAACTGCACAGAAAAGGGGTTTTATCCCACTTTTCCTCCTCACTTTGAGCTTTTGGTTCCTGCTGAAACGTTTAACGACAGCACAGAACTGCAAGTTCTGAAAAACTACAAAAAAATCCTAAAAAAACTAAAAAGGGGAGATTCAGCTGAGACACAAGGAGGAAATTCCTCCCTGTGAGGGGGGTGAGGCACTGGAAAGGATTTCCCAGAGCTGCCCCATCCCTGGAAGGGTCCAAGGCCAGGCTGGATGGGACTTGGAGCAACCTGGGCTGGTTCTTTTTTAAACCATGAGGGTTTGTAGCTGTTTTTAGGGCCTTTCCAGGCTCCAGCCAGGCTTTTTAGGGAAGACAAGCTAAATTACAGGTCTTCCCCCAGCAGCCAGTGCTGACTGTCCCAAGGGGAACGAGGGTGGCTCAGCTCCAGGATCCCAGACAGAGGGAGGAGGGGGGAGTGCACTTCCTGACCTTTGGAGCTGGGAGTGCCCCAAAGGCTTTGCTGGGAAAGAGCAACAGGGCTGAGACCCCTCCTAGGAGCTCCTCCAGCTCCTGCTTCCAGACCTGTCACAGAATCCTGGAATGGTTTGGGTTGGAAGCACCTCAAAGCCCATTCAGTGCCACCCCCTGCCCTGGGCAGGGACATCTCCCACCATCCCAGGCTGCTCCAACCTGGCCTTGGACACTCCCAGGGATGGGGCAGCCACAGCTTCTCTGGTCACCCTGTGCCAGGGCCTGCCCACCCTCCCAGGGAGGAATTCCTTCCATATATCCAACCTGAACTTCCCCTCTTCCCGTCTGAACCCACCACTCCTGGTCCTGTCACTGCAGCTCCTGACGGAGGGTCCCCTCTGCAGCTTCCCCCAGATCCCAGAGGGAATGCTGGAACACTGGAATGCTGCAACATCCCCTCTGGATTTGTCACAGCCCTGCTGGGAGACCCCAGAGCAGCTGCCCAGGGTCCCTCCCCGCTCCCAGGCCCACCTTGATCCTCTCGATCCCGGCCTCGATGCGGAGCTGCTCCACCAGCTTCCGGGCCTGCGCTATGTTGTTAGTTGTTGACATTCTCTGCCATCGGCTCCAGGCCCCAGCACAGGAGAATCCTGCAAAAAAACAGGGGGGAGAACCGGGGTTGGCACCGTGCAGGGGGCTGCTGGGACACTGCCCACCACCCAGGAATCCTGGGGGGGTTGGGAAGGACCTCGAAGCCCCCCCGGTTCCAGGGACACCTCCCACCTCCACCTTGGGAAGGGGCGTGCGCCGCGTCAGCCCCGACAGCCACGTGCAAAGGGCTTCCAGGAGCTCTGATGACACCAGTGGAACGTTTCCTGGTTCTGCTTCCAGTTCCCCTTTCCCTGAAGCAGCAAAAACTTTGCCGACGAGAGCGGAAAAATAAGAAGCTTTTTCCACAGAAGCAAAGCTCTGCTGGAGCCCCACCCCGAGCTGGGCACCAGGGGGGGCTCCCAGGGTCCTGGGAACCCACGTGCAGCGTCCCCGGGGTGGGGTTTTGGTGTCCCTGTCACCTGGGGAGGGGCCACCTGCACATGGGGCCGTGTCTGTGGGGTGGTGTCCAACCTGCCCATGGGATTGTGTCCAACTTCTCCATGGGATTGTGTCCAACCTGCCTGTGGGATTGTGTCCAACCTGCCCATGGGATCATGTCCAACCTGCCCATGGGATCATGTCCAACCTGCCTGTGGGATTGTGTCCAACCTGCCCGTGGGGTCGTGTCCAACCAGCCCACAGGATCATGTCCCGCATTGCTGTGGGGCCGTGTCCCTGCATCCCCTGCTGCAGCTGGACACCCTGGCAGGAGCAGGCAGTGACTAAAACACCTCCCTCGAAATGCAGCAGCAGCATCTGAAGGAGTTTGTGCCCAGCCCCAAACAATGCAGGCCTGTCACGGGGCCGGGCCGGGCACTCCGGGGGCAGCTCCGGCCCCGCTGGATCCCCTGGACAGGCACCATTCCCGGGTGGTTTTCTCTGTGACATCCCAGGGGGGCTCTGCAGAGCTGTCAGCACAGCCCCCTCCTCGCCCTGCCCCAGACCCCTCAGTGCCAGGGCAGAGGGTGCAGCTCCCACCTCCCGCCCAGGAGGAGGAGGAAGGAGCCAAAGCAAACACGGAGCCGGATCCAGCGGCGCTCCCGGGGCCCTCCAGCCGCCCACCACAGCCCTGCAGTGCCTGCTTTAATTAGAGGCTCCTCCAACGTCCTCCCCAGGCCCGGCAGCTTCAAAGCTGAGCCCTCCCGGGGGCAGCAGGGCGGGAGCTCCTGCCCCATCCCAAATCCTCGCAGGCTCGGGCTGTCTCGCCCGGGTTCAGACATTAAGGGAGTTTATTCCAGACCACAGGGGCACTCTCAGGGATTATCTGGCTTGGCAGCAGCGCCCAACACGCGCTGAGCTCGAGCCCTGAGAAGCGTTTGGAACATGGGATGCTGTGGGATAAACAGGTAGTGCTCCATCAGCATTCCCGATCCAGCACGGGATGATTCCCTGAACTAGCAGGGTTATTTGGAAATCTCCGCCCCTCCAGCCCTGGAAGGTGTTAGTCAGGGTGACACGGGGAGACACACGGGTGGAACCAAGTCTGGTTCTGTGGAAAACGGGAGAAGGAAGCAGGCTGGTCCCCGGGGAAGGATCCTCCTCTCCTGCTCCAGCCTGGAGCGCCCCAAAGCAGTGCAGGAGGGATTAGGAGCAGGAAAAGCTCCGTCTCAAAGTCAAGCTCTTTCTAAGTCCGTTCTGTGAACTCAAGAGACCTTCCTGCTGCAAGCAGTTCCCCAAAACAATGTGCACCTGGGTAAGGAATTAGCAGCAGCTGGGGGGAAAAAAAAAAAATCCAAGCAATTCGTGTTTCCAAGTATTTCATGTTTGCAGCAGTGCAGGATCACCTGCCTGTACTTTCCCAGCTTCCTGTTTATGGAAGGAGGTTGATGAATCAGCCGAGGGAGAGTTACCTCAGGGGACTTCTGGGAGAAGCACAGCCTGTATCCCTGTCCCCATCCCTGTCCCTGCAGCATCCCGGGGAACCCAGCCTGGCTGGAGGAAGGCCAGCGTGGAGAGAGTCTCACTCCGTGGCAGGAATTGCCAAATGAGTGTTTTTAAAGTCCTTGGCAAGGGGGCAGAAGTTTTGTTCCAACTGCTCTGCAGCTCCCCAGCACCCCAGTGGATGGATCCCTGTCTCCCTGATCCCACAGCAGGACCCGCACTGGGCTCAGGGCACCCTCAGCCCTGCTCTGGGGCTGCTCCCGGTGGGATCTGCACGGTGGCTCCTGTTCCCAGGGTGAACAATTAACCAGGCAGTCACTGGCACCCGCAGGCCATCGATGCACAGACCCGGCGTGGCTCCCCAGGGCGTCCTCGGGAGGTGGCAAAAGCCAAAACAAACTTTGGAGATGTCACTGACCCGTGAGGTAAAGGAATTTGGAGAGCAGCACTGAGGGGGGTGTGATGTCAGCCAGGGGGACACCAGGACTGTCCTGGATCCAGATGCAGCTCCGTAGTCCCTTTGCCCACCCTGGAGAACTCGGTGTTTGGGAAGGGACGGGGATGTGACTGGATGTGTCTGCGGCTGGGCCTGGGCAGGAAGGACAGGACAGTCGGGACACCCGGGCCTCCTGCACATCCTCCTGCCTGTGCTGGCACCTGACTGTGGAGGAATAACCCACACAGCCAGAGCTCCCTCCTGCCAGAGGGGCAAAGCCTGTGGAGTTTGGCCGGGACTCACCTCCCGCCGCCGGCGCCGGGCCAGGGCCGAGCGTTCCCGTGACTCGGCAGAACGGCCCCGCTGAGTCACCAGCACACATCACTCAGCAAAAATAAACCCTCCTGCGCCTCTGCCAGAGCACCCTCTGCCTTCCCAGCTCAGCCATCCTCCCCTTCTCCCAGGCAGCGTTCCTGGGCTGCCCGGAACGTTCCCATTTTCGGGAACGGCTCTCGCTGCGTTCCCACCACGTCAGCTCGTTTCTCGCTCTGTCCGAGAGTGATTCCAGGAGGGGTGAAGTGGCCAGATCCTGCAGCTCTCCAGGCTGTTATCCCTGTTCCTCTGGCAGCAGAGGGATCTGGCAGATCCCAGACCAGGGCTCGGGGCTGCAGCGAGACCTCCCACCTCTGGGGTGGGATGGTGGATGGAAAATGCTGCAGCACTAAAACCACTGAGATTTAACAGAAATTCAGAGAACACGAGAGCACGGGCAGTGATGGGTCGCCCAGGAGTGTTCCAAGGTCAAGGCCAACACAAACAGCCCTGAGGGAGGTTGTGAAACCTGGGCAAGGATCTTGGAGTGCAGGTGAGGGGCACAGTGGGCTCGGGAATGAGGTAAACACAACCCGAGGGACGCTCTGGCTGCAGCAAAACAGCCCGGGAACGCTCCTGCCTGTTTTAGGAAAAGCACTGGAAGACTGAGTCTCAGCAGTTAAGTCAGGATACATCCTGAAACAATCAGGATTTGCTGTTTTAAACTGTTTTGCATATTATGGACTAAGGGCAGGTCAGGATGCTCAGAACCACGTCCTGCACCAGCTCGGTTTGACTCCAGATCAGCCCCAAATCTCCTCTCCTGGGAGAGGAGATCACTCCCCAGCACTAAACAAAAACATTTCAAGGAACACACCGAGTCTCCTGTTCCCATCACGTCCCTTCCCAAAGAAGGCTGCTCAGTGTTCCCGAGCAGGTGGGGCAGTGGGAACTGGGGGCTGTGCCGGGTCCGTCCTGCACAGCCCTGACGTCGGGGCAGCACCCACCGGGGCGGCCCCCCCGCGCCTCACAGAGCCCCCCTTGTTCCCCAGAGAGCTCTCCCTGCAGCGGGCGGGCTGTGAAAGGCCTCCTTTGGGCTGTTTTCCCGAGGAGAGGCAGCCCGAACCCGCGCAGCCCCTGAGTCAGCCGCGTGCCGCAGCAGCGGTGACAGCGCCGTGACAGCAGCGGTGACACAGCCGGGCTCTGACGGGCGGTGACTCAGCAGCGGCTCCGTGCAGGAGCAGCCGCCTCCTCCTGCCGAGCTCTCCGAGCATCCCTGACCTTCCCTTCCCTGCCCTGCCCTTCCTTTCCCTTCCCTCCCCTCCGCTTCCCAGCCCCGGGATGCAGGGCTCCCGGGATGCAGGGCTGGTGGGATGCAGGGCTCGGCGGGATGCAGGGCTCAGCGGGATGCAGGGCTCGGCGGGATGCAGGGCTGGGGGGATGCAGGGCTCAGTGGGATGCAGGGTTCAGCGGGATGCAGGGCTCCCGGGATGCAGGGCTCCCAGGATGCAGGGTTCAGCAGGATGCAGGGCTCCCGGGATGCAGGGCTGGGCGGGATGCAGGGCAGGGTGGGATGCAGGGCTGGGTGGGATGCAGGGCTCCCGGGATGCAGGGCTGGGCGGGATGCAGGGCAGGGTGGGATGCAGGGCTGGGTGGGATGCAGGGCTCCCGGGATGCAGGGCTGGTGGGATGCAGGGCTGGTGGGATGCAGGGCTCCCGGAATGCAGGGCTAGTGGGATGCAGGGCTGGTGGGATGCAGGGCTGGTGGGATGCAGGGCTCGGTGGGGTGCAGGATCCCGGCCCTGCCCCCGGCCCGGCACCGAAACGGCGGCCCCGGATGCCGAAACTGGCCCCGGGCCGGCGGGCCTGCCCCGGCCTGCTCTGCCCGACAGCCGCTCATCCCTCCCCGCCTGGCACCGGCCCCGTTCCCTTCCAGCCGCCGCTGCCACCTTCCCGCGGTGACGGCACGGCGCAAACACGCTGATCCCTCCCGAGCCGGAATTCCTCCCATACTTCTCATAGCTGGGAGCCGCCACTCCTTGCAGGGCGAACGAACACCGAGCACCTGAGGAACTGCCCGAGTTACGCCGCTTTTGTCTTCCTTCCCCCCCCCCGCTCAAAATGTGGGATCGGGGCTTGTGGATGTCCCCGTGGGAAGAGCCGGGAGAGCCCCCCCATCCTGGGATGAGGGAGCGGGATGCTCCTCGCTGGGAAGGGCTGTGGGGAGATGGTCAGGGCAAGGCCACGCTCCAGGACCTTGGCCTTGATCAAACTGTGCTTTCGGCTCATTAAAGGGCAGCCCCACACCCGCAGCATCCCGAGCTGCACGGCCCCAAACCGGAGCTGCAGGAAGCCAACCCTGCCCTGGCTGCAGCCCGAGGGCACCCGAGCCCCCCACACAGCCCCCCCTGCTCGGAGGGAGCAGCTCCTGCCCAGGTGGGAGCCTGGATCCCCTCCTGGAGCAGGGCCAGGCACCCGAGCGGAGCCACACGGAGCGATCCCGGAGCCGGGCTGGTGCCAGGAAAGAGAGGGGGGGACAAAGGGGGAGCCTGGGACTGGTATCCCAGTGTCAATCCCTGCTTTTAGGGATGACCTCATGCTTTTTCGGAACAGAGAGCGGCTGTTGGGGCCGTGGCATTTACTCCTTGTCTGGGCAGAACAAAGCTGGCTCCGTTTTCCTTTTACACTTCCTGAGCAGCAGCTCCACAGCTCAATGAGCCATTGAATTTTTCCCTGAGTGCAGCAATTTTTAATTCTCTTTTTTTTCTCTCCCCTCCTTTAAGACCCTCAGATTTCTGTGGCGTGGGACAATGCTCGGGAGAGGAGCTCGGCCCAGGAGCCATCCCAGGGTGGGAAAACTCCTCAGGAAGGGCTGGGCTCCGCTCTGCCTCCTGCTCAGGACGGGGGGGTTATCCACATTTTGGTGCTGAAACCATCCAGCTGGGTTTTCCACACCTTCTCCTGCAGCCTGAGCAGCACCAGGAGCTCTGGGATGCCAAAGTGTTTCACTTTGGGAATGAACAAGTTCCCAAAGTACCCGGGAGCTCCTCTAGGCTTGCAAACTGTCCCTCCCTGGGTAAATTACAAACCTCCTTACAACAGGTTGTAACTAGGCCACGTATTTTAAGACATTCCATGTCCCTCCTGCAGCTCCAGCCTGGCACAGACAGACCCTTTGGAGCTGCTGCCTCCAGCCCAATTTTAATAAATTAGAAGCTTGAAATCCCATCATTACCAAGAGAAACCTCCTCCTCCATCTCAGGTTCACCCTGAGAACAATCTGGTTTTGGGGGTTGATTTCAGGGGAAGGTTTGCAAGCTGGCAGTTGGAAGAGAAGGATGGCATGGCTGCTTCCCACTGTTCCTGGGTATCTGCACGGATGGAGGGGAGGGCACCCGTGTCAGGGGCAGCTCTGCCTCCAACGGGAGATCCAACAGCTGCTGAAATATTGCATCTCTGGATCTGCCCCAGTTTCCAACCAGCCAAGGACTCTGGAAGGAGAGAGCATCCCTAGGGATGTGCAGCTCCATTTCCTTCCCATTACAGGCCACGACTGCCTGGCTGGGAGAGAGTGGAATCCTGCAGGTCCCACCTGTGGAACGTTCTGGAGCCTTTGTTTCCAGGCAGTTCCCTCCAGGGAACTCACCCCTTGTTCCAGGGAAGCCTGGAGCCCTCCAGGGAACTCACTCCCTGTTTTCTGAGCAGCCTGGAGCCCTCCAGGGAACTCACTCCCTGTTTTCTGAGCAGCCTGGAGCCCTCCAGGGAACTCACTCCCTGTTTTCTGAGCAGCCTGGAGCCCTCCAGGGAACTCACTCCCTGTCTCCTGAGCAGCCTGGAGCCCTCCAGGGAACTCACTCCCTGTTTTCTGAGCAGCCTGGAGCCCTCCAGGGAACTCACTCCCTGTTTTCTGAGCAGCCTGGAGCCCTCCAGGGAACTCACCCTGCCGGATTAGCTCTGCCTGGAGTCTCCCTTCTCCCTGCCTTCCCTGCCCAGGTGTGGTGCCAGCTGGGTGGGGATCTCTGGCAGCACTGCCAGGGCAATCACACCCCGCTCCGTGCCCTGAGTCACCGGAGCACATTCCAGCCTTATTTTTAGATCACGTATTAAAAAATTAAAAAAAAAAAAAAAAAAGCAGCCAAGTGCAAAGGTATTTATTTCCATGAGCAAAGGTATTTCCATGGGCTGCTCCCAGGGCTGGGACACCCCTGGCACCACGGCTGGGAATGCACAGCCACAGGCACTGGCAGGGTTCCTGGGCTCCTTTGGGAGCTGTGGATGTGCCCATGGAGCACTGAACTGGCTGCAGCAGCTCCCCAGGGGGACCTGGATACCCCTGGAAGGTCTGGAGTCACCCCTGGGCTCACCCGTTCCTGTGCCCCCCAAAATCCTGCGTGGAAACCCAAACTACAGATGCACTGCTCTGTCCTGCAAGGGAATCCCCCAGCTTGGCTCCACTCTTCCAGCAGCAAATCCATGGCAAAGCACACCAAACCCCAGCAATACCACTAAAATCCTCGTGGCTTTGGTGTTAAACTGCTACTTCCACATGGAATCATTTGGGAAGGGATAGATTTTGGGGTCCTGGAGGCCACACACTGGAATTGCCCAGTGCAATTCCAACTCAGGGTTCAGGCCTGAAAAGGGAGAGGTTCCCACCTGAGGATTCCAAGGGGTAGATTGGGAACTAAAACCATGTCATTCCTGGCTGGACCACCGTGGGGTTTGTCCTGGTCTGGGAGGGCTCCACAGCAGCTCCACTTCCACGGGAGGGGACAAAGACCAAGCAGGAAGCTGGGCCGTGGCTCGGGAGGAGTAAGTGGGAGAAGGAGATAAAAGAAAGGGAAGTTTAGGCTGAATATCATAAAAACTTCCTGAGAATTTCCCACTGCTCCCGAGATCTGAGCTGGGAAACACCACCAGCCTCGGTGCCCAGGGCGTTTGACGCAGGGAGGGGAAGTTTTGCCACGGCCCAGGGATTCATTCCCGTTTTAGGGAGCACACAAAGGCCCTTCCATGAGGTCCCAGGGATTCACCAGCCTCCTGTGCATGAGCTACTCCACAGGGAGCTCAGCAGATCCACTGGGATCTCCAGCCTGGCATCCACTCTGCTCCAGGGGCTGAGGGGGTGGAAAGGCTGGGAAGTGACTTTGGATTTTCTAAGCAAGAGGGAGAAGCCTCTGAGTGAGGCAGCCACGCTCCTCCTCCCCCAAACCTGACACACAGGGATGCAATGATGGTCCAGATGGAGCTGGATCTGCTCCCCAGAACAGGGACAGAGCGAGGCAGAGTGACTGCAGCCCCCCCAAATCCCATCCTGTGGGCACAGGGCGTTGTGCCCACAGCATCCTCAGCTGGGTGTTTCCTTCCCTGCTGCCCAATCCCAAAGTTTCCAGCTCAGTTTAACATGAGCCTCCACTTTCCACCTGGGAGACCCAATCCCGGGACAGGCTGGGAATGGTAAAAGCAGATGCCAAAGGGTTTTATATGGGAAAAGGAATGAAAACAGAGCTGAGGGCACAGGTGAGCGGAGGGAGCAGCAGAGAATTCCCCCCTGGAGCTGCCCTGGTAAAGGAACAAGTCCCTGGCACAGCAGCCTCCCAAGTCACCGTGATGCCCAGATAAAATTCCATCCTTTAAAATCATCTTATCACAGGAATAAGCCTCCTTCCCCTTGCAAACAGCCCAAATCCTCCCGTGCCACCCAGGGATCAGGTGAATTCCCAGCCACCTCCCTGCCTGCAGCAGGAAGATTTAATTTTTATCACCCCCAGCTGATTTTGCCTCTCCCCAAAGCAGGACCACGTGTCCAGAAGGACGTTGAGTCACATGGAATTTAAGGAAGATTATGAGAAAACCCTAAAATAAGAACTCAGGGCAAACCCTGTGAGGAGCAGCCTTTAGGAGGGTCTTTGTGTGCCCATTAGAGCCTCTGTTGACTCCCAGATCCCGGGATTTCGTGGGGTTCCAGCGAGGGGCTGAGTGTTTACAGAGCTCTGTGTGCTGGGGAGGGACAGGGCACCGAGCCTGGGTCCAGGTTTTCATTGTGGAAAGAGTGTTTGGTGGGAATTACATCAGAACCACAGGCCACAATCCGGGCATTGTGTGGCTGGCAGGGCTCCTGGAGGGGGGGAACTGGGAATTACTGGGGGGGGGACGGAGCTGGGAGGAACCTCCCCAGCACAACGTGCCCCTCAGCCACCTTTTTGGGATTTATGGAAAAATAAAGGTCTGTTCCTGGCATTACTGCAGCCCTTACAGCTCTGTGCTTTCAGATCACACCTCAGAGCAGCTCTGAACATCTCCAACTGCTAAACCTGACACCAGTTACCCCATTAACCCACACCAGTTACCCCATTAACCCATACCAGTTACCCCATTAGCCCACACAAGTTACCCCATTAACCCATACCAGTTACCCCATTAACCCACACCAGTTACCCCATTAGCCCACACCAGTTACCCCATTAACCCACACCAGTGAGCCCTGTTTCCTTGGCTCTGCCCCTCTGCAGTGACACTTCCAGCCCAGTCCTGCTCCAGGTGAGGTCACCTGATGCTCAAGGACAAGCCATCCCACCCCCAGGGACTCATTCATCTGCTCCAGCCTCACCCCCTGACTTCCAGAACAGCAGCCAAGGCTGATTTATTCCCTTCCAGGCTTTTGTCTGCGCTGGATCCGAGGAGCTGGGGGTGAATTCTCCCCCTTCATCCCACTTCCTGCAGTGTCAGAAATCAAAGGGATAAGCACCACGTGTGCCCTTGAAGGCTTTGGGAATTCATCCCACCGTGGGATTAATCATCTCTCCTCCCTGTGGAGGGGGATGATTTCCTGCACCGGATCCGGTTTCATCCCCGTGTCTGCACGAGGGGAGTGTTTGCAACCATCGGGCTTGGAAAACAACAACAGAAATGAAAAAAAAAAACCCCACCAGCTGGGGGTTACGGCAAAAATATTGACTTAGAAATGAAATCCCTTCTGCTGAAGGCAGGCAGATAAGGAACCCTCCCTGCAGGGCTCCTCTCCCTCGGCTCCCGGTGCCGGGAAGCGGCTGACGCTGAGCAAACAAGGAAAGTGCTGACTGGCTCGGGGATGAGCCTCTGGAGCAGCCCAGAGTGTGGAGAAACCTCCGGGGAACGGGAGCCAAGAGCATTCCTGGCTCTCCCGGGTGACTTCAGAGGCTGGCACAGGGCTGGCTGCAGCTCACCTGAAGCAGCTCCAAAGAAAACACCCAGCCCTGGACGGGCACTTTGGGCTCTTCACTCCCTGTGTTCAGAGGGACCTTGGGAGACCTTTGGTTCTCCAAACCAGAGCATTCCCAGCACCTGCCTCCTGCTGAGCCCGTTGGCCAAGCCAAGCACCCAACCAGTCAAAAGAGAATTGCAAACTCCTGTGCTAAATCCTCTGTCCAGGTGTCTCCCAGCGCAGACAACAACCCCTCAGAGGCCTTTAAATTGCATTTCTTAGCAGAACTTTTAGCACATTTCAACTAACAGGCTTGAGACATCAACTAACATCGAGTGGCACTCGCTCTGCTCCGTCAAAAACACAGAAAATCCGGTTTTCCAGGTTCCTGGACGAGACCTTCAGTGCGAGCTGCCCACGAGGAGCTTTTCCTTTGCTTTAAACCATAATTCTCACCCAGGAACAGCCCCACGGAAACCTCTTCCCTCAGTGCCTCTGCCCTGGGTCACTCTGGCTTGGCCTCACCACCACAGGTTTTCTGCTGCTGGGTTTGAAACGTGCCTCACTCCAGCAGTGAAGAGTTCCCAAAGCTGGGGTGAGGTCACATCGCAAACGCTCTCCGGGGTGAGGTTGGGTGCAGCAAAAAAAAAGCCTAAAATCCTGAATTCAGCTACAGTCAGTAAAGAAACTGGATGCAGCGAGAGCCTGCAGAGGCCTCTCCATCCCTGTGAAACTCAGGTGTGGAATGTTCACCTGCTGCTTTCCCTACGGAGTCACCTGGGAGATGCCAGGCGGGCCGTAAACAGCCCCGGAGTGGAGCAACAGGGTTTGAAGGGCAGGAGACCGACAGCAAAGCTCTCTGCAGACATTCTGGTGCCACCCCTGACTCAAGGCCAGCGTGCCCCGAGAAACACAGCGCCCAGACAGGCTCTTGCTAAAGAAAGTTCAGTGTTGCAACACAGCTGGAACGAGGGATCGACTCCAGAGCCGCCGGCGACGCGTCCAGACACGGAGCAGGGAGAGAGAGAGGAGCAGCTCCCACCAAGCCGGCCCCTGCCAGGCCTGCCGGGACCTGGGAGAGGAGCAGAGCCTGGTCCCAGCCCTGCTCCCACCCCAGGGGCTGGCAGGGAGCTCCCGAGGGCCGGGAGCAGGGAGGGGACAGCGGGCTGGGGCGAGGACACGGCGGGACTGCGCGGGGTTGGGTAACTGCCGGGCTGGGGTGAGGGAACAAGGCCAAGGAGCTGCTGGGTTGGGATGAGGGAACAGGTATGTCCTGGGGGAGGGTTCCCCTCCAGCACCAGCCCAGCACTGAACAAAGCAGAGGCACAGAATCCCAGGACTGTGAGGCTGGGAAAGGCCTCCAGGATCACAGAGCCCCCCCTGTGCCCAATGCCCACCTTGTCCCCCAGCCCAGGGCACTGAGGGCCAACTCCAGGCCTTCCTCGGACACCTCCAGGGGTGGGGACTCCAAACCTCCCTGGGCAGCCCCTCCCAATGCCTGAGCACCCTTTCCATGGAGAAATTCCTCCCGAAACATCCCAGCCCAATGCCACAGCTGGACACAGCACCACAGACACTCCAAGGCTGGAGCTGCTCGTGGCTGGGGACGGGCTGCACTAAACACAGGTGGCTTTTTGCCAACACAAACCCCAAATCCTCTGATCCCACCCACTAATTAGTTCCAGACTCCTCATCCCTGAAATTGTCCAAGGCCAGGTTGGAGCAACCTGGGCTAGTGGGAGGTGTCCCTGCCCATGGCAGGGGATGGCACTGGATGGGCTTTAAGGTCCTTCCAACCCAAACCATCCCAGGATTCCATAATTCACACCCCACTGCTAACTAAGCCTCAGAAACCCAAAGGAACCCCACCTGCACCAGGAGAGTTCAGACCTGGTGGGAAGCAAACCCTCAAAATCTGAACTGCCCCCCCTCAGGACCAACGAGCAGCTCGAGGCCCCTGGGCTGGGCTGGGCTGGGCTGGGGAACACTCTGAGCTGAGCTGCTCCAGGATGCCCATTCCCTGCTGGAGGGACCTGTTTGCACTCGGGAACCAGCTCATTCCCATTCCACTGGACATGTGAGTGACCTTTTGCAGCAGAGCCATCACATGAGTGTCAGAGCTGCTGTTTTCCTCCTCCACCCATCAGCACAAGTCCTGTGACTTTCCCTCCTCGGCTTGTTTTCGTCCCTGCCGGAGCTACAGAGGGGAAAAAACGGTGCTGGGGAGAAAGTCACAACAGGTCAGCAGGGCTGGGCCCCCCCTGCTTCCCCCCCTCCCGAAATCACCCAGGGCAGCAGAAAGAGGCTCCATCCCGAGCGGGGACGAGGCCACGTTTGCTCAGCCCCATGACTCCCCTGCACTTGTTTCAGCCCCCTCGGAGCCAAGGCCGCTCCCCCCACGTGCCCGCGGCCGTTTTCCTGCGAAACCCGGCTCTTTTGGGAACTCCGATGACCCAAACATCATGTGAGGGTTTGCCACGGGGAGCGACTCCCACGCCGGGGCTGGAATCTGCCGGGCAGCGGCGGGAGGAAGCACAAGGTCGTTCCCTTTTGTGCCTCCTTCCAGGAAGAGGAGTCACGCTGGGCTGGCGCCGCTCCAGCGCTGAGCTCAGGCCCCGGCCCGGCCACGGGAGGCTAAAAAAGGAGCTCCCACGCTGAGGGAAAGGGCTGGAGCTGGAGGCACGTGAGGGACCTGCCTGCAGCCTTGGGCTCGCTGGGGTTTGTGCTCAGGAAATGATCCAGCACAGGTTGGAAAAAAACGGGGATATGGGAACAGCCGAACTCCCCTGGAGAAGGGAAGCTTTGGGGTGAGCTGACTGTGGCCTCCCAGTGCCTGCAGGGAGCCCATGGGAAAGATGGAGAGAGACTCCCTGTGAGGGCCTGGAGTGCCAGGACCAGGGGGAGTGGATTCCAACTGCCAGAGGGCAGGGATAGGTGGGATACTGGGAAGGAATCCTTCCCTGGGAGGGTGGGCAGGCCCTGGCACAGGGTGCCCAGAGGAGCTGTGGCTGCCCCATCCCTGGGAGTGTCCAAGGCCAGGTTGGAGCAGCCTGGGATAGGGAAGGTGTGCCCGAGGCAGGGAGTGGGACTGGATGGGCTTTAAGGTCCTTTCCAACCCAAACCATTTGGATTCCAGGATTCCCTGAATGATTCCCTATCCCACAGGTGCCATCCTCCCCTGCTTCCCCTGCACACCCCTGAGCACCCCCCTGGCACCCACTGCCCTGCACCTCCAAGGCAACCCTGCACCCTGATTCCCTCTCAGTTTAGGCAGCAAGGGCTCCTGAGGCATTCCCATGTAAAACTGGACCCGATGAGCCCAAACAACCGGCGAGAGATTCCCTGGAACGGCGAGTAGCAGATCTCCCACCCTCAGTCACAGCTCCTCCCTCGTGGGAGTGATGCCTGACAGCCATGGCAGTTTGGAAAAAGGAGCAATCCAGCCCAGTCTCCCCATTTAAATCAAGAACAAAATAGTTCAGGTTTAGTTAAAACCAGCACAAGGCACTTCTGCTCCAGGGCAGGACTGGGTCCAGCTGGGATGAGCCAGGAGAGGGGCTCACCTGTGTGTCCACACACCCTCAGCACACCCGGGCAGCCCAGGGCCAAAAATCACACCCATATATATTTTAAAAGGACACCTTTATAAGGTTCAGTTTTAAATTCCCAAACCAGAGTTTGTATCCAGAGGAAAAACTGGAAAACCATCCCCTCTCCAGAGGCAGGTGAACCCCAACTGGAACAAATGACAGGCCCCTGCCCAGGAACCCAATTTATTGCAGCCAGGGACAGGCAGCAGGAAACTCATATCCCATGATAAGCTCACTAACACAGGGATTAGTGGAATTTTACCAGTTTTTGTAGCAATCTGCACAAATACACCCCCCTTGCTGGCATTGCCTGTCCAACATCACGTTGCTCGTTGGCAGCAGCTCCAGGGGAACTCTGGGGCTGACCCAGGGCTGTTTACATGGCTTGGCTTTGAACTCCCAGCTGCAAATGGCAATTTGCATCCCTGCTACTTAGTGCTAATTGGACAGAAAAATGGACAAACAATATCTCTGCTCTGCCTGAAAAAGCTGTGCCACCTGCCCGGCCCTGCTGAACCCAAACCTGGAAAAAACCTGGATAAAGATCAAGGAAGGGACTCAGCTGGGCTGTGCATACCTGGTGCTGTGATCCATAAAGCACAGCTGGTAATCCCTGGCTAATTAACATCTTCATTCAGCAGCTGAAATTAGGAGGAACTCATTGCCAGGGCATTGAGAAGGTACAGGTGACACACACAGGCCCTGTCACACACTGTCCCCTACAGCTCAGCCTATTTCCCCTCCTCCTTGCCCATTCCAGTGACTTTTAGTCCAGCATTTTTTGCTCAGGAACCATTAATTTCGCAAGTATATATTTTTACCTTAAATCCCACTGCATTAAAGTTAAGAGCAATACACCAGACCTGCTTAAAACCCTCTGGATTTAAGCCCTGAATTTAAAACTCCGGGTACACATTCAGCTCCGGGCTTGTCAAGACAAAGAAAGATACAAACCCAACCACCAAAACTCAGGTTTGATTTGTCCAAAATTTAATTACAAGTGCACTGAAGGCAGGGATGGCTCAGTCTCTGCTCGAGCCTCCAGAGAACTATTGTCAAGTCCTGAAAGAAAGGGGCGAAATAAAACAAAAATATTTGTAAGGCGCAATGGGATTTTTTTTTTTCCTCCTTTTTCCACCACCACCACCAGAGAATGTTTTGCAGGCACTTGGCCAGGACCACTTCAAAGAGCCACGAGGCGTGTGGGGTTCTGCACAGCTTTGAACTTTAATATTAAACACACACACACACACACACACTCACAGGAGCTGGGCCTGGCGAGGCAGTGGGGACGGGGCTTTGATGCAGGGACATACGTCAGTGGCTGCACCCCTGGGGGGCTGGGGAACCCCCCCCAGCACCCCCAGCATGGCCAGGACCCCTGGGGGGCTGGGGAACCCCCCCCAGCACCCCCAGCATGGCCAGGACCCCTGGGGGGCTGGGGAACCCCCACAGCACCCCCAGCACGGCCAGGACCCCTGGGGGGCTGGGGAACCCCCCACAGCACCCCCAGCATGGCCAGGACCCCTCAGTGGGCTGGGAAACCCCCCACCATCATCCCAACACCAGCACCCCTCCATGGGCTGGGGAACCCCCCCAGCACCCCCAGCACGGCCAGGACCCCTCAGTGGGCTGGAGAACCCCCCCCCCAGGACCCCTCCATGGGCTGGGGAACCCCCCCAGCACCCCCTGACCCAGCCAGGGCCCCTCAGCGGGTTTGGAGTCTTGCAGACTAAAAATAAAGGGAAGAAAGGCAGGATTTAGCTTCTTGTGGAAAATGCCAATTTGGGATTGCCGAGGTGGCCAAAAGCTGCCGAGATATTGCTAAAAAAAGGCCTGGAGCAGGAGGAGGAGGAGGAGGAGGAGGAGGAGTGCAGTCCTTGGCATCGTGCATCTCCTCCTCCTGCTCCTGCTCCTCCCACACCTCCCTGGCTGTGAGTCGTGTTGCCACCTCCTCGAGCCCCGAGGACCCAGGACCCCCCGTCCCAGCTCTCCTCCCCACCACAGCAACACCTTTTTGGTGTGAAAGGGGCAAGAAAAACGTCCCCTGTGAAGAAACCATTAAAGAAAAGCCCCGGTGACCTGAGCACGACGTGCAGGGCACGGGGAGGCCGAGCTGTGTCCGAGGGGGCAGCCCATGGTCACGGCACCTCCAGCACCTCCAGCTCCAAAGCTCTGGTCCCTCCCGCCCCAAGAGCCGGCTCTAAATCCCATTTCTCCCCCAAATCCCCCCCCCCAGGCGGGCCCGTGAGCGCACACGTGTGAGCACACAGGGCCCTGCAGGCAAACAGCTCCCGTGAATCAGCCCCGGGGTGGGACACAAATCCCATCTTCCCAAATGTCAGAGTGGGAGTCTGGGCTCGGCAGTGCCAGCTCCAGCACCCAGGTGGTAACGTGCCTCCAGGAATTAAGTGAGGACAGCCCCAAATTTAGGGCCTGGCTGGGTGTGAAGCGCTCAGACGAGGTTTGTTAGAGATAAAGGCTTGTCTGGGGCTGGCGCTGCATCAGCTGCAGGCAGATGGCAGGAGCAGGCAGAGCCCTCCCTCCCCGGCTCTGCTGCCATGTGAGGAGCAAATGCAAACGACTCTGCTTAATAAGTTTCCCAGGGGTTGTTTAAGGCAGGATGGGCGCTCCATGAATTCCCATTCCAGGGGAGCTGACAGCCCCGGGAACGGACACCCCGGGACACAGAACCCAGGGCACGTCTCCCCGCGGGTTTGGGTTGTTATTTGATAACCTGTCAGCCCGTCACTGACACTCGGGACAGGACAGGAGGTTCCTGCAAGACTCCTGTTCCCACTCCATCAGCTCCAGCCCTCACGGCTCCTCCAAGTCCCTGGAAGTGTTCCAGGCCAGGCTGGACGGGGCTTGGAGCAACCTGGCCCAGTGGAAGGTGTCCCTGTCCCCGGGACGAGGCTTTGGGGTCCTTCCAGGGCAAACCAGGCCGGGACCCCGTGAGCTCGGAGGATCCCTGTAAACAACCCCCGAAAAGCCACCGGGAGCCAAGGCTGGAGGCTCGTCACGTCGAGTTCCTCGGAGCCCAGAGAACACCACGGCACCTCCCCGCTCCCACCGGGATCAGAGAACACCACGGCACCTCCCGCTCCCACCGGGATCAGAGAACACCACGGCACCTCCCGCTCCCACCGGGATCAGAGAACACCACGGCACCTCCTGCTCCCACCGGGATCAGAGAACACCACGGCACCTCCTGCTCCCACCGGGATCAGAGAACACCACGGCACCTCCCGCTCCCACCGGGATCACGTTCACACTCGGCTGCCAACCCAAAGCTGTTGGCAGCGAGGAGAGCACAAAACACCTCCCGGGCTCCCGGGGCTGGAACTGTGAGCAGGGACCTGGAGGGGCAGGGCCAGAGGCTTCCAGGGAACACTCCCCTGGAGGGAACAAATGCAGGCCAGCAGATGTGTGGAAGTGCAGGGGAAGCACCTCTGAAGGCCACACAGAACAACAGAATCCCGGGATCACTGGGGTTGGAAAGGCCCTCCGAGATCATGGGGGCCGACCTCTGACCAGTCCCCACCTTGTCACCCAGATAAAACACCACTAGAAAAAAACACCCCACTGTTTGCAGAAAGGGGAAGAGATCTGGGATGGTTTCATGTGCCTCGAACCCTTCCTGGCCTTGAACCCTCTGGTCAGACTCTGCACTCCCCGGGGAGGGCCTGCAGAGCTGATCAAAGCACAGAGGTTTATTCCCCCTTTAATTTCTGTTCAAGCCACAAATGCTCACAAATATTTATCTACACAAGTCACAGCTCTGATCCCATCGAGCTTTTAAGTTTAGTGATCAAAGCTGTCCAGTTTCTTGAAGACTCTATTTCAGTTTCAGTTCGTGGCCTCTTCTAAGGAATAACTTTTTTTAAAAAAAGCATTTTTCATCGGGGAAATTAAGAGAAAATGGGCATGTTCTGGTGCAAATGAAAAGGAACATCAAAGGCAAATCAGGCAGCTTAATTTCACACTATTCCTAAAAAGGATGGCTGGAGGCAATTCCCTTTCAACAACTGCTGGAATTAGGGCTCCACTTTCCCAGAAAGGCTTTGGAAGTGCCGTCCCATCTGCCTCCCACCCACCCAGAGACCCCTGGCTGCACATCAGAGCTGGGGCCTGTGTGGACCCTCCTCCACCTGCTCCAAATCTCTTCAAAAGCCACCTCAGAATTCACAAGTGAGTCCCAGGATGGTTTGGGCAGGAAGGGACCTCAAAGCCCATCCAGTCCCACCCCCTGCCCTGGGCAGGGACACCTTCCCTATCCCAGGCTGCCCCAGCCTGGCTTGGACACTCCTAGGGATGGGGCAGCCACAGCTCCTCTGGGCACCCTGTGCCAGGGCCTGCCCACCCTCCCAGTGTCCCACCTGCACTCCCAGCCCTTGGTGGCACAGGGAAAACAGAGGCTGTGACAACTGGGGCTCGGAAGGTGGCCCTGGGAAAGGGCTGTGTCCTGTTTTCCCTGCCCCTCCATCCACAGCTGGAATCACAGGGCTCCCGGGGTCCCACAGCGAGCCCTGTCTGGGACAAGGCCATCCCCACAATCTCACCTGATAAACAAACAACTTTAAACCCCAGTAAACACTTCCCAGCTATTCTTAACCCGAGGGAACCGTGTGACTGAGCTCCCCCCCCAGCCAGCCCTGGCTGTTCCCACGTGTCCCTCTGCCTGGGACACGCTGCTCTGGCATCCCGAGGCTCTGCTGGCACAGGGGGTGTTAAAATCCCTGCTGAGAGCAGCATGTGCAGGATCTGTGCAGCACCAGCCCTCCCCCAGGGCCGCAGGGATGGCCCCTGGGCAGCCCCAGAGCTGCTGGGCCGGGCTGCTCCTCACACAGGGTTTTCCCAGAGATGTTTGTTTTCCCTCCTCTGCTCCCAAACGAGCCTGAATTAGATTTCTCCCGGGGGGCAAAAGGCCAAACCCCCCCCCCCGAGGGCCGTGATTGGGGCAGTGGCCGGTCCCTCCTCGCCTGCTGCTCCCGGGAGTTGTTTGTCTCCACTCTCCATTTGTCATCCTCTCCCAAAGCTCATGACTCAGCCCCTGCTCCGCAGATGCCGCTGATAAAAAGCAGCTCCAGTGGGGAATATCAGCGGCCCTTTGCAGAACAAAGGGGAGCTCCAAAAATAAACCCCCCCTGAGCTGGCTCCCGGGGGGCTGTGCCAGGAGGGCCTGGGCAGTGGCACTGCCTTCCCAGAGGGATAAACACCCGTTTTTTTGGGATGCCCCTCCTGTGGGAGCAGCACACGCCTGGCAAAGGGCAGCACCCGGGTTGTACCCCCGTCCCAGGGGGTTTGCTGTGGCCCTGGCACAAAAAAATCCCACAGAGGGGGGAAAAGGACGTGGAACCGTAGAATCCTTTAGGCTGGAACTCTTGAGAGCAGAGCCCAGCTGTTCCCCCAGCACTGCCAGGGCCACCCATGTCCCCGAGTGCCACATCCAGACAGCTTTTAAAGCCCTGCAGGGATGGGGACTCCACTCCAGCCTGTGCCAGTGCTGGACAGCCCTTTCCAGGAAGGAATTTCCCCTAATATCCAACCTCACTATCACTTATTTTCCCCCACCAACCTCACACGGGCTGGATTTTTGCCACGTATCATTTTCCAGAGCAGCACAAGTGAAGGAATTAACATTCACATGGACCAGCCACAGCAGAGGGCTCAGTCCTGGCCAGCTGGAACCTTGATCCCAGAGAGCAGCAGCTTTCCCTGGAACAGGGAGCCGACCAGCTTCAATAAAACAGCACCAACTGTGGGTGCCCTCAGCTCTGGCTGGGGATCAGTTTACCCCAGCAGCATTAAAGCAGATAAAAGCAGCCCTTCAGTGCATGTAAATAACCCTGCAAATTAAATCTGGGCGTGATTAAAAAGCTCCAGTGCTGATAAACCTCGGCGGCTCCAGGCAGGTCTCGCTGCTCCTCTCAGGCACATCTGGAGAACCAGCCTATTAATCCACACAAAGGAAAGAAAAAACCAACCCAGAAAAGCCACAGTGACCCAGTTCAGGGTGTTCAGCTCTGCTCCTGCAGTGCAGCCTGTCCTGACCAGAGGCACAGCACGAGGAGCTGCTCCTGCCTCAGCCCCCCCTGCCTGGGCCCGGCTGTTCCTTGGAACACTCCAACTGGTTCTGCACAATCCCACAATTACAGCAGCCACAGGTGAGGGATGAAGAGTTGCTCTGCTCACCAGACTCGGTGGTTTTATAAATCTTCCAGGTTCGGATTGATTTGCATTCAATGTGCTTTAAAGCCACGGAGTTCAATGAAGAAATGGGGGAGTTTCCACCGAAACCGGTCAGGCCCCAAGCACAGGCTCTGTCCACACAACCTCTGCAGCCCTGGGGCTGCCTCAGCCCAGAGATCCATAGGGAAAAGCTGCTGATCCTGGCCAGCAGCCAGCAGGAGAGGCAGGAATATGTTCCAGCCAGCCCAGGTGGCCACAGCTACTGGTCTGAGCATTCCTAAAGCCCCGGGATTGAAAATGGTTTGAGGCTCTTCCCTGATGGGCTCTGGATCCTTCCAACACAGGAAACCAGGGATACAGCCCTCAACAGCTGGAAAACACACCTGGAATACGGACCTGCACGGGAGGTCTGAGCCTGCTGGGAAGGTCAATCCAAATGAGAAAGTGCTGGAAGCAGGAAAAGCAGGAATTGCAGATCTTCCCTTGCCCACCTGCCCTCCCAGCTACCCCCCCTTCCTTCCGCCCCCTCTGCTGCTCCTCTCCTGCCTGGGCAGGAGGAAAGAGGGAAGATCAACCCTGAAGGAGCTTCCCTAATCAGCCAGAACTCCCCAGCAGAGCTGCCCAGTCTGACAGACAAACGTTCCTGAACACACAGTGCTGCCAGGGCAGAGGGGATGCTGTCTGGGGGAAAGGGGGATGGCAGGCACACAAGGTGTCCTTCACACCCACGGCAGCCTTGGCTCTGGGCAGCCCCCCTGGGAACCTCTGGAACACCCTGTGGAACACACACCATGTCCTGGACACGGCATTAAAAGCTTCTCTTTTAGCCACAACAGGATTAAGGTGGCATTAAGGTTTGGGTGCCTTGGAATGGTGGCTCCTCAAACCCAACTGTGCTCCCCAGACCGGGCTGGTGGGGCCTGGGAACTCCTCCTGAAGTCGTCCTGACCCAGTGAGGCCTTTCCCAGAGGAGCTGCTCCAATGGCTGGAGACCTGTCCTGGTGCAGCCAGCTGGGAATGCAGTGGGAAAGCTGAGGCCAATTCCCAACAGCTCGGGAAAACAAAGAGGTGGCAACTCATTTAAGGAGCAAACAGCAACATCCAAGACAGACAGAGCAAGGGGAGCATCGGCTCTGGGGGCCGTGGGAAGAGATTCCCTGGGAAAAGTGAACCCTCCCACTGCAGTTCCAGAGCTTCTGTCACGTCCAGGTCGAGTATTTCACGTCCCTCCCAGCGATGACAGGGCAGATTTTGGGTGCTGATTGCACCCTCACTCCCCCAGCACCCACAGTGGATGAGGGCAGCCAGCCCCTGAACCCCTGCAGCAGCTCTCCCCTCTCCTTCTCCCACGAGTCAGCCAAATCCCAGCCCCTGGATCATCCTGCCAGCTCTGGGAAGGTGGGAGGAGCAGGTCAGGATGCACTCGGTGCTCCCAGTGCACCCCCTCCACCCCTTTTGTTTTGCAGTTTTGCTGCAAAAGGGTGTTTTGGGGGTGACTCGTGACAGAATGTCACCCAGGAGCTGTTTGGTGTCTTGGCTACAAAGCAAATCTGTTCTCTGAACCCAAATACCCAGCAAAGCAAACCTTTACTCTCAACCTTTGAGGCAAAGGTGTTTGTTTTAGAGCCTCATCATCTCCTCTCCTCTGCACTCAGGGAAAAATTCACCACCGTGGGCTGCAGCTCATGGACATCTGAGCCAATTCCAGTCGATTTTAGGCCAAATTTTAGTTTGATACAAACTCAACACCGAAGGTGTCAAGAGGTAAAAGGAAAGGAGAAAACTGGGAGGAAAGAAACCCCACCAAGTTACAGCCAAGCAGAGCATCTCCTGGTACCTCTGAGGGCACTGAAACCTGGACGAGAGTGCTGCAGGGAGAACCAGGACCTTGGCCAGGACCTTTTCTGCCATATTAAACTGGGATTACCTTCTGTGCCCCAGGGAAGTGCCCCCAGGCAGCCCCAGCTCGGCCTCTCCCTCGCTGGGTGCTGACAGAGGCTGGTCCAGCCCAGGGCCTTTCGCAGCTGCTGCAGAAATGAAACTCTCAGAAAAGCGTCTCGAGCTCACGGGAAGGAGGAAAAGCTGGTTGGTGAGTGGAGGTGCAGGGGAAGTGAAGGGAAGGGACATCAAAGGGTGGCCATCACCCACAAATTACACACTGTGGGGACAACAACCCCGCTGTCAGCCAGGGATGAGAGCGGAAAACCCGGAGTCATTCCCTGTTTGGGCTCAAATTAAACGTGGAGAAACAAGCCCTGCCCTGCTCCGAGTGCAGCTCAGCTCTGAGCTGTGGCTGCTGCATTTAAAGGTGATTGTTGTTGGTGGTTTTTTTTGTTAAATATGAGCACAGATTCACCTGTCAGCTTGGCAGAAGGTGGCAGGACAGCCTGGTTTAGGACAGCCTGGTTTAGCCCAGCCCTTTTTCCAGGATTGAGGCACTCCCAGCACAGCTCCAGTGCCTCGGAACAGTCACCCTGCAGAGCCACAGGCTGCAGTTAAAAAACCAGTGGGTCCTGAGTAAGTCACTCTCCCCCTGTCTCAGAGCTCAGAGGAGAAGCTCAAGGACAAACCACAGACCTGAAGAATTCCTGCACCAACCTCTGCCACAGCTTCCCTGCCCCTGACCTCGGGAAAACCGACCTCCTGCTGCTGCTGCCAGGCCACTGGGAGTGTTAACAGAGCCCCCAGACAGAAAACAGGCTTTGTCCCAGAGGAGACAGGATTCCTGTGGCGCTGATAAAGCCGGGAATGTGCTTGCACAAGGCCCAGCAGCTCCCCAGGGAACCCTTGGCACAGTGCACAGGTTCACAATTCCCTCCTGGGTCACCTGCTGCGAGGTCTCATCATGTTGGGAACTTCAGACCCCCCCAAAAACCCACCCCAGGCTTTGGGAGGTGCAGCCCTTGTGAGGAGGGAGCTGAGGAACAAAACCCCTGCTCCAGACAGCCCAGAGGTGGGAATGACCTCAGGGTTGGAATTACGTAAGGGTTGGAATTACCTAAAGGCTGGAATTACCTAAAGGCTGGGATTACCTAAAGGCTGGAATTACCTAAAGGCTGGAATTACCTAAAGGCTGGAATTACCTAAAGGCTGGGATTACAGCTCATTCCACGTGTTTGCAGGCCGAGGAACCACTTCTGTTGAACCCAAGGTTTTACTAAAAATTAAGACTGACTTTCACTCCCCAGCTGCTCCAGCACAGCAGCCAGGACACAGAATCCCTCGGGATCGTGTCCCCCCCTCCAAGGGCAGGACAAGCCCCCAGCCCCCCCCCCAGGGCTGTCCCCCCTCCCAGGCAGCTCCTTCACCCGGGATAACCCAACCCTGGAGGGCACAATCCCCCAAAAACCCCGGGATTTCTGCCCTCTGAGCTAAATCTGCTTTGTTTTTAACAGAACCCAGGCTCTTTGGGGACAGCCTCAAAACACGTCCTCGTGCCAAAGCACACCATGGGAGAGCTGAGCTTCCCAAAGCTCCTGTCCCCAAGGCCAACCCCCAGCTCCCAGTGGGACTGGGAGCACCCAAGGGCGAAGGTTTTCATCCTGCCAACACTTTGTGCTGATCAGCTCAAGTGCAAGAGCTCAGGAGAAAGAAGAAGGGTTTGTTGTTTTGTTGTTTTTTTTTTTCTTGCTGCTGCCCCAAAACCTCCCAGTTTGTTTGGTACAACCACTTCCCTCGGAGTGCCAGAGGAAGGAGGAGCTGCAGGACAGGTTTGAGAGGCAAAGACCTGGAAGAGCAGCTGAGGTGACTCCTGGGTTTTTCTTTCCACCCTGAAAGGCAGGAGAAAGGGGCAGCAGCTGAGGAATCACTTCCCCCCTGATTCTGGCTCCTGTTACAGCCAGTTCCTCCCTGGCAGCACGTGCCCTTCAGCAGAGCTCTGCAGGACCCCCCTGTCCCTTCCCCAGGCCCAAATGAGGCAGGAATTCCGTGTGCTGAGGATGTTTGGCAATCCCTGTGCCCACACCGATCCGGAGCAGTGGGTGTGACAGGGAAAGGAGAGGAATTCCTGGCAGCAGGGCCACTCCTGCTGGCACAGCCCCACAGCCAGAGCAGAGCTTTATAAGGAAATTCCTGGGATGAAACTGCCTGTCCTCATCTCCCTGAGGGTTTGGGGGTTTTAACTCCACTGCAGGTGCAGCAGCTCCCAGCAGGTATTTGGGACGGAACCAAAGCCACCCCTGGACGGGGGAATATCTGCAGGAACACCAAACCAGGCTGGAGATCTGCCCTGGGAATAAAATCCCAGAATGGTTTGGGTTGGGAGGGACTTTAGTCCCATCCAGTCCCACCCCCTGCCATGGGCAGGGACACCTTCCACCAGCCCAGGGTGCTCCAAGCCCCATCCACAAACCAGGCACCCCTTCAGCTCTGAGCTGGAGCTGCTGAAGCCAAGGCCAGCAGCAGCAAAGAATTCCCAGGGGATCCAGGTTTGGGAGGCTCCTGGTAGAGATGATGTAACGTGATTAAATCAGGCTTTGTCCAACAGAATTGGCTATTAAGGGTCAGGGACCTGCTGGGACTGCCTGGAATGGATCCCATTCCATCAGCAGGTGATGGGAACACTCAAACAGGAGCTTCCCAGGAAAGTTCAAGTCCTTCATTTGTTTGTCCTGGGAGTGCCTGTTCCTTCCCACCAATGATTTACTGCTCCTGGCCACACAGAAAAGCCACATTTATCAAAACCTCCCTAGATAAATAATTCCAGCAGTGGTGTCTCAGTCCAGCTCCAGCTGGGGCTGGGGGCACCAGGCTCAGAATGACACCACAGACACTGAGGGACAGGATGGACTGTCCCATTTTTGGAGCTGGATTGGGGGTTTTTTTCCGCCCCAAAGGTTGTTCTGACCTGGGGGATGTGGGTTTTGTTTCTATCAAATAATTGCCAATGATAAATCCAGCTGAGGAAAGCTGGTATGGAAGCACAACACCCAAACCAATCCCTGACTGATTTCTCTCTCTCTGGACACTTTTGCACACACACATTTTCCTCGTGGGCTGGGGCTGGACTGGCAGAAAAGCTGAATTCTATGGAAAGGACAGCTCAGGGCTGAGCTCCTGTGCACCCAGAGCAAAGGAGAATCCCAAACCAGGGATTCCTCCACTCCAGCTGCCATCAAGACTTAAAAAAAAAGCAACTTTCCTTTCAGGTTTCTAACAGAAATAGCTGAGTGTTTAATCAGCAAACTGCAGTGCCTTTCCTGAATCCACTGGCATTTGGGGATTCCAGATGAGTTCCACGGAACTGCAGCAACAACCAGCCAATATCCATTTTATTTTAGTAAAGTGTGGCCAAGACTCAGCTCTGCAGAGGGCGGGGGCTGGAGGTGCAGCTCATAAAGGTGTCTGGGAGCCCGAGACAGGGCTGGGAGTCAAACCTGAAACAAATCCCAAGCAGAGGGGTGCAGAGGAGCAGAGGAATGTTGGCCTCAGGACCGAGGAATGTGAGCCTGTCCAGACTGCAGCTGGATGGGATGGGAACCCAGCTGGGAAAGATGGGAATTCAGTGCTGCTCGGGGAATTCTATATATTTTACACACTTGGACAAACCAGCTAAAGGACAAGCAGAGCTGTTTGATGACAACTTGTCTCTGCAGCATGACAGCACAAATTCACCGAGGTCCAGGTGAGAGTGAGGGTTCCACACCAGGCAGCTGAAGAAATCAGCTGCAGAAACAACTGAAAGTTGGCTTATTCACCTCAATCATTGACCCAAAGGCCCTGTGCCCTTCCAGCAATCTGCACTTCCAACAGGTCGAGTTTCCCAGCAGGACAGAGCCCTTCCCAGCAGGACAGAGCCCTTCCCAGCAGGACAGAGCCTTCCCCAGTTTGTCTGCAAGTTCACACACTGCTCTTCCAGGCAGCCCCAGCCAGGGTTTCCTATCTGACCAGAAAAGGCTCAGGTTAACAATCCCACTAAGCATTTTTTTTTCCCCCACAGCGACAGAAAAGTGCTTTGACAGCTCTGAACTTCAGAGAATTCACAACCAGCCCCAGAGCTGGGGAGCTCCTGGAGAGCACACGGCACCTCCAGCTCTGCTGCCTTCCTGGAAACCAGCCCCCAGCCCGGGAGTTTTATGGCCTGCACTGTGGATGTCAGCACAGCCCCTCAGCAAACAGCACAGGGCAGTGTCCTGGCTGCCCAGCAGCGTCACAAACAGGAGCTGGGTTTGCTCAGCCCTGAGTAACTCGGGCAGCTCCGGGTTGGAGCCGACGCAGGCGAACCCTGGCAGTGCAGCTCTGCAGCTGGAGCGAGGAGATACCGGTGTTTGCAGGGATACAGTGGTGTTTACCCAGCACTCAGGTGTTCCCGAGGAAAGGCTGGGCTGACTCAGCCTGGCCCTTTGCCAGAGCAAACCTCAGGGACCCCTTTTTCCCCTTCCCAGATCTCCAGCGCTCCTCAGCCACGGCTCTCCCCTAAAACACTCCAGGTTGTTCCCTGCGGTCCCGGAGCAGTAGGATGGGAAGGCAGGCTGAGTTTCTGGGGAGAGGAAAGCCCCAGGGGCCGTGGGGGGGGGGGGGGAAGGTTTGCTGGGTGTGCAGGTGGAGTGTGGGAGGGCAGGAAGGACAAACCCCAGAGCCAGTAAGATCTGAGTCAGCAGCGCTCACCCGCCTCATTATCTGCCATCTCTGAGCAGAACTGGTGAGACACCCCAGCAGCTGAGCTGGAGAGGGTTCACAGCCCTGCAAGGGGTCGGGCTGAGCTCCTGCAGGAGCACAGACGAGGGGGAGGCTGCAGGGAAAGGTCATGGCTGTGATCACCGGCGTGCCCGGGGGCTGCCGCTCAGCCGGGAGCTCAGGGGCCAAGGACACAATTCCCACGCAGGAAGGGACGGGATCACAGCCCACACAACGGCAGGGGAGAGTCCCAGCCAGCACAGGGCCAAGTCCCACTGCTGGCTGGGGGTGCCAGGGAGAGCAGGCAGAGCCCAGAGCTCTGCAGCAGCACAGGGTGCAGCCACCCACTCCCCTGAGAGCTGCCCTCGGAGGATTAACTGTGCCCCAAAACAAGCAGTGCTGGGGAAAACAGGAGCAGTGCTGCAATTTAAAACAAACAAACAAACAAACAAACAAAACGCAGAGTTCTTCCCTTTCTTAGGCAAGGAGCAGAAGCAGCAAGGCTGGTTGGTATCAACAGGCTGAAGGGCCACCGTGAAGGAACCCGACCAACCGCCTCGGCCCTGCTTTTCCATGAGCCAACATCACCCCATGTAGGGATTTCTGAGCCATTCTGCAGCACATTCAAGCTGATTCCCAGAAAATCACGTGCCTGCACAGTGAATTCAGGACTAGGAAGCCTTCCAATGTTTTCCTGAGAAGGGCTGTGCTCCCCACGCAGCACTCACAGCCGTTCCAAAGCCCTGCTGGGCGCCCGCCAAATCCTGACCTAAGGAGCAGCTCAGGAAGCTGCCAGTCATCCCTTCCCAGCTCTTTGTGTGCTCTGAGGCTTGAGGAGTCTAAAGTAGCTTCAGGCCGGGGGCAGGAGGACAGATTTTAGTGACAGAACCACAGCATAAAACACTGGGAGAGTATTTGTGGTCAGAAATTTGGGCTCGTGGGACAAGAGCACGACAAGGGCCTCTCTGGGGGCTGCTGCACGAATAACTCCCCAGTCATCGGGGCTGAAAGGCTCTTTGAACTCCTCTGTGAAAAAAAGAAAGAGTGCAAATGCCACAGCCACTTCCAAGCCCTCTGGACAGTCAGTGATGATCCATTCCCACCTCCTCCAGCCCAGGGGGTGAGTCACACCGAGCGGGGCAACACCTCCGTGCAGGGCTGACAGCACCAGGTCACTGCACCCTCCAACCCTCCCCTGCCCCGGGGGGGACACTTCAAACTCACTGCTGGTGCTCAGAGACCACAAAACGCCTGCTGAGTCTGTGCAATCACGTTATAAAATATATACAACACCTACTTATCAGCCCCCACGTCGCTGCCTGCACAGGCAGCAGGGACAGGCACAAGAGCTACTGGCTCTAAAGCCTTTTAATTGCACAATTCCAGCTCTTTACCCAGCCTGCCTCCTCCTCCTGCTGCACATCTGGGCAGCTGGAAGGCCAAAAGCACTCTGGTCTGTGCTGATCAGCACCTCCAAGGGGGGAAAAAAAAAAAAAATCCCACCTCCAGGGCAAGGCAGCTGGAAGGCACCCAAAAGGCTGGTTTAGCATGAAACAGCACCTTATTTAGACAATCTGAAGAATGTTTCAGAGGGGCACCACGGCTGGGAATTTGCATAATGGGTGTCTGTATCTTGCTTACCTAACAGGAGAAGAATCCTGTCTGTCAGTAAGTCTAGACTGTGGTGTTGAATCCAGGGAATCTCCCGGCCAGGAATAACACGGGGTGCAAGGCAGGGTGCTGCCATCTGCTGACACCCACGCTGGTGGCTGCAACTGGCATTTTTGGGGAGTCTCCGGGCCGGGATCGCCCTGCAGAGCTCGGCTCAGCGCTGAGAGCGATGAGGAACGTCCCTCCTCATCCTCCCTCCCATCCCAGCCGCCTCTTCCCAGAGCTCCGGGGAGCCCCGGTGTCCCCGCAGAGCCTTCCCCCGCCGGGCTGGCACTGCCACACCGGGCTGCGGCTGCAGTCGAAGCCCCGGGAGCCCGGCAGGCTCTTTTATTAACGGAATATCCATTAATTAATATTAAAATCAAGGCACCCGCACGGAGCCCCTCGGGCGGCCCAATATCGCCCTCTGCCGCCCGCGGCGGGAACTGCAGGCGCTCGCTCGGGGGCAGTTCAACCCCCCCAAAAAAACGGGTTTTAGAGGATTTGACACCCAAAATGCACAACTGCGTATTTGACCGTCATTCCCACCCCCGAAAGGCCCGCTGGGACACACGCGGAGACACAGAACTACTGGCTTTGGAGTCACACGGATCTCAGCTCCTCGGAGTGACTCAAGAACAGCAACTGCTCAAGAACAGCAACTGCTCACCATCATCATCATCATCGTCATCATCATCCAAACTTCCTCCCGCCCCAAAGCAGCACCAGCCCGACCTGCTGCTTCCCAGAGCTCCTGTGGGGAGGTCACACGCCTCCCAAAACCAGGGTGGGCTGAAACACGGGCTCAGCCTCCTGCCCCTTCCTTCCCGTGGGGGCAGGAACAGAACCCAGGGACACTCCTGCTCCCCTGGGCACCCCAGTGCTCTGAGGCTCTGGAACAGAACCCAGGGACACTCCTGCTCCCCTGGGCACCCCAGTGCTCTGAGGCTCTGGAACGACCAACCACGTGAGCAAGACACAATTCCCAGCTCTGGGTCTGTCACCTCACCAGGGCTGAGCTGCTTCACCTTCCTGGTACCTCACACAGGGTGGGCAATACGGGATTTCACAAGTTTTGACAGAAAACACAAATCCCTTTCTCCAGGATGAAAAGCCCTCCCCGGCAGCCCCTGCTGCCCCACACACCCCAGTGCTCCAGCAAACCTCCAGGAGAAAGGAAACAACCTCCTCCTCCAGCTCCAGCAGCCAGAGCTCCCCTGGTCCCACACCTCCCACTGCTGCTGACTAAGGGACACGCTCTCCTCTGGAATCCAGGGCTGTCCCTCCCTAATTAAGGAGGTGATCAGTGTTACATAATGAGGCTCCACGTGGGCAGTGGATCACCAGCACCCGGAGCCAGCACCTCCAAATCCCACCTGTGGCTGGGCAAACACCTCAGCCAGCCCTGCTGGGGCACCTCCCCCCCGTGGCAGGTAAAACCCAAACCACCAGTGAAGGCAAATAACAGTGAAATGGCACTTCTGAGTTCCACGGGGGCAGAGCTGGCCTTGCTCACCTTCCTACTGCCACCCAGCAGTCTCGGCCACCGTCCTGTCGGGCACTGCCAGGGGTCCTGGTTGGCTCCTCCTGCCAAGGAAACGGGAATTCAGGAGTTCCATCAGGGACACAGATGGTGCATGATCAGTGAAGTCATAATTTGGAATATTTACTGCACTGACTGCAGCTCCATCCCAGCAGCACTGAGCAATAACCACTGCACGACCCTGCTCTGACTGACATCCAAGGGATTCACTGGAAAATCAGGGATGGTATCAACTATCAGTAATAACAGGGAACCCATTTTCCTCTGGTTTTAGAAGTAACACCCACGACCTGGAGGGCAGGCTCTGGATTCCAGACACTGAACCTGAACGTGGCACCTGAGACCAGAGTAAAGTGAAGCTGGATGAGGGGGCACCGAAATATTTGGCTCTAGATTTCACCTGGGGGGAGGGAATGAGGAGAGGGAGAGGTGTTTGCATCATTTTATAGGGAAATGAGGAGAGGGAGAGGTGTTTGCATCATTTTATAGGGAAATGAGGAGAGGGAGAGGCGTTTGCATCATTTTTGGGGGGAATGCAGACAGGGAGAGGCGTTTGCCCCAGTTTTGGGGGCAGTGCAGAGTGTTTTAGCCCAAAAGCCACCAGAGCCCTCTGCCTAAACACACACTGGCAAGTTCAGTTTCCCAGAAAACACAAAAGGAGGGAGCAGGAACGAGCTGGCCCAGGGGGAGCAGCACCCTGAGAGCCCCCCGTGCTGCCCCCCCTGCTCCCAGCACGGCCCCTTCCTGCTTACCAGTAAAGCCATTGCTCAACCCTGCTGGCCAGCCCAGCTCACCACGCTGAAGTCAGAGCTGGGAGCCAGAGAGGGACGAATTCCAAGAACCCATTGGAGCTGAAATCCAACCCTGCTTGTTTTCTCCACTCACTGTCTGAACACACAAACAATTTTTATTTTTTTTTTTAGGAAGGAGTAAAACCCACGTCACTGACTCTGTGCTGGGGTTCAGGCCAGGACTCACTGGCCCCTTTCACCTCCTTCTGCTCCAGACTGCAGCAAAGCAAGGGGAGAGGAACAGCCCTCGTGCCAAAACAAGCATTTGAAAGTTTTTTTGTTGTTTTTTTTTTTTTTTTCTTTTTTAAATGGGAATTTTCACAAATGCCACATTCCAAACAAGGGAGTCAGTGCCAGCTATGCACGGAAATATGAAGGTGAGAGCAGGAAAAAAGCTTTGCTATGAAAGACAGGAACTTGGGTCAGGTCAGGAGACCCAAAAGCAGGTTTGGAATCGGGCTCAGAGTGGCTCCCAGTCCACCACTGAGCCATTCCTCAGGATCACAGAGTCCCGGGATGGTTTGGGCAGGAAGGACCTTAAAGCCCAGCCCACCTCCCACCAGCCCAGGTTGCTCCCAGCCCCATCCAACCTGGCCTTGGACACTTGCAGCCATTCCCTGTGCTCCAGGGGAGTTTTCCACAGCACCATCCACAGGCTGATCCAAGGAGCCCCTGGAGCTGGGGAGGCTTTAGCTGGATTTGGGGAGGGCAGGTGGAGAGGAGCCCAAAACAGCAGCTGGGGCCTCGCTCGTGGTGATCATTCCTGCTGGAGCAGCACAGCCCTGCCTGATCCCCCTGGGAATGCTGCCAGAAACCCAAAGGGACCGAAATTCGGGGGAATTCATCAACAGAATCCGCTCTGGAGACAGGGAGGGAGCAGGGACAGGAGTGTGGGGCTGGAAAACAAGGGTAGCAGCACCTGGAGGGTCCCACAGGCCACCAGGAACAGGGGAAAAGAGCCAGCCTCGAGCTGCAATCCCACCCCACTGCCTCCCAGCTCTCCCAGGCCTTAGAGGGCTTTTCCAACTCAAATTATTCCATAAATGCCAGGCTGCTGCAGGAATCAGCCACCACCTCCACACTGCAGGAGAGCTCAACACCTCAGCCAGACACAAACCACCCAAAATCCAATCTACCTTCTGACTAAACAAAGCAGCTGAACTGAAACTCTGCAGTGACAACACACATTCCTTATTTGGATTGGTTTTCCTTGAAATCTGTCACTTTTGGAGCTCTGTTTCTTTCCTTCCTCTTTAAAAGCAACCCAGGCACTCCTGCACTGCCAGTGCTTAGATTTTGGATCAGTCCCATGGCAGAGCCCCCTCCTCTCTCTGCAGAGCCCCCAGCCCCTGCCCCATTGCCAGCAGCATTCCCTGGGAACAGGCAGTGTCCACAGGAAGGGGGGAATAAACAACCCAACAGCTTCCCAGCGGAACCCGATCCCATCCTCGGGAAGAGCCCGTTGTTTACAGCCTTGCAGGATCCCACTCCAGGGGCTGAGCTGTTCCTGCTCCAAGAGGGAAAACAAGCCTGACCTCAGCGTGCTGGAATAAACTCTGCCCCCTCCTTCCTCCCAGGCTTCTCCCAGTGCAAAGGTAAGGAACACGATATCCCCCAGCGTGACCCCAGCAGTGCTCACTGACACCCAGCCAAGGAGGGGAACTGCCTGGACACGCTCCCGCTGCCACCCACCCGCACTGCCCGCCTGGAGAGGGGCCCTCAGCGAGGCAGCTGGCCCTGGGCACCCTGAGCTGGCAGCTGAGCTCATCCCTGGCCGGGCAGGGACACTCCCCGGGCTCCCCGAGATCAGAGGCCGCAGTTTCCTCCAGGGGGATGTTGGACAGCACAGCTCGGAGTGTGAGGGTCCTGCCCAGCTCAGGGAGGCTCAGCTGAGGGTCCTGCCCAGCTCAGGGAGGCTCAGCTGAGGGTCCTGCACAGCTCAGGGAGGCTCAGCTGAGGGTCCTGCACAGCTCAGGGAGGCTCAGCTGAGGGTCCTGCCCAGCTCAGGGAGGCCCAGCACGAGGGTCCTGCCCAGCTCAGGGAGGCTCAGCCCCCTCGGCAGGAGCAGCAGCTCATCCTGGGAATGTGTCACTCCAACAGGTTTGGGAAGAGCCTTGCTGTGCCCAGGCCTTCCTTGTGCCCAGGCCTTCCTGGCGCTGCCCAGGCAGAGCTGTGGCTTCCAGGGATACCTTGGAGCGGGTGTGGGCAGCAGGGAGGGGAATTCCTTCCCCAGCTGACTGGAAGCAGCAACAGTTGGTCATGCAAAGCATCCCTGCAGCTGCCAGTGCTCCCCTGCAGTCTGGGCAAGGCTGGAAGGAAATGGGATCCTCCATCCCAGCCCACCAGAACCCCCTCGGTGCCAGCAACCCCAGAGGGGCACCAGGGCCCTTCCAGGAGGGACTTCCAGCTCCCTGGCAGCAGGAATTCCGTGCTGCTGGGGCTGCTGTGCTCCCCTCAGACACGGCAGGTCGTGGAGTAGGTGCCAATGCCATCAACTGCTCCGGCTGGGATCGATCAAAAGCTCCATGGAAAGATCAGGGAGTGCCCAGGAACACCAGATCCAGGCTCAGGCTGGAGCAGGTGGCTGCTGGTCCTGCTGCTGGGCCCCCACAGTGCCAAAGGCTGGTTCAATACGTGCAAAACCCACAAAAACCCCAAGGCCCTGCGTTCTGATGGGGAACAGAACTGCAGCACTCCCACCACGTCCCAGCAAGGCCCATGTGCCAGGCGGGAATGATGGCTCATGTTCCTGACAAACTCAAGGCTCGTGGCACCTGGAGGTGTCACAGAGCCAGAGGCTCCTTTCAGGTGCCCCCTGAGCCTCCTTTTCTCCAGGCTGAGCCCCCCCAGCTCCCTCAGCCCCTTCCCCAGCTCCTCTCCCTTCCCTGGCCACGCTCCAGCCCCTCAAATCCACCTCAAAATGAGAGAACCTTAATGGGACAAGCAAGGCTGGTTTAATTCTGCCACTCAGCACTCCAATAATAGCAACAGATCCGGGTCCAGAGCTGGACTCGTCACATCCCTAAAAATACCCGCCTATAAATAGCAAATTATCAAACAATTGCACCCGGGCAACCAACACGAAACATCCACGGCAAAGGGAGAGCTTTAAAGTTTAACTTTTCCCCACTAACTCCTCCAGGGGATGAGCAGATCCTGTTTCCCTGTGCCCTTTTCCAGCACACAGCCCAGGGTTTTTGCTGGGCAACAGCTGCCACGGCCAGCACGCATTTGCTTTTGGAAGCAGGTTGCTAATTGGGAAGTCTGTGCTGGCAACTGGCTCTGGAACGTTTTTTTTAAGGCCTAAAAAGGGAAGGCTTGGAGGAGAGGGAAGTAAAAAGGGCCTTCCCTGAGGCCTGAAAGTGCTTCACACCTCCAGGGATCTGTGCTTGGGGCTGGAGAGCTGCAGAAATCCTCTGACAGGACCCCTGTGACCACACCTGGCACTTTAAAGCCCCTCCAAAGGCAAATCCTGCCCAGCAGCTGCTCCTGGGATTCTCCAAGCAGAGCAAGGGGAGCACTGCTGGGAGACAGGGAACAGCCCAGCACCCCAATTTCACACCCAGGGCACCTGTCAGGGGTGGTTTCGTGTGGGGGAAGGTCCTGGACAAAAAAAAAACAAACCAAAAAAAAACCTGAATTTTAAGTGTGAAATGCCTTAAACAGCCATGGGGCTGAGGAAAAGGAGCAGCTCAGCCTGGTACAGCAGCACCAGCCCGGGATATTCCAAAGGATCATTCCAACCCACTCAACCCATCCCTGGCTTTTCCTCTAAGCAAAGGAGGGAAAAGTTTAAATCCAGCCCTGCAGGCAGCAGCATTCCATCAGCAGGAGCCCGTTCCTGAGGGGAAACGGGACCAAGTGACTCCTCAGGAAATATCTGGGGCTCCAGCCCTGCTGAGCAGCACCTCCCAAAAACCCTTCCAGAGCTCCAGGGATCCCGCCCCGTGCCCGGGACAAGGGGCCATGGAAACAACGGCCCTCGTGCAGTGGGAACGGAGCTATTTTTGAAGGGCTCACTTATGGGATGCCAATTTCCTGAAGCTGCTTGGAAAAACAGGTTTAAAGTGTACAAACTCCAATGGAACACGCTGTGCTCCAGCAGCAGCTCCTTCTCCCAGGGATGCACCAGGGATGAGTTTGAGTTTCCGATCTCCCCCCGTCCGAAAAATCACCTTTTCCTCCCTTTCAGAGGGCAAAACAGCAACCAAACAAGCCTGTGTGGCCTCAGCAAAAGATGGTTGTGAAGTTTTATTCTTTAAAAAACCCTCCAGTTTTAGCAAATGCCTCCAGCTGTTCCGAAGAGATCAAACCAGGGACAAGCCCATTCCCTGCTCTGGGGACACTGAGGTTTAACACAATTAGATCAGCAACACGAGATCTTTTATATCCCTGACAGCCTCCCAAAAATTGCAGGAATCTTAAAATCTACACCAACTTAACAACTGCCTGGAACAGGAAGAGGAGGTGAAAGAGGATCCACCTGAATTCCTTACACTGTAAATGCCAGAGTGGAGCACAGATGGGATGCTGAGGTTTGGAATTCCTGGAGTGCCATCACAAAAGGGAGCAGGAATTTGCTTTGCAATGTTCTGAGGAGCAGCTGAAGGCTGTGAAGCACAGCTATTCCACAGGCTGCTCCCACAATCCTGCTCCAGCAGAACAACATCAAAACGGGCTGTTCACTTCAAATCACTAAAAACACCACAGGAAAAAAAATATAATCCTGATAAATCATCCACGCTCCTAAAGGAATAAAGGGGGATCCTCCCCCTTCCCTTCCAGCTGGGAGAAGTTCACCTTGTTCTGCCACCACGGAAAACAGGGAAAGAAAAAACACAATGTCCCGAGGAAGGATTTGGAATCAAGGTTATAGTTCTGGTTTAAATGTGGCTGTTTCTCCTGGGATAAGTTTTCACCTCAAAGCAACTTCTGAGGTTATTTCAATGTGCTTTCATGTTACACAAGCGCCCTACATTTTCCAGGGAGCATCAGCACTTTTATACAGCCAATTAGTTAAAAAATTAAATGCCACAATGACCCCTGGGAAACAGGGAGCTCTTGATCTATCAATGATTACCAGGCCAGGGCAGCATCACTCCTGCAGGACACAAATCACCAATAAAGGGGCCTTCATGGAACTTCAGGAACTGGGCAAGAATTGGGAGCATTAAAAGCTGCTCCTAAACAACAGAGAGGTGAATGAGAGCCCTGACTGGCAGAATCACAGGATAATTGATGCTGGAAAAGCCCTCCAAGGCCACAGAGACCCCCCCGTGCCCGATGCCCACCTTGTCCCCCAGCCCTGAGTGCCACCTCCAGTCCTTCCTTGGGCACCTCCAGGGGTGGGGACTCCAAACCCCCCTGGGCAGCCCCTTCCAAGGCCTGACCACCCTTTCCATGAGGAAATCCCTCCTGGTGTCCAACCTGGACCTCCCCTGGCACCACTTGAGGCTGTTCCCTCTTGTCCTGTCGTTCCCTGGGAGCAGAGCCCGACCCCCCTCTGCCTCCCCAATCCTGCCAGGTCCCCCCTGAGCCCTTCTGAGCCCCCTGGGCTGGGGAGATGCTTCCACACTTCCACAGAACCCTGCCTCTGGGTGAGCAGGGATCTGCTGGGAGAGCTGGCACAAGCCTTTCCCTTTCAGAGCTCTCAGGCCAAACGCGACAACAGAACAACCTCGAGGAGTTCTCCTTCTGTCCGGGTTTTCTCCTGGGTTCCTCCTGGATTCCTCACGTTTTGGATTCCACTCTGGGTGCCTGTGACTCACAGCAGCTCCAGGGGGTCCCACCACATCCATCCCCTCGTGGAGGACACGCCAAGAGCACAAAGTGGGGCAGTGACGCACGAGGGACACGGAGGGGAGGGTTTTTTTTGGGAAAGTGAGGCAGGAGGAAGCGCTGCCGAATCCCTGCCCGGGCTGGGGGAAGGACCAACCCTCACACAGCCACGTCCAGCCCCGAGAGCAGCTGCTAATGAGTCTGTCACTAATTACTCAGCTCGGGATGAGGAGCTCCAGGCTGGGTGCTCTGCTGCTCCTCAGCAGGTCCGGCTGCCAGGGACACACTGCCCTCTCTTGGAGACTCCAAATCCAGCCCCAGGGAAGGACTGAGGACCAACACGCTGCTGGGATCTCCTAAAAAAGTGATTCCTGCCCCAGTCGGAGCCAACAGGGAACTCTGGCCATGCTGCCCTGCCTGGTCACTCCTGTGAGGAGGGAATGGGACACCTCTGGAAGAGCTGCTCCTGAGGTAGGTCAGCTGGACTGACAGCCTGGAAGGTACCTTTGTATCATCCTACCAAAACTTCCATGGTTTTGAGCCTGCAGCTGCAGATCAGCTGATGCACAGCACAGCAGGGCCTGCCTGGGAGGACACTGAGCCATCTGAGGAGTGGTGACACTGTGACATCCCGGGGGGGGGGGGGGGGGGATTGGAAGGGACCTTAAAGATCAGCCAGTTCCAAATCACATGATAACAGGAAAAATAATGTAATTCAGGAAAACCATTCCAGTGTACAGGCAGCAGCTCCACGTCCTGGGTGACCCACACCGGGGTGATTTCAGGCACCTGCCACCCCACCTTGGTCACCATCTCTCAGTGCAGGGACAGCTCACTGTCCCCTGGTGCCATGCACTGGCACTGCCCCATCCCTGGAAGTGTCCAAGGCCAGGCTGGACAGGGCTTGGAGTGACCTGGTCCATGGAAGGTGTCCCTGCCCATGGGAGAGGGGTGGGACTGCAGGGGCTTTAAGGTCCCTTCCAACCCAAATTCTGTGATTCCACGACCCCCCTGGCTGGGGAATGGGGGTCCAAAGGTGGGGAACACCAGCTGTGGGTGCTCTGTGTGTGCTGCTGACCACGTACCTGGGCGGGTGGGCACACTCCTCCAGCACAGGCACTTGCTGCCTTGGGCAAAGGACAGATCTCCTAAAAAAGGAAATGGAGAGAGTTCTCAGCACCTAAAGGGCTCCTGCAGGGATCTCCAAACCCCAGGTTTGATCCCAGCAGCTGAAGCACCTCACGCCTTTTCCCCATTTCCCCTTTTCCCTGAGGCTGCAAAGCCCCTTCTGACCCCAACACACACACAGGCTCTGGTTTGTCCCTGCTGCAAACCAGCCCAGGCCATTCCAGAGCTCCCCAAAGTCACCAGAGACACGAGGGATGTCAGTGAGGAGCAGCTGGAGCCAGGATGGCCGGGCAGCTCCTGGGCTGACACCTCTGTGCAGTTCCACATCCGAGTCTGAAGATGGCTCCATTGGAACAAGGGATGCCATCCCCTCCTGCCTCCCCAGGCACGGGGAAAAACAGCATCAGGCACACAAAGAAGGGAGAAATATTCCAGATGCCTCGTCAGCCATCAATCACACGGGATCTGTCACAGGCTGACAGCGGCACTGCTCCAAAGGCATGGGAGCAGCTCCATCCGTGCCTCAGATATTCCTGAGGCTGAGAGATGGAAGCTACAACAAAAGAAAGCAGAGAGAAATAGCCTGAGCAACTAATGGAAGTCAGAGACACAAAGAATGACAAAGATTTAACTAAAGAAAGGGAAGAGGAAGGCAGAGCTGCAGCACTTCATTTTCTGTTCCTCCCCACAACGAGCCAATTAAGAAGCCCACACACTAAATTAATTCCAGTTCCAGGGGAGTCAGAACCAGGCAGTCAGAACCACTATTTAGGTTAGGAAAATTGCTGCATTATATTCCTCTGTCAGGTGGCAGAGAACATCTGCAAGGGAAAATGCAGGATGGGGACCCAGCACACCAGGACCAGAAGGAAGCCAAGGAAATCTCAGGGAAGGGTTGGCTGCAGCCCCACCAACACAGGTGGATGTGCAAAGATCCCAGTGTTTTCCCCACATCCTGAGTGCAGCTGCAGCCCTAACACTGCCCTCAACAGGCTTTACACCTCAGCAGTTCCTCGTGTTGTTTTAAGCACAAGTTGGGGCCAGGACCCGGTCCCAGAGCTCCGATTCCCTGACAAACCTTCCTTCAGGAACCTTCCCAACGCTTCATCTCTCCCTTGGAAAACACCTCTGATAAAACCCAGCTCCACCGACGTCAGCAGAGGTTTGTCACTGACCCGAGGGTAAATATCCTGCTTGGATATCTGGGGTTGTGTTTCCACTGCCTCGTGTCCCAGGCTCCAGGGACGACTTTGGGATTCGATTCCCGGTGCCAGGCGAGTCCCCTCAGCTCTGCCAGCAGCCAGACAGCCCCTGCAAGGCTGGCAGACCCTCAGCTCTGCCAGCAGCCAGACAGCCCCTGCAAGGCTGGCAGACCCTGGGGAAAACCCTCACCACTGGAAGAGAAACACCCGACCCACGTCACAACCTGAACAGGTTAAACCACAAGGGAGGGGAGAAGAGAAATGTTGCTTTTTTTGCTTTTCTCAAGCTTGGGTTTCCCTCAGGGCTGACAAAGCCCACCAGGTAACCCCAGCTGGTGCTGCAGGAGGCCACAGGGCCCTGCCAGGGCCGCTCAGCCCCTTTGCATGGCAACAGCACCAAACCAGCTGCTGCCAGCTGGGCCAGGAGCCTCTTCCAGGGGGAGCTGCTCCCTGTGTAATCATTAACAGAAAACCCACCCCGGAGAGCAGTGCTGGGAGCCAGCAGAGCCCTTCCAGTCACCAGGAAGAGCGGGATGTTTGCTTGTTCCTGTTATGGCTCCGCCGTGGTTCCCCTGCCGAGGGGCCGGCGGGGCAGGAAGCAGGAGCTGGGAGCTGGGAACACTCATCCCTGGGCTCCCCCAGGCTCTGGGAGCTGGGAACACTCATCCCTGGGCTCCCCCAGGCTCTGGGAGCTGGGATCACTCATCCCTGGGCTCCCCCAGGCTCTGGGAGCTGCAGGCAGCAGGCTCAGCTGTGCTCACGCTGCTGCTGCCACAGAGGAGGGTGAGCAGAGCCTGGATTGGAAACGTGCCCCCTCCATCCCCTGCCCAGGGGGGCAAAAAACCCCCCCGGGGGCACCTGGAGGAGCCTCTGTGGTGCCAGAGCCACAGCCCTGGGAGCCCTGTCAGAGCTGGGGTGCCCAGAGAGGTGGATGGAGGCACCCCTGCCCTGGGAGGAGATCCCAGGTGTGCCCTGACACAGGGCAGGCTCAGGGACAGGGATGGCACCAGGAGGGTTTGGATGATCCTCTGGGGCACAGGGTGGGATTGCTGGGGTGTCTGTGCAGGGCCAGGGGTTGGACTGGATGGTCCTTGTGGGTCCCTTCCAGCTCAGGAGATTCCACGGTTCTATTCTACAATTCCACCTGCAGCTCCTGAGCACCCTCAGGGCCCTGACCTGGCTGTCACAAACACAGACACCACCAAGGCAACATGGAAAACACCCAGTCCTGTCACCCTTCCCGAGGAATCTGCAGCGATCAGACACCCACCAGACTCCCTCAGTTCCCTGAGGCATCAATCCCACCAGCCCTGCAACAGAGAGGGGTTTGTTCCCTTTCCTCTCAGCCCTCTCTCCGGGCTGGAATCCAGAGGCAACTGCTGAGAGCAAAACCCCTCAGCTGCCAGGCAGGCACGGGATTGCCAGACCCTCCATCCAGGAGGGGTTTGGATGATCCTCCTCATCCCCCTCCCTGGAGCTGGAGCGTGGGGAGAGCTGCTGCACCCTCAGCCTGACACGGGGAACCAAACCCAGCCCAGCCAGACTGCTCTGAGTTCATACAAACTGGGGGGGTTCTCTGACACCACACACACAGAGACCCCATGGATGAGCATGGAAAAAGTGCCACCTGTGTCATCCTCACTCAGCCTCTCCTTGGAGCACCTTCAGCACTCCCCCAGTCCACAAAACCCCCGTTGGACAACCCCGGTGTTCCAAAGGCAGGCTCTGAGCACACTGCAGTGTAAATAACCACTCCCAGAGCCCAGAGGCAGCAGCAGGTCAGCAGCCACGCCCGGGCTCCCTCCCCGGGGCTGAAGCATCCATGTGTCCCACCCCAGGCCCTGGACCCCCAGGAGACAGCTCTGCAGAGCCCAACTGGCCTGCAGGACTCACTGCCTGTCCCTGAGCACAAGGACACAACCCCAGGGGACACGGCCCAGCCACCCCTGCCCAGCTGAGCCCGGGCAGTGCTCTGCCCACCCAGCCTCCCACGCTGGGATAAACCAGGAACATGGCCAGGGATTCCCACCACAACACCAGGGGTGGGTTCTTTGGGGTTTAATGGAGCCTTTTCCTGCCTGTTCTGAACCCCCAGCCCTGGATTTGCACCCTCATGTGATGGAATGTTACAGCCCAGGGTCACACACACACACCTTCCATAAAAACCACGCTGAGAATCACAGGATGGGTTGGGTTGGAAGGAGCCCATCCAGTCCCACCCCTGCCACGGGCAGGGACACCTTCCACTAGCCCAGGATGCTCCAAGCCCCGTCCAACCTGGCCTGGGACACCTCCAGGGATGGGGCAGCCACAGCTTCCCTGGGGAACCCAGGCCAGGGCACCCACAGACCTGCCAAGAGGGGAGCAGCAGCCACTGCAGGTGGAAACCTGAAAAACCTTCGAACTGCACAAAAAGCTGCCCCTGACGAGGTCCCATCAGCGCCACGGAAGCCACCCAAGGGTATTTATAGCCCTGGATTAGAGCGGGATCTGCTGGGAATGCTGTTGTGCAGGGAACTGAGCAAATCCCCATGCCTGGAGAGGTGTGAGGGTGACAGAGGGGACGGATTTACGGGCTCTCCCTCCCCAGTCCATCCTTTCCCAGAGCATTCACACAGCTCACAGAGCCTCCAGGGGCACTGGGCCACGTCTGCCAGCGAGCTCTGCTCCCGAATTCCTCAGCACTCCCACTTCCTTCGGGCTGATGGAAAGGCACCCAGGCACCAGGGACAGGGATTAAACCACGGAGAGGCCTCACCTGCTCCTTTGCTTTCTACTCCAGCTCCACAGGAACCCTTTGAATCAGGGTGCTGATAAGGATAATGGCATTATCCTGGAAGGAACGTCTGTGGAGCAAGAGCACTGTTAACCTTCATCATCCTCTATCTCATTTCAACAAAAATAACCACTGCTGGTAAAAATGGCTTTTTTACTAATCCCACTGAAGGTTATGCAGCCACACAGCCCCCGGGGTGAAGGGCTTAGTAACAAATGAAAGGGTTATTTTACCCAAAAAAACGGTAAAATAACCAACTCTGAGAATCCCACGATTCCTGAACAGCCAGCACGTGGAAGAGGGAATACTCCTGGTGGGATGGGACCTGTGAGAGCGTTCGGCAGAAGCAGCAGATGTGGACAAAAGCCTTTCAAACACTGTTCTGGGATGAAGTGGAACGGGGCCAAGCCCATCCTCCCTCCCACCCAGCCATTATATTTCACTTTAATCACCAGCCCAGAACCCGATCCAGGGGCACCAGCACTCGGATCAGCTCGATACAATCCGTCCCCACAGGAACCCAAACCCATAATTACAGCAGCCTGCACATGGAAAACACGAAGGAGGGAGGTTTATTTATGCAGGGGACGAGAGTTCCGAGGATGAGGCGACTGAGCCGGGGGAGAGCGGATAAAAACGCACAAAGTTAACGGATCTGGGGGGTTCTGAAAAGAAACCCAGCTGCACCAAAGGCTTCTTAAACCACAGGAAAAGCGCCTGGGCCCGGGAGAACTTTGTACCTGGAATGCCTGGGGAGCACTGGGCAGGATCCAGGGCTGGAATCCAGGGAAGCAGTGACCCCTGGCTTGGGTGTGAACCCATTTCCTCCCTCCCTCGGGTCACTCACAAAAACTTCCTGTCCCTCCACCGACCTTCCTGACCCTGGGGACGTTCCCATCTCCCCCCAGGCTGATGGAATTGGGAACCAGACCCTCCCTCTGAGCACTGGAACTGAGGGGTTTCCCTCAGACAGGGCTGGATTTCCCTCCCAAACCCCAAACCCCCTCTCCCAGCCGTTATTCCCCGCAGGGAGCGCGGGGTGGGGACTCTCCCAAGCTCCAGCTGAGCCACAGAAACTTTGGATTTGAGTGGGGTTTTTTTTTTTTTCCCCCCTCTGTGCAGCACGAGGGGAGATGCAACAATACATCTCCTCTGGTAGTTGACAACCCTCTTCTATTTCGGGAATGCTCATCTGCAGGTGGAATTGGATTTATGTTCCCATGACTGACAACACAACTCGCTCCATCCCGGCCTATGGCAGCTCCTGCTATTTTCAGCACTCTGCCTCTCCAGTATTATTCCAGAGGTGAGAACTATTTCCAGATAACACCAGAGCAGCGTTTTTCACACTTCAAAAAAAAAAAAAAAAAAAAAAATTAAAAAAAAAAAAGCATAGATCTTTAAGTTTTGCCAGAGGGTGAAGAACCCCGTGCAGCAGAGCCGAGGTCTGCTGGCATCCAGGAGCTTTCCTTTCACCCATGGAGTGAAAGGAAATTAAAAATGGAATTAAAGTCCCCGTTGGAACAAGTAGAATAGTCCTAACCTGGGCTGCCACAAAGATATCCCTCAGCAGCAAGCAGGGAAGCACCAACTCCCTCTATCCAGTCCTCCAGAAGTCCCAGCTACAGCCAGTCCATGCAGGAATTGTCCACAGAAACAGCCCCAAACCCACAGGAACACAGAGCTGTGCTGGAACACCGAGCTGGGATCACAGGTATTCCTGAAAACCGCCCCAGCTGGAGCGTGGAATTCTGATTTTCACACAGAGGCACCACAGAGGCTCCCCACAAACAGGCACCCCCAGAGCAGGCAGTTCTCAGAGCCTTTCCCAGGAAGAGTTAACGGCTCCTTTGGAGCCTCTGGAAAGGGTCAGCCCAGATCCCCTGGAAGAAAAGCCCAGGGTGGGATAAGGAATGCTAACCAGCTAATTAGCAACCAGGGAAAGAGGAGTTCTGTGATCAGGGAGATCCTTCACTCCTTTGTGCCCAGCACTGACCACACAGCCAGAGCTGCTCCGGGGCCCAGAGCCTCTGACTGCTCCCCACAGCTCCTGCCACCACCCCCCAAAGCTGTTCCCAGGCCAGCAACTGCTCCAGCCCCGTGTCTTCCCAGTGCCTGGAAGGAACAATGCCTGGACAAATGAAATTCCAGTCCAGTCGTCCCCAGCTGCAGCTCACAGGGAGTTCTGGAGCGAGGCCTTCCTTGGCCTCCTCCAGCTCAGTCCTCGTGCCCACAGGGCTGCAGGGAAACAATCCCTTCTCCAAGGCCCCGGGCTGCTCTCCCAGAGTAGGTGTTGCCCCGTGACTAATGGCTGGCCACCAACCAGCTCCATTGCTATTCCGGTGCCGCCGCTGCCAACGGCTCCCGCTGGATCCGGGCTGACAAATGTGAGATCCTGGGTTTCACCTCGGTGTCCAGCCCTGAAAACACCACAGATGGTTCTGCCCCTGTCCCTGCAGAGTGGAGCTGCCATAGGTCAGTCCCAGAGCTCAGTGAGGGCCCGGAGCCCCGGGGAGCACTGACAGAGGAACCTCTGGCACTGCAGCTCCGTGGGGAAAGCAGGACAAATGGGGGGGTTGTCACCTTTCCAAGAGAGGCTTTTGCAGTGAGACCCTTTGGAGCACTTGACCAGGCACAGGGTGGTCTGTGGACTCACCAAACCGGAATTCACAGAGTTCTTTTCCAGAGGAAAGACCTCCCAGGTCGAGTCCAACCTGTGACTGATCCCCACCTTGTCACCCAGCCCAGGGCACTGAGTGCCATGTCCAGCTGTTTCTGCTGATGGACAGACACTCGTGGTCTGGAAGATCATGGAATGGTTTGGGTTGGAAGGACCTTAAAGCCCATCCAGTGCCACCCCCTGCCGTGGGCAGGGACACCTCCCACCAGCCCAGGCTGCTCCAAGCCCCGTCCAACCTGGCCTTGAGCACTTCCAGGGAACACCTGGCACTTGCAGGCAAAGCAGCACAGGGATGTAAATGGGCAGGAAAAACACGGAGAGGGGTCAGTTCACGATGAAGAATTTGGTTCCCTGAATATTCCCCCATTTCTGAGCGACGATTCCGGTGCCTCAGCACCAAACGAGTTCCCTTCCCACGGAGCAGCTTCACACCCACTCCCCAAACCCCCCTTCCACATCCTGCCAGGGGACCACACCAACCACTGCCACTCCATGTGCCCCAGTCAGTGTCTCAGGGGGATGGAAGCCAACGGATCAGGACCAACACAACCCACAGGAGGGGAATGTCGACGATTAACTGGGACCAGCTGCCCCCAAACCCACCTGACACCGGCAGAATTCCCTGGGATGCGCTCCTGGCTCGCAGGGAAAACGGCTCCCAACACTTTGCCCAAGACACAAGGAGTGTGAAGCTCCCTGGAAGCGCTGCCAGACCCTGTGGATCACTGGGAACACATTACCTGGAGCTCCCTGCTCAGACACACACGTGGCCAGAACCGCTGAGATCCCACTTCCCGACAGCTCCAGTGCTGGAAGCACAATGGTCACAGCTCTCAGCCTCAGCTAAAGGTCCAAAAGGAAAGGAAGAGCCCCTCAGGCCCTTTTTTTCCCTTTCCAACAGAAAAGCTGCACTGTTAACACTTAATTCCCAACCTTGGTGTTTGGGAATTGCACACAATTCCCAGCCAGGGTCGGGAGGAGGAGCCGGGACACGTCACAGTTTATGGAGCATAAACACTGAGCCCTTGCCAGCACAAAAAAAAAAAGAGAAAAAAAAGAGAAGTGACCCTCAGAGTGGAGGAAACGAAAATACCCACGAGGAGCCTCCCAGGAGCAGCTTCAGCAGCACGTCCAGAGAAATCCTGGTGCAGATCCCGAGCCCGGGACGAGCTGCCAAGGGTTAAACCCCACGAGGGGATCTCGTGCATTTTTCTAACAGCAGATGAGGCAGAAATGGACAAAATGCCTTCAGGGCTAAAAAAAAAAACCAAAAAAACCCCAAAAAACACAACAAAAAATCCAACCCAAACTATTCTATAGATTTAAAAATAGATCCCTTTTTTTTTTTTCCCCTCCGAAGGGGACAAGTTGGGAATGAAACAAAAAGCTTTCTGGAGAACGCTGGGGGAATGTCAATCCCTGGAGCTGAGGGGAGGTGGCAGCTCCCTGAGGGGGACTGGGAGGTGTCAGGGGAGGGGGGGGAAGGTCCTTCCAGCACCCCCAGACCCACAGCCCCCACCCCTGGCACCAGGCCAGGGCCCCTTTTCCTGCTCCCACGTTCCCATTAGGAGCGAGATATTTTTAAAATCACTCTTATGTGGTTGGTTTATAGTTTTTTTTCCCCCCCTCTTTTTTTCTGTGGAATGAAAACAGGACAAAGCAGGAGCAATTGAGGTTTCTCAGCTTTCACAGTTTCTCACAAACCCACTAAAAACCCACCTTTAAGCACAAATTCAGAAATATTTTCAGCGGGACAGACCCAACACAGGCTGAAGTACAACAAAACTACTTTAAAACTTCACCTTGCCTGTTAGAAGGGGGGGAAAAAAACACGCAATAAATTATGAAAAAGCACAACCCTTAACTAAATTTCCTGTTTTGTGCCTCGGCATTAACACCGTGCCCGAATTTCCTCCCTTTTTTTTTTTTTGGTCCTTAACGTCACAGCCAATCCCTGCCCACCCATCCCACAAAAACTGAACCCAGGACTCAGGGAGAGAACTCCGAGTTGGAGCCATCAGCTGAATTCACAGCTCCCTCCCAGGAGAAATCCGGCCCCTCCACCCCTTCAAAGGGAGATTAAAAGGAGGAGATTAAACATCCCCTCAGCACCCAACAGCAAGAATTAACTGAATCAAACAGATTCGGCACCGGGACCGCTTTTAGTTGGTTTGTTTGGGTTTTTTTTAACTAATTGGTGGCTTTTCAGGTGCTCTTGGGGAGCAGCAGGAAGGAGGAGAGCAGCAGGATTGCACAACACAAAGGACATTTTAAATAAACGTTTTGGGTTCGCTGAGGGGGGGGGATTTATGGCCCAGGAACTCGAGCTGAGCCCTGAGCTGAGTTTCACTTTCACAAACCCCAAATGCCAACGTGTTGTGTGGCACAATGGCCCGTTTGTCCCGGGATTTCCACGGAGGGCCCCTTGGCAGGACCCAGCAGCAGATGATAACGGGGCACCGAGAGCAAGGGCTGGCTCTTCCACTCCTCTGAATCCCGGGGATTTATCTTAAAACACAAACTTAGGTGGGTAAATCTGAGACAAATGTTTGTTGGGTTTTTTTTTTAAGGCACAGCTCTCTCCAGCTTTGTCCCTGTGTGCTCCTCACCGGGGACTGGAGTTGTATTTCCTTTCAGTTCTGTTCCCTTCCCAATTTCACTCCTCCTGACACCGTGCTGGGAAACCCAGAGGGGAGGAAGATAAAACCCTTGGCACCGGGTGGGAAGAACTGACAGACACCCACTGGCCAGAGACACCAGGGATGCTACAACTGGGAAAGACTGCTGGTCCTGAACCACTTCAGGAATTTCAGGGATACCTGAGCAGGCTTCCCCACCTCCAAGTTCACCTACTAGACCCCTGCACCAAGGCCAGGCTGGACAGGGCTTGGAGCAACCTGGAAGGAGTCCCTGCCCATGGCAGGGGATGGAACCGGATGAGCTTCAAGGCCCTTCCTACCCAAACCACTCCAAGATGATCTCAATTCCTTTGGTTTCTCGGAAATGTGGGGGAAACCACATTGGATCTACCACAGCAGGTCCCTCACTTCACCTCCTGTCAGAGGTGCTGTATTTTATAGCCCCTTTCTCCCCCCTCACTCTCCCCTTCCCGGCTCAAGAACCCCCAAACGATTACGAACTTCCACCCTGCTTTCCACGGGTTTTGGGTCACCCACCCCTGCTTCCCGTGGCACAGCAGGACTGCCAGGACTGCCAGCCCTCTCACCAGAGCCTTTGGAATCTCTTCCAGAGCCGTGTTGGGGGCTACAAACCCAAGACAACCAGACCACCCCACCTCCCCACCCCGAGCTCATCCTTCAGGCTGGAGAGGCACGGAAGCGACTTTGGAAGTGTCTGCTCCCACCACCTCCTCCCCAAGGCATCCAAGACAACTTCCCCAGCGGACAAGAGGCTGCCTGGGAGCCCTACCCAACCCAGAGCGTTCCCAGGGTGATTATTCCAGTGCTGGAGCTCCTCCAGCCCCGATCCTGGCGGGGCAGGCAGAGCCACGACCCCCCGGCACCGAGAGCAGCTCCGGCAATAAAGTCAGCGTTTTCCAAAGGGCACGAGTGTTCAGTTCCTCTGGAGCCAAGTCCAGGGATAAGCAGCAGGTCCCGGAGCCAGGCACTCCCCTCGTTAGGCTAACGAGCTGCAGGGCATGACAACCTCGAGGCAGGGCCCTTATCTCCCCTGGCAGATAAGGAAATGGGGCAGGAAGGCTCGGGCTGGGCCGGCCCCCGGGGGGAAGTGAGATGAGCAGGGGACAAACCTCCCAAAGCTCTGTGTCCCCGAGCCACAGGATCCTCTCCTGGCCGTGGAATGGTCCCTCTGGGCTGTCACACTCCTGGTGTGCTGCCATTCCCACTCCTTCAAAGCGGGATAGACCTCCCCAAGACCCATTAACGAAGCGACTCCAGTTAAACACCAAATCCAGGGATGAGACGGGCACAGGAGGAAAACTGGTACAGACACCAGGACTGTGTGAACCATCACAACCCCCAAGCACACAAAAGAGCCATTTCCCTTCGTGTCACAGCCACAGATGGCAGGAGAAACCCTCTGGGGACAACAAACCCCACTCGACCACACTGATCCCACCTTCTGGCTGGGACAGAACGGGATAACTGGCACTGGGCAGCCACAGGACTTTGGTTTGTGGCCACGGAGCTGACCCGGGAGCCAAACCATCAGGGACCAGCTCATCTGCCTGATGTCCCACACGGCAGGGACACACAGACCTGTGGAACCCCCTGGGGACGAGGGTTTGAGAAGCCACCCCGGTCTCCGAAAGGCAGCACGAGAAGAAAACCAAGAAATGACCTAAAACAACTCCAGTTTGCTTAGTCTCAGACTACAGATCAAGCTGCTGACTCCTGTGCTCCAGCACACACCAGCTCTTCTCCTGGCAGGGATCACCACCGTTGGACGTGCCTGGGTTGGTGTCACAAGAAGCCCACGGGTACCAACCACCCCAAAGGGGGGCATTTCCCAAAGAAAAACCCTCCAAAGCCACGGTTAGTTCTTACAAGCAGGAGGTGTCTCAGAGCAGACCCAGCTCTAGCACAGCTCATTCTGAGGCCACACCTGATGGCCCAGGGTGGAGGTGAATCCCCTTCACCTGCTCCAGGCACCGGGACACCTTCCAGTCCCTGCTTCCCTGCACTTCCCTGACTCCCGAAGGACAGCCAGCTTTCCATCCCACGGCTCTGTTTGGAAGTGAGGAGAAGGAGACAGGTTTCTCCCTCTTTGTCTGCGGCACCCACCTCCTCTACACCTCACTAACACAAAACCCAGCTGCTGCAGCCACCCCTCCTTTATGTAACCCACACAATTCCCTGATGCCTCCCGAATCCTGCCTGGATCGGGCGGGATCCCATCGCTGCCCTTCGCCAGCCACCGGCTCCAACAGCTCCTGTCCCTCCTCTCCACACCAACCAACCCGCCCTCAACTCACACACAGAAAATAAACAAGTAAATTACGTGATGTTGGACCTTCTGATGAGCTCCCAACCGCCCTTTTTTTGACCCCAAACCAGGGTCTAGACCACTCACCATGAAGTCACCCAACTTCCCGAGCAGCTGGTGCTGAACCACCTCCCCCATGGATTCCAACACCCAAAGACCCCCCATCACACTCCTACCCCACCCCTGGCTCCAGCCACCCCCCCCGCTGCCCCCCACCCACCTCCAACCCTATCCCCCTGACCCTCTCACCCAAAAACCCGGGGAACCCCCCCACAACCCACCCCAGCCCCTCTTTGTGCCCCCCCCAAACATCCCCATGTCACCTCCTCTCATTGAACCCCGTGCTGGAAACCCCCCCCCCAGTGCTGAGACCCCTCCTGGGACCCTCTCAGCTGCCCACCCCAAACCTGCCCCCTCTGCCGGGCCCCAGCGCCCCCAAGACCCTCCTGGCTCCCCCCAGGACCCCCAAACCCCCAGCCCAGCCCCTGCCCGGGGGTTCCCCCTTCCCCAGCCCTTGTCCCCAAATCCCCCAACACCCCCAAAGCCCCCGCCAGCCCAGCTCCCCCCTCGCGCCCCACGGCACCCCCAGTCCCCTCCACCTGCCCAGACCCCCCCCAGACCCCAAGCACCCCCCGAGCCCCCCCGGCCCCTTTACTCCGGGCCCCCCACCCTCCACCTCCTTCCCAGACCCCCCGGCCGCTCACCCCCATCCCCATCGCCCCCCGAGCCGAGCCGAGCCTCCCACCCCGCCCAGACCCCCTCACACCCCCAAACCCCCCTCGCAACCCCCAACCCCCCCCGAGCCCCCTCGGGCTCCCCAGCCCAGCCCAGCCCAGCCCCGCCGCCCCCCCCGCCCCGGGCCGCGAGGGGCCCCCGGGCAGGGCCGCGCCGGGCCGGGGGCTGCGCCAAGGCGCGGCCTGAGCCCGGCGGCCGGCCCCCCTCGGGCTCCCCGGGCCGTCCCGCCCCGTCCCCGGCGGCTCCTCACCGGCAGCGGCGGGACCGGGACCGGGAGCGGGCGCGGAGCGGAGCCGCCGCCTCAGACCCCGCGCGGCGCAACGCACCCTGCTGGCCCCGGGCGGCGCCGGCCCCGCCCCCCCGCGCCTGACGGACAGCGCCGCCCGCCAATGGGAGCCTGCGCCGCGCGGCGCGCGGGGGGCGGGGCCGGGGGGGCGGGGCCCGGAGCGGCCGCCAAGTTCGGTTGCGGCGGCGGCGCGGAGGGCGGGGCGGAAAGGGGGCGGAGCCGGGCGGGGAGCGGCGGGGGGGGAGCGGCCAATCAAGGAGCGGGGCGGGGGAAGGGGCGTGTCCGTGTAAAATAGTTCATTAATATTAATGCGAGGGGAGGGGGCACGTGGCCTCCGGGGTGCGAAGGCTCCGGGACGAGCCCCCCCCCGGGACCTCCGGGATCCCCCGGGCTGTGGCCCCTCCTGGGTCCCCGTGTCCCCCCCAGACACTGCTGGGGTCCCTGGGGCTGTGCCCCCCCCGGGACCTCCCAGGCCGCCCCTGGATCTCCCAGTCTGTGCCCCCTCTCAGGTCCTCCCTCGGGCCCCCCTGGTTCTCCCCGGCATCCACCAGGTCCCGCTGAGATCCCACAGTTCTGTGCCCCCCCCCACCCCGGGTCCCCCCAGTCCCCTCAGGTCCCCCCCAGGACCTCCTGGCCTGTGTTCTCCCCCCCCAGAACCCTCCAGGTCCCCCTGGGATCCCCTGGTCTGTGTCCCCCCCCCTTTCTGAGGCCCTCGGTGCAGCCTGGCCAGGCTCCTGTGAGCCCCCCGTGCTGCACCCCCCAGTGCCCCCAGCACTCTGCCCAGGCCAGCCCTGCGTGTCGGGGGGCTGCAGCAGCCCCGGCCCCCCCCCTCCCCTGGGGAGCCGCTCTCCGTGTGGATGGGGGGGAAAATCCACGGGGATGAATCAGCAGCGGGCGGGAGTCACGCGGGGGGAGCGGGAAATCACACCCTGAATCGAGGCTTTGATTCCCCCCTCGGCTGCCACTGGCACCGGGTGGTGCCTGGTCCCGGCGGGGTGAGGGGGGCCCGGGGTGCCCCCGGGAGTCCCCGAGGGTGGACACAGCCCCGGCCTCAGGCCACCGCTCCCCGGCAGCTTCCCAGCACATCCCAGTCCGCAGCGGGGGTCCACACCAGTCCACACCAGTCCACACCAGTCCACACCAGTCCACACCAGTGGCAGCTGCGACCCCAGTAGGAGCTGAGGTGCAGAACCGCCCGGTCCGGGTTGTCCCCAGCACGGGGGGGACGTGGCCCCCGCTGCCACTGGCGGCGGCTGCGCTGAAATTGGGCTGAAAACCCAATAATCCTGTTAGTGGGGAGAAGGTTGGTTTTTCCCTTAATCCAGTTTGCTCCCATATGTCCCGGCCCTCGGCATCCTAATCCTCTTTAGCTGCAGATGGGCAGCACTGGGCACAGGGGAACCCCCGAGGGGGGCCAGGGCCGGGATCTCCCCTCAGGGGGGACACGAGGGACAATGTCCCACACAGGCACCGCGGCCGGTGCGAGGGACGGGGCTGGGAGCTGGTTTGGGGGCCCAAAAACTGGATTTTATGACTGGGCGTTTTATGACAGCTCCTCATCGCGGGGGGGAGCGGCGGGAACGGGCGGCACGACGGCTCATCCCACGGCTCATCCCGCCGCTCATCCCGCTAATTAACGCTCAGGAGCAGCTTGTTTAAAGCCTGGACCCGAGGGAGGTTCCAGACGCCCTGTGAGGATCCACCAGCCCGAGCCTGCGCTGATTTTGGGGGGCTCAGGCTGGGGCACAGGGGAACTGCAGGGACCATCCTCAGAGCTGTGACGTCCCCAGGGAGCTGTTGGTGGCCATCCCCACATACCTGTGACCATCCCACAGAGGTGAGACAGTCCCCACAGAGCTGTGATGATCCCCATGGAGCCATGACCGTCCCCACAGAGCTGTGACTGTCCCCAGGGACCAGCCTGTGGCTGTCAACACGGAGTCACAGCCATCCCCACAGAGCTGAGTCTGTCCCCATGGATCCATGCCATCCCCATGGATCCATGCCATCCCCACGGATCCATGCCATCCCCACGGATCTGTGCCACCCCTACAGATCCGTGACCTCCCCATGGAGCTGTGATTGTCCCGAGGTCCTGACTGTGCCCATCCCCATGGAGCCACAGCCATCTCCATGGAACCCTGACCATCCCCACAAATCCGTACCATCCCCAGAGATCCATGGCCATCTCCATGGATCCCTGACCATCCCCAGAGATCCCTGACCATCCCCATGGATCCCTGACCATCCCCAGAGATCCCTGACCATCCCCACAGATCCCTGCCATCCCCATGGATCCATGACCATCCCCACGGATCCCTGACCATCCCCAGAGATCCCTGACCATCCCTATGGATCCCTGACCATCCCCATGGATCCCCGCCATTCCCACAGATCCCTGCCATCCCCACGGGTCCCTGACCATCCCCACGGGTCCCTGACCATCCCCATGGATCCCTGACCATCCCCACGGATCCCTGTCCATCCCCATGGATCCCTGCCCATCCCCATGGATCCCTGACCATCCCCATGGATCCCTGCCCATCCCCATGGATCCCTGCCCATCCCCATGGATCCCTGACCATCCCCATGGATCCCTGACCATCCCTGCCATCACCGTGCCCTTGGCGCGGCCCTCGCGGCCCCGCTCCCCCCCCCCCCGACCCCCCCACTCCCCCCCCCCCCCCCCCCCCCCCCCCCCCCCCCGCTCGTGCCCACGCGGCTCCCGCGCCCGGGGAGCAGATGGTTTCCATGGCAACAGGCGTGATGACGCACGCGCCGCGCGCCCGCCCCCTCCCCACGGGCAGCGAGGGGCGGGGGGGCACCGCGGGAGGGGAGGGGAGGGAGGGGAGGGAGGGGAGGGGGGGGCGCGGACACGCGTGTGCCCGGGGCACGTGTGTGCGTGTGCGCGGGCACGTGCGCGGAGCCCCGCGCGCGCACGCGAGCGCACACGTGAACACACGTGAACACACGTGAACACGCGCGCGCCCCCCCCGGCCCTCCTCGCCTCCCCTTTTTGGGCCCCCCCCCGCGGCCGGGGGCGGCTCCGGGGGGACGCGGGAGCGTTTCTCATCTCTTTATTGAAGGAAGACTATTTCTAGAGTAAAGGCTACATCGTCACCTCGTCCCCTGGGCACGCGGGTCCTCCTGTAAAAAGCCGGGGGGGATGCGGGGAGCTGGGATGGGGGGGGGGATCAGCCCGCCCGGGGACACCCCCTCGGGGACAGCGGGAGCGGGGCCGGAGCGAGGGGACGAACCTCGGGGCGAGGGGACGAACCTCGCGGGGACGAGGGGCTGGTGACAGCGCGGGGACCCCGCTCCGGCCGGGGGGGGGGACAAGCAGGGCCGCGACAGAGCTGGGGGGAGCCGGGGGGGTCCCGGGGTGTGGGGCCGGGCCACCCCGCAGGGAGGATTCTGAGGGGTGGGGGGACACCGGCGGGTCCCCGGGGCACATCCTGCGTGGGAGGGGGGCAGCGGGGGGCGCGGGGGGGGCCCGGCTGGCGGTGGGGCCGGGGGTCTCCCGCCGGAGCTCACCAGGATTGTGCTGGGTCAGGACCTCCCGTTGGACCCGATGCTTTGTGCTTGGGCTGGTGGCTCCGGCTGCGGCACCGGGACGGGGCCGGGGGGCTCGGGGGGGTCCACGGCGGCAGGACAGGGCTGAGAGGACTGGGGGGGGGCCCACGGCACCAGGATGGGATTGGGGGCTCGGGGGGCTGCGGCACCAGGACAGGACGGGGGGCTTGGGGGGGGTCATGGCACCGGGACAGGGCTGGAGGCCCAGGGGGCTGCGGTGCCAGGGTGGGCTGGGGGCTCGGGGGGGTCCTGGCGCCGCGCGGGGGCTGCCCCCGCCCCGGGTCTCTGCCCGCAGGAGCAGAGCACTATGGCGTGGGGACGGAGGCGTGGGGAGGGCCTGGGACACGTGTGACCGTCCCCGAGGGTGACACCGACACCACCACGAGGTCCTTCCCTCCCACGAGGACCGACGGGGCCGGGGCCGGGGCCGCCGGTTGTGCTGTGAGTGTGGGGGGTGCGGGTGGTCCGGGGGTCCTGCCGTGCCCAGCGGGGGTGGCCGCGTGTCCCTCGGCTCGGGGGGACGCCCCGTCTTCACCCCCAGCCCCGGGGCGAGCGCAGGCGTCCCCGCACAGTCACAGTGATGGCACACGGAGGACGAGGGGACGGTCCCGCTGCGATGCCACTGCCACGTCCGGCCGTGGGGGGGGAGAAGGGGGGTCCGGAGGGGGGGGCACGGGCCAGTCCGGGGCTCTCTACATGATGCTGCACTTCCCCTTGATTTTGTCTGTCCTCTTCTGCTTGCTGGAGCGCTTCCCGTCGATGGTGAGGCTCACGTTCCTCCTCTTCTCCAGGTTCAGCAGCTCCTGGAAGAGCTCCTTGACGTTGTAGTTCATCTTGGCCGAGGTCTCCATGAAGGCGCATTTCCACTCCTTGGCCATGGCCTCCCCCTCCCTGCTCTCCACCTCCCGCTGCGTCTCGTCGCACTTGTTGCCCACCAGCATGATGGGGATGCTCTCCACGCTGCCCTTGATCTGCACGATCTGCTGGTAGATGGGCTTCAGCTCCTCCAGCGACTGCTTGCTGGTGACGGAGAAGACGAGGATGAAGGCATGGCCCTTGGAGATGGAGAGGCGCTGCATGGCCGGGAACTGGTGGCTGCCGGTGGTGTCCGTGATCTGCAGGGTGCACACGCTCTTGTCGCAGCTGATCACCTGGCGGTAGGTGTCCTCGATGGTGGGGATGTAGGTGTCTCGGAAGGTCCCCTTCACGAAGCGCAGCACCAGCGAGCTCTTGCCGACGCCGCCGGCGCCGAAAACCACCACCCGGTAGTCGTTGCTCTGCTCCGGCATCTTGCCCCGGAGGCGCTGCCGCCGCTGCGGGGGCACAGGGGGGCGTCACGCTGGGGCTTCGGGATGGACCCCCCCAAACGCGGCCGAGAGCCCCCCGTGAGGTGCGGCTCCGGGCGGGGGTCGGGCCCCGCCGTGCCCTTGGGACGCCCTTGCTGCCCGGCCCGGGGGGCGGCCACCGTGGCTATTTTTACCCGGTGCCCGCTGTGGCCATATGGCCGAGCGTGGCCACCGGCACCGCGGCTGCGGCCGAGGCTGCCGGGGCGGCGATCTGGGGGGGCCACGCCGGGCAGGGACCCCCAGAGCCCCCCCCGGGCAGCAGGGGCTGGGGTGGCCGCCGGCACGTGGTGGCACCTGGAGCGCCCACCTGGGCTCTCGGGCCCTGCCCCGGGTATGGAGGTGCCATTTCACACACAGGCCGTGCTGCCAAATGTCCTGTCAGCCCCTGTCACCCTGCGCTGTGCCCTGTCACCCCCTGCCACCCTGTCCTGCCCTGTGCCACCTGTGTCATCCCTCTGCTCCGCTCCCAGCCCGGGGATGTGTCAGGGAGCAGAGGGACGTGGGCACTGGGCACAGCGTGGCACAGGGTTGGGCTGGGGAGGGTGGGCTGTGGGCTGGTGATCTGCAAGCTCAGAGACCCCCGTGGCCACCCTTACGCTGCCAAACCTCAGTGCCCACTCTCAGGGGCAGGGTCCCCAGGCCTGGGCAGGGTCCCCAGTGCCCCCCTGAGTGGCACAGCCCCAGGGTGGGAAATGAGGGGGCACAAAGAGCCGCCAATGCCAAGCTCTGGGCTGGCCCTGCCTCGGTGTCCCCAGGGCAGCACAGGAGTGGCAGCACCAGCTCTGCCCCATGAGGGTCCCTGGTGCTGCATTCCCACCCCACGGCACGGGGGGATCCGGATCCCACAGAGCAGCCCCAATACTCCGGCACATCCCCAAACACCAGTGCTGGTGACGTTGGGAGCTGGAGAAGGAGCCCATCCCCGTGGCCTTGGGCACCCAAGGAGCTCATCCCACAACAGGCTCCTTGGATCCCACCACGCTGGAAGCGTCACCGGCACACGGGGCTGGGGATGGAGTGGGACCGGGGCTGAGCTGGGGCGTGGGAGAGCCCAACATCAGCCAGGGCTGGACAAGGTCCTGCCCTTCCCACCCGAGTGTCCCACCTGTCCCTTCCCACCTGTCCCTTCCCACCTGCCCCAGGCACAGCTGGAAGCCCCCCTGGCCTCGCAGCCATGGTGGGGGGCACTGGGGTGAGGGGCTGGGATGGACGGACCTTCCAGGAACTGGGGGGGGCCCTTTGGGGTCTGTGCCCCAGCCCCAACCAGTCCTTGGTGCCTCAGGGTCCAGAGCAAAGCCCCCCCTCAGCTCCTGGGCACAGGACCACCTGCCAGCACGGGCCTGATCCTGCCGGGGGGCTCTGCTCCCCCCAGCACCCCCAGAACCCTCCCACTTGGGCCCCCAGCGCTGGGGGTGACAAAGAGCTGGTGGAGGGGGCTGGGGGTCGTGGTGGAGGGCAGGGGTGAAGGGGCAGGGCCGGGGGCAGGATGGAGAGAGAGAGGCAGGGAAGGGGCAGGGCAGGATGGAGGGATGAACGGGCAGGAGAAGGAGCTGGATTGGAGGGGCAGAAGAAGAGCAGGATAGATGAGCATCCCGCTCAGGATGGAGATGGAGAGACAGGGGAAGAGCAAGGATGGAGGTGGAGAGGCAGGAGAAGGGGCTGGGCTCAGGGGCAGGATGGAGATGGAGGAGCAGGGAGAAGGGCAGGATGGAGATGGAGAGGCAGGAGAAGGTGCAGGATGGACGAGCATCCCGCTCGGGATGGAGGTGGAGGGGCAGGAGCAGGGGCTGGAGGGGTGGCGGGGCAGGGTCGCGGGTCCCACCGCCCCGCTCCCCGCCCGCGCCGGGGGCAGCCCCGGTCCCCCCGCCGGCCGCGCTCCCCCGGCCCCCGCCGCGCCGGTCGCATTGCGGTGCCGCCGCCTCACCGTGTCCTGCCCGGGATCCGCCCTTGGCTGCGGGCGGCGCGGCGGCCTCAGCGCATGGCCCGGCCCGGGGCGGCCCCGGCGCGGCGGCTCCGCTCCGCCCGGCTCGGCTCGGCTCGGCTCGCTGCGGCGGCGCGGGGGCCGGTGCGGCGGGGCCGGCTCGGCTCGGCGGGGCTCGGCTTAGCTCGGCTCGGCTCGGCTCGGTGCGGTGCGGCCGCCGCAGAGCCGATCCCGCCCCGCCGCCGGCCCCGCCCGCCGCGCCCGCCCCGCCCGGGGCCCCGGACCCCCGGGCCCGGCCCCGAACGGCTCCGAACGGCTCCGGGACACGGCGGCGGGACGGGGACAAGGGGATGGGGATGGGGACAGAGGGACGGGGATGCACGGACAGGGACACACGGACGGGGATGAGGACAGACCGACAGGGATGGGGACAGACCGACAGGGACAAACACACGGGGGATACATGGGATGGAAACGCACAGGCATGGACACACGGACAGGGATGGGGACAGACAGACAGGAACACACGGGATGGGGACACGGAGGGAGACACACAGACAGGGACACACGGACACGGACAAGGATGGGGACAGGGACACACGGACAGGGATGGGGTCACACAAACAGGTACACAAATATGGTGACACAGGGCAAGGGATGGGGACGGACAGACAGACAGGGATACACAGGGATGGGGACACACAGACAGGGACATGTGGGGATGGGGACAGACGGATGCACAGACACACGGACAGGGATACCTGGGGATGGGGACACACAGACAGGAACCACACACGGACACAGGTCACATGGACCCACAGGACGAGGAACAGCCCGGGCACTCGTGGACAGGCGGTGACAGGGGACACAGGGACAGGACAGACAGATGCCAACACCCCAACCTGGCAGAGCTGCCATGAGCCCCCGTGGCATTTGGGGGTGTTTTGGGCAGTGGGGTTGGGCCTTGGGGACGCAGAGGCCACGGTGCCACCCCACTGCAGGACCAGGGGCCTTTGTCACCTCCCCATGGCAGAGCCCCAAAACCGTGGAGGGGCCCTTGGGGTCACTGTGGGACCCCCAAGTGCTGGCTGAGCCCCCCCCCCAGTGCCTGAGAGGGACCAGAATGGCCCGAGGGTGACTGTCCCCAGCTCTCTGCCCCACCACCAGCACGGGGTGGGCTGGAGGTGACTGGTGGCCCTGGTGGTCTCAAGGTGCCTGTCACAGCCAGGGCCTGCCAGGGGGGCTCCTGCTTCCCCCCCTTCCTGAGCAGCAGCAATTAAAATCTGCAGCTGCTATTAATAGCAGGCAGCAGGCACCGGGCCACGGCAGCACCCACGCGCTGCCACCACAGCCCGGCGGGAGCAGGGGGGGCCCACGGGGACCCCGGCCCTGCCCGCGGGGTGACAGGGCCCTGGGGGAGGGTGGCAGCCGCAGCCCCCCTCCCGAGTCCCCCCGCAGGGTGGATACTCCTCGTTAGAGGGAATGAATGAGTTTCCTTGATGGTTTTCCTGCGGCTCCTCCTCGTTCCATTGAGCCCCGGCTCCCCGCCGGGCCCGGCGCTGCGGGGCGGCCGCTCCCGCAGGGCTGAATCACGGCCGGGCCGGGCGGGGGTTGCCAGGGGGGTCCTGCCCCCTCTCTGAGCTCAGCAGGGCTCGGGGATGGGGGGGGGGTCCGGACAGGGGGGGTCTGGCTGCTGAGGGGGGGGCACGTGCAGCCGCCGCGTGAGCCGGACGTGGAGCAGCCACGGGGGACATCAAACAACCGAGTGACAGCGAGGGGAGAAGGGCAGGGAGTTTATTGGGAGCCTCCTCCGCTCCGACACCCACCCCGGAGCACGGGATGGTTCCGTGGATAAACCCCCCCGGGGCAGCAGGATGAGGAGGGGGGAGCTCAGCACCTCCCGGCACTTCACAGCCCCCCCGGGGCAGCCCCGGTCCCAAAGTCCAGCAGGAGGAGGGTGTGAAAGGCAGGATACGGCCCAAAAAGGGACACTCAGCACGGTGTCACCTCTCCCCCCTCACCCCCCCAGCACAGAGAACCCCCCCGGGGAGCGATGTCACCCCCCAGGAGAGGTGAGACAGCCCCCAGGCTTTGCCACGCCGAGGCAAATCACGCTCCCCTCATCCTGCTCGTTTGTGTCATCCCAGGCCCAAAATAACCTCCCTCCGCCCCCCCCCTCCACTCCAGGTTTTCAAAGGAAGATTAATTGACTCGGGGATGTTGCAGCAATTAAACTAACGAGCCCCAGGATCTGTCAGATGATGCTCAGCTGCCTCCATATGCTGCAGCTGGGCCACCGCGGCGGCTCCGCGGCCCCTTCCCGCTGCCGGCACTGCGCCATCCTTGTCATTCCAGCAGCGCTTCCAGGAGCCCGCCGGAAGCTGCTGCAGGAGCCGCGGCTCCGGGTAATTAAAATGCAGCCCCTGCCTGAGCCCGGCTGTGTCACACAGCTGGGGGGGAAGCTCGTTCCCAGCTCCAGCCTCTGATCCCGGCTCCGCACCCAGGAGAGAGCATCCAAAGGGATCAGCAGCGCCCGGAGCTTCCCTGGGGCCCCGCTCTGAGATCTGCTTGTGTCTCTCTCAGCAGCCCTTCCACCACCTCACACCCCTCCAGGGAAGAGATTCCATTCCTCTGGAAACCTGGAAAAGCCTGGGAGCAGCCTCTGCTCCGACTGCTCAACCCCTCTCACTGCAGAGCTCTGAAAACACAAGTGCTTTCCCTAAAATATTAATGCTGGAAAGTGTTGCTGCCTGTTTCCTGCAAGCTCCTGGATCCCGGGCCCTGGGAGTGCCAGGGAATGGACAGGGCTAATGGAAGGATTTGCTCCATCTCTGGAAGTGTCCAAGACTTGGAGCAACCTGGTCTGGTGGGAGGTGTCCCTGCCCCTGGCAGGGGGTGGGACTGGATGAGCTTTAAGTTCCCTTCCAACCCAAACCATCCTGGGATTCATCCTATGATTCCCAAACACTAAATTAACACACTGCTGGAGGTTTTCCTAAGGGAATGCTCAGCATATGGATGAGATGCAGGGAAGGAAGGAGGGGAGAGGGGCCCGGCCTCATTTCCTCCCTCAATGCCTGGGAAAGCTGAGCTCTCCCAGCTTTGGTTGCACTGGAAGCTGTGCCGGAGGGCGCAGCACCCCGGGAATGCTGGAGCCCCAGGGGGATGTTATTTTTGGCAGCTCTTACAACCAGGTTTTGCTCCAAACTAAGCCAGCCAAAGCAGCTTAGTGCAGCCCAGCAATCCCTGCTCCCACCTGCTCCAGTCCTGTTCCTCACCTCCTCGGAGCCCACGGACCAGGCTCCCGGCTCGTTCTGGAGTGCAGGCGAGGGGCAGGAGGGAGAGGGGGACTGTGGAGGTTGCAGGAAGCCACACACACTCGAGGAGCTCTCGGAAGCAGCCTTTAACCAGATCCTTAATGTTTGTGCCAGCTGATCTCCGCAGCCCCAGGGGCAGGACGGTCCCTTGGGATGCTCCTCACTCATCTCCCTCTGGGCACGCAGGAAGAGATCCTCCTCCTGCAGGTAATCATGGAAACACCCCCGGGCCAGGCTGTTCCACCTGCCCGCGGAGCTCCGGCGTCCCTGCAGCGGGAGGGGCGGCTCATCCCGCCGAGCTCGGCTTCCCGAGGCTCCCGGCTCACCACGGGATGAGCACCAGCCCGGCCAGCAGGGCATAGCCCAGCACCAGGCACAGCACCTTGAGCAGCCGCTGGCTCTTGTCCTCCAGCTCCCTGGCCAGGATCTCGAAGAAGGTGACGAAGAGGAAGGTGCCGCCGGCCATGCCCTGCAGGAGCAGGGACACCACGTCGCTGGCGGCGCTGCGGGTGCTCTGGATGCCCATCCCGACGCCGATTCCCAGCGGGATCATGAGGCACACGGCCAGGGCCAGCTTGGCCGCGTCCCTGAGCGGCAGCGCGGCCCTGGCCATGCTGATGCCCAGCGCCACGGCCACCAGGGTCTCGTGGATGGCCACGCCCAGGAACAGGCTGATGACTTTGCCGCCGTCCTCCTGCAGCCCCAGGGCCAGCCCCTCGAAGATGGAGTGCGTGCACAGGGCGAAGACCAGCCCCAGCAGGCGCAGGGGGCCGGAGCGGGACAGCTCGGGCAGGCTCAGGTGAGGGGGGTGCCCCCTGTGCTCCCCGTACAGGGCCCGGCCCCGGGGCGAGGCGATGAAGGGACTCTCGTACTCCGAGTCGCTGCCGCCGTCCGAGCCCGCGTTGAAGGTCTCCAGGTCGATGAAGGAGGGCTTCTCCTTCTGGCAGCTCAGGACGAGCTGCTCCACGAAGACCGTGACGAAGAAGCCGACCATCACGATGGTCTCGGCCACCGGGTAGTCCGTGGTCATGTTCCCCTGCTTGAGGACTTCATCCAGCTGGGAGGAGGCAAAGGATGCACAGTGAATCCATCCCTCTGAAGGGAAACATTCCCTCTGTGCTCACACGGCCCCACACGGGCACTGGACCCATCCATGGCACTCCCACACCCCTGGACACCCCGCCGTGAGACAGGGAATCCTTTTGCCTTCCCACGTTCCAAACACACGGAGTTGGGATCCTCACGCCCCAAAAAATCCCCCAAATGCCCCGTGCCCCCATGGAGACAGCCAGCAGCAGGGCAGGGAAGGGGGCACAGCTCACCCTCACGATATGAGGCACCAGGCACAGACGTTTGAGGGGGCTCCACATCCAGCTGGACACTGACCCCTCATCACCCCCATTCCCGCAGGGAGCAGGGCCCCTGCAGGCTCAGGTGTCCCCGGCACAGGCATGGCCAGCACTCACCTTGCCCCTCACAGCTGGCAGCAGGGCGTTGAAGCAGGTGGCCAGGAAGACTCCTCCTCCGAAGGAATTCCAGAGGGCCAGCACCTTCCTGGAGCGCTGGGCCTTCTCGTGGTCGGCCTCGATGACCCTCACGGGCAGCAGGGCCCCCGCCAGCACCAGCACACAGATGCCCAGCAGGCACAGCACCTTGGCCACCACGATCCTCATCCTGGTGAGGGCTCAGAGTGGGGACATGGGCACGGACACAGGGAAAGCTGCTCCCGGGACCAGCACCTGTGGCAGGGGGAGAAAACAGGGAGGTTTTGCCTTTTCGAGCCACGGGAACCACCAGGGAAAAGTGCAATTGTATAAAAGTAACTTGGAAGCGCTGCTAAATTAACAATTCACGTAAATGAGATGTTGGGGCCACCCCAAACCAGCCAAGTTTTTAAAGGTTTTATCTGGAACAGCCCCCCTGTGACAGGGAAACGCCCAGTCCTGCTGTGGGATCCAGCTGAGCCCAACCAACCGATCAGCTCCCAGCTTTTAACCACCAGGAAAGAAATCCACACCTCTGGCTTCCACCCAGAAACCCCCCAACCTCAGGTTTTTCCCTCTCTTTCCTGTTTTTAACCCAAACCAGCCCCCGCCAGACCCTGGAGCTCCTGAGTGCAGCCGGTGTCCCTGAGCGGGGCTGGAAGCAGCCCAGAGGGAAAGGAATCCCCAGGAATACCTGGTGGCTCTCCCGACCTGCTCCTTGGGCAGCAGCACTGACACCCAGGCTGTGGCACCAGCCTGGAACGAAGGATTAGCTCAGGTACTGCTTGGATTAGTGGCTCAGAATGAAGCATCCAAGCGATGAAAAATATTCTGTAAAGCAGGCAGGGCCCTGTGGGAGGGGAAACAAATGGTTTCCTGATCCGTGAACCACTAAACCCCAGGTTTTCTGCTGAAAACAGGACACCTTCCCCACAGCCACACTCGTCCCAGCACTTCCAAGCCCTGAAACCCCTTGAGATAACGCTGGAAAAGAGGGGGTGGGCAGGGGGCTCCTCCCGGGCCACCAGCACAGGGTAAACCTGCTGGACACCCCAAAGGGGAGAAGAGGTGGAGGGGGGGGCTACAGGGATTGCTGGGAGAGGAGTGGGCGGTTTTAGAGGGGCATGTTCAGCCGGGGAGACCCTCACAGGGGGTCCGGGTCCACCCTGAGCCCCTCAAGGCGAGGAGGGGGCCCAGAGCCCTCACAAGGGGTTGGGGTCCACCCTGAGCCCCTCAAGGCCAGGAGGGGGCCCGGCCCGACCCCTTCACACAGGCCCAGGATCCCCCTTGAACCCCCACACGGGTAGGGGGCCCTGTCCCCCGCTCCCCCGGCCCCCCAGCCCCGCTGTGATCCCCCCGAGCCCCCTCCCGGCCCCCCCATCCCCTCACGAAACCCCGGCCCCCCCCCCTCACCCCCCGTTGCCCCGGTAACCGCCCCCCCCTCACTCACGGCCGGTCCCGCCGCTCCCCGGCCCGGCCGCCCCGCGCGAGCCCGCCCACGACGCCCTCCCATTGGCCGCCGCGGGAGCCCCGGCCGCTGATTGGCCGCGCGAGCCGTCCATCAACCCTCCTGGGAGCCGCCGGGATTAAGGTCCGCGGGAAACGCGCCCCCGCGGCCGCGGGTTCCGGGACAGCGCCGGGCCCGCAGCGCTGTCCGGTGCTGAGCGGGATCGGCGGGAACTGGGAATGGGAAAAACTCCCCTGGGAGAGCGCCCTCCACTCCGCCATCCCCTGCTCTTACAGCTTCCAACTGCGTGTGGTCAAAGCGCACAAACTGCAGCCCCCTGCGAGAGCTGAAGTGAACCTTAAAATCCCATAAAATTCCATTATTTTCGCTGTCGGCTCCCAGAGGAGCTGGGGAACGTGGGAGTCTGGAAGAAAAAGTTCAAAAGCAGGCAGCAAGGACCTGCCACAGCCCTGCAGGGCAGGAGCAATTCCCCGTGGAAAGCTGCACACGGAGCTCCGAGGTGTGAAAAGAAAACCAAGAGAGGCAGAGAAAGAGAACAAGTTACAAAAGAACAAGGAGGGCAAGGGAAGGAACAGCACTGAAATGAGCCGAAAACTGAGGGGGGAAACCGCCTGTGGTTTCTTCTTTTTGGATAATTCTGGAACATTTTCTTCCCATGCTGTGCTGGAGTGTAAAACCCCTTTTGTCAGGCTGCAGAGAGCAGCAGGAGAGAGCTCAAAGGCAGAGGGGGGAGCAGACATGGAGAGAAAGATTTCCTATTTCTGTGCTGCAGAAACACACGGGAGGAGAATTCTGGCAGGGAAGAACAAAAAAAAAAACCTGGGTAGAGGGGATAAAATGTGCCCCAGGGCAGCCCCAGCCCCGAGGGAGCAGAGCCCTGACCCCACAGAAGCCTCTGGAAAGGAGCCCCTTGAGCCACCCCCGGGCACGAGGGATAACAACGAAAGTGTCCAAATGTTTTATTCCTCACAAGTGACACGAACCACAGTAACTTCATGGAGCATTTACAGGTCAGTTTTGCCATGATATTCATCTCCCACTGTCCCTGCTCACTCCCCCAGGGCTCCCGAGGGCCTCGCCCACCTCCCGCCTTCCCCAGCCCTGCCCCGGCCCCACCACTCCCAAAAATCTGCTTTCAAACCGAGTGTGAGTGGATAGAAAAGTCTCTGGCCTCAAGGAGGGACTTTTGGGGAGCTCTGGGCTTGCCCAAGGTGGGGCCCGAGGCGGCTCCAGGAGCTTCCCCCTCCCCAGCCCCTCACGGTTGAACCAGCAGCCACTTGATTCCTTGATCCAAACATTTTATTCCCTCTGCTCTACCCTGGCCCCCTCTTTCCCTACGTGAGCACAGTCAGCCAGGTTGTTACTTACATGCAGAAAAGATTTAAAAAAACAAAAAAAAACAAACAACCAAGAAAAACTCCTTTTAAACACTGAAAACACCTTTAACCTCCCTCACCGTCCAACCCGACCCGGATCGCTCCCACACAGCCAGAATTCCTAAAGCTTTGTCAGGACTTTCGGGGAGAATGACCCCCAAAAAGTGCACGAGGAGCAGGTGGGGATGTTCTGCCTGGCCAGTCCCAGCCCCCCCCACGTTTACCTGGGAGAGGGGAGCACCAAACTCCCGGGATAACGACGCTGGCGAAGCTGCCCCAGCCCCGACCGGGGAGTGCAGTCCTGCTAAGGAACCAAAATCCTGGAGGCCACGAGATCCCAGGATCTCCAGAGAGGTCACACGTTGTCTCATGAGTGGCAGGATTGGGTTAGGAGGGACTTCAACACTTCTTGGAAGTGGCCCGTGGGCAGGAAAACCAAGGAGTCCTGGAGCGACGGTGCTTCGGTCTTCAAAAAACGGGTTAAAAAAAATCCCCAAGGGAGCAAATCCCATGGAAGTGCATCCATGTGGTTCCCCCAGTTCTGTTAGAAAGCCTCGATGCTGGTCTGTGTTCAGCCTGCTGGCTCTTCCAGGAGGAAAAGGACTAATGGGAAGGGTGAGAGGGAGGAGCAGGGCAGAGGACTGGGGACAGAGAGTGAGTCTGCCTTGAACATGCAGGTCAGAGAAAGGGGTTTGGGGTTTGTGGGGTTTTTTTCCATTATATTTTTCCCCCCTCTTGGACACTTCCAACTCAAGAAATGGCAACACGCACATGGCTTCCAGTTTTTAAAGCAAACACCAAAGTTCCCCCGGGCTGTGCTGTGGAGAGAGGGACAGGAGAGGGGGGGAAGGAAGGAAAGGAAGTTTAGCCATTTTAATAAAGTTCAGTAAAAAAAACCACACAACTCCTTTAGTAAAAAAAAAAACCCTCCTTCAGTAAAAAATCACAAACTTCTTTAGTGAAAAAAACCCACTCCTTTCACTAAAGAAACCTCCCTTAGCAAAAAAAAAACCCTTTAGAAAAAACTTCGTTAGTAGAAAAAAAAATAATCAGTTTTAAAAACCCTCCTTCAGTAAAAAAAACTTCTTTAGTAAAAAAACCCACACCTTTAATAAAAAAACCCCTCCTAGCAAAAAAAACTCCTTCATTAAAAAAATCTCTTTGAGCAAAAAAAACAAAAAAACAAACCTCTAGGAAAAAACCTCCCTTATTAAAAAAAAATCCTTTAGCAAAAAAACCCACTTCTTTCATAAAAAACAAAAGAAAACCCATTCATTTAGTAAAAGCCTTTATAAAAACTAAAAAGAAATAAAGTTGAACTATTTGGTTTTTTAACCACGGAGCCCAAACTGGTCTGAGTCCCCAGGGTGTGAGAAGGTGTCACTGACCCCTCTGAGCTCAGCCCTGCAGAGCCCCAGAGAGGCACCAAATGGCTCAATTAAAGCACAAAGCTTATTAGAAATCAACTAAATTACCCCCCTCTCGAACTGGGGCAGCATTCCTGGCTGGAATCTCACCTGGAGAGCTCATTCCTGCTGGTCCTCGTTGCTGGCACTTGGAGTTCGACTCCTGATCTGGCTCCGGAGCTGCTCTATTAGTTCAGGGTTCTGCTGCTGCATCTGCTGGGCAAACTGCTGACCCCTGAGGGACAGGGACACGGGGGGGACACGGCTGGGACCAGAGCTCTGACCCCCCAGCACAGCCTGGGGCTGGGAACACTCCACAGCCCGTTGTCACAACAGCTCCTGGCACCACAACACCCAGAAATGCTGGAGAACCCAACATTTAAACCTCCCCCGAGGGTCAAACCAAGGTTCTGGCTCTGCTCAGGACCCCAGAACCCCACTCAAGCAGCAGTTCCCACCCCCAAAGGAGCCACAACCCCACCCAACAGTCAAACCTCCCCCAGCTGTTCAGTCGAGGTTCTGGGCCCCCCCAAGCCCCAGTTCCCAGCCCCTGCAGCTCCACTCACGCCTGGATGAGGCTGGCGAGGTCGTTGGTGGAGGGGCTGGTGCCCGTGGCTCCCATGGGGTTGTGGCCACCTGAAATCATCCCAGACATGCTGTGGGGAGAAGACAAACAAACCAAACTGAATCGGTTTAGGCCAGAGCACGAAGGAACAGGAGCACCTTCCCACCCCAGGGATGAGGGATTGTCATCTGCAAGGGAATCTCCTGCAACAACCTTTCAGTCATCAGCTGCAGAAGAGGAACATTAACCTGCACAGTAAGTAGAAATACTCCTAATGGTGCCAGTTACTGCGTCCCCAGATCCCTCTTTCTGTGTGCAAGCCCTGTGTTGTGTTCATGGAATTAAAACACTGCCCTTCCTCGCACCAGCTCTCTTCTTGCTCTGCATCAAAGACTCGCTGACAGGGCAGCCTGAACAGCCCAGGACACTCAGCCCCTTCCCCTGGAGTCCTCAGGCTGCATCCAGGGGGAGAATTCCACAGGGTCTCACTTCAAGGATGGGCAGGAATGGTCTGTGCCTCGTTAATTTATCACTCTGTGCATTATCTCAGCATCTCACAAACACTGTGAGCTGATCCTCAGAGCCAAAGATCCCCAGCTCCCCAAACCCAACTCCAGGGCCACAACCAATCCTCCATTTGCACTGCCCTGTGCAAGTATTTCACTAAAATCCCTCCTCAACACAGCCCAAAGCCCCCAAACCACACCAGCTCAGGGCACTGGGTTGGTCTGAAGGCTCCCCCCACACTCCTGCCCCAAGTTCCCTCCTGCTCCCACCAGTCCAGACCTGCAGCAAACACCAAACACACAGAGAGCCTCAAATGAGCAATTCCAAGAGGAAACAGAAGCAGGATCCAACTTACAGCTGTTGTACTTGTGGGTTGTTCATTAGATTCGATGCCTGTTTGGAGAGAGGAGAAAGAACAACCCCCAGTTCAGTCAGAGGCTGGTGAGGCTGTGCAGGTGTTGTGCCATTCAACCCCAAAAGAGAAGGCAGAAGGGCTTTGAAACAGAGCAAAAGGACCAAAATAGCAAAGGGAGCAGCAGAGCACAACAGCAGGACAGGCTCTAATGCAGAACAGGCCCTTCCACAGCCTGGGAATAAATCACTGGCTTTTCATTTGAGCTTTAATGAAACACCAGCAGCTCCCCCAGAGCCACGCTGGAACCAGGGAGTGCAAACCCATCTGAGGAGGCACCGGAGCCACATCCTGAGGGAACTCACCCCCAGCAGCCCAGCTGGGACCTGTGCTGGACTCACCATGCTCATGAAGCCGGGGTTGTTGAGCAGACCAGCCAAGTCGAATCCTCCTGGGCCTCCAGTCTGGAAGAGAGAAAGCAGGGGCTGGTGGTGACCCCCCTCCCTTCCACACCTCATTCCCAGAGCTTGGGAATCACAGGATCCCATCAGGGAATCCCAGAATGGTCTGGGCTGAAAGGACCTGAAGGATCATCCAGTCCCACCCCCCTGGACACATTCCACTTGCTCACCTCTCACCCCCTCTGCGACCCAGCTTCTAAATTAAACACTTCCTCCCCCAGCCCTGCACTGGAAATGTCTCTGGAAAGTTAAAATTCCATCCAAAACGATCAACTAACACATTCCTGCCTGGAGCAGGTCAGCAGTGCAGCCAGCAGCTCCCTGGCTGGGAGACCTCCAGGTTTCTTTTCAAGAAAACCACCTTTGTAAGAAAAAAAGACCCCATAAATCACTTTTCATACTGCTAACAGGTCACTGGGAAAATAAAGAAGCTGGATTTAGCAGTGATTTAATTAAAAAAGGTGCTTAAGGCAAAAATGCTGGGTTTAAAACCCTCCTCAGTCTCATTTTCCAGCCGTTTCCAACAAGCCCAAGGTGACTGGTTTCCCCTCTCTGGGTTCCAGTGCAACGTTCCCAGCAGGATCACTGACCGTCTCTCCTCTGTCTGCCCCCAAAATTTCAAATTTTAACACCCCCCCCAGCTCACCAGGGCCCTGCAAACAGCACCTGGGGCTTTGACAGCGAGGAAACCTCCCTCTAAAACCTGAACTGACGAATTAATTGCAGGACTCACCGGACTGGGAGTCTCCTTCATTTTCTGTTCAGCTATTTTAAGGTTTGACTTATAGGTGTCGTTGTCTGGATCCAGCTCCAGAGCCTTTTTGTAGTAAACAACAGCTTCTGTGTGTTTGTTTAGGCTGGACAGGGCCAGGCTGGGGAAGGAAAAGCAAACTGCAGTCAGATAAGCCCTCCCAGCCTGCCCGGAGCTGGAACAGCAGGAATGTTCCCGTGGCACTGCAGGGCAGGGCACAGAGGTGGCAGCCCTGAGGGACTGGAACTGCAGCCCCAGCCCTGCTGTTACTCACCCCATCCTGCCATAGGCTTTGCTGTAGTTGGGGTCGATGCCTATGGCCCGTTCACAGTCTCTCACTGCCCCTGCATAATTCCCAAGTTTGCTGTAGGCAGCGGCTCTGGAGGGGAGGGAAAGGGGCAGGGAGCACTGAGCAGCTGGAGTATCCCCAGGGAAGTTCCCCTGTTCCCCCTCTGTTGTGCAGGAGGGAGTGGGGTGTGAGCCTGGCACAGCCCCAGCCCCACCCAGGGGGGCCACCCCGACCCCAGCCCCACACCCTGCCCTGGAATCATCTCATGCAAACACACCCAGGCTCCTCCTCATCCCTCCTGAGGACATTCCCAGAGCAGGCTCCGGGGAGGCACGCAGGGATCACCTGCCAACTCAGGAAAAACCTGGTTTGCCCTCATCCCTCAGTTCCTCACACATAACAACTGTTTCCATCCACTTCCCCACATTCCACACAGAGGGAAAACTGCTTTTAAAGCCACCACGTGCTCAGCAAAGCCTCAACCTCCCAACTCTGAGAGGGGCACCTGCCCAGAACCTCATGGCACCAACACTCTCAGAGCTCAGCTGAAAGCACCAGTTTTCAGCCCAAAACCACCCCCCCCCATGTCATTAATGTGTCATTAATTATTCCTGGTGCCAGATGCTCCTGTGTGCCCACAACAAGCACGTAATCAAGCCAAACCCTCACTCAAAGCCTGCCTTACCCAACAATTATTTTCCCACCAACTTCCAAAACGCTTCTCAGAAGTGAAAAATACAAAACTCCACTTCCACACCCAGCTTTGCACACACCAAATTCTCAGTAATGAGCCTTCAGCTCGCCTCATTTCACTCCTTCATTCCCAACACAGCCTCTCCATCCCACTCAGAGATAACTGCATGGAAGCAGACACTCTTTCTTGGCATCCCTTATCCCCTCAAATGCCTAATAAAGGTCATTTCCACACCCACATCCCAAGCAGAGATGCCAGGAGGCACAGGGAAGTGTGTTATCATGAGCTCAAACCACACAGCGAGCCAGGAAGAGAACAAGAAACCCACAGGATCATTTATAAAAAAAAAAAAAAAAAAGGGATTTTGACCCTTGAGGAGTCCTGGATTTAAGTGCTGAGGCCCTGGGGAAAGCTGCTCCAGTACCTGTTGCAGAAGTACACAGCGTTGGCTGGGTTTAATTCGATGGCTTTTCCATAAAAAGACACAGCAGCCTCAAAGTTTTCTGCCTTCATTTGCTCATTTCCTACAAACAGGGTGGAAAGAGGCTCTTCAGCCAGGGACAGACAGGGCCAGCCCAGAGCAAGAGGCCTGGATCCCTGTCCCACACACCAGGGGCTCCCTGGGATGCAAGGAAAGGATAACCCAGCACTTCCAGGCTCCTGTGCCACCCTCCCCACCCTGCTGGAGCACAGGGAAGCAGAAGGGCTGGTGCCATCCCTTTGTTTCCCCAGCCCAAGCATTCCCAGGGCCCAGGGAACTGTGGCTCCCTCGCAGTCACCCCCAGAGCCTCCCTCCCCCCCAGCTCCAGGGCTGTCACCTTCGGTCTTGAGCCTTTCAGCCTCGGCCACGTCGTCCTCAGAGGGGGTGACGGGCTCTGAGTTTGTCCTGCTGTGTTCCAGCTCCTTCCAGGGAAAGGGAGAAGCTCAGATAAGGATTCCCAGCGAGCTGTCCCACACCTCCCCCTTCCCAGGCACATCCCAAACACTCCCCTCCCACACAGCAGCAGCCTCCTGGAATCCCAGCAGGACTCGGTGCTCGGGCTGCAGGGAGGGAAGCTCAGCATTTCAGGGCTCTCACTCACCTTCCCTGCAACAGCCTCGAATATTTCAGGAAGGGTCTGGGACACAGCCAGGCCTTGGTCCTCCATGGACACCCCAAAAGCTGTCTCCAGGCACTGGATGGCCACTGGACAGGGAGAGGCAGCTCATTAGCTTTCCCCACCCTCCACACTCACCCCTGTCCCTCAGCAGTGGGATTTCTCTAAAAAAAAAACCCCAAACCACAAGTTTCCCACAGATCTGGGCCACATCCATAAAATTTTGCCAGAACCTCGGAGCTGGGCAAAGCTCAGCTCTGGATATCCTGGATCAAGTCATTCCCAACTCCCACCCCCTCAGTGACTCCTCTGGGGGGGAAAAGTTACTCAGGCTGGGGCTGCACCAGCTTCACAGGGCTCAGCCCTGCAGAGCTCTCGTGCCACCTCCACAGCCCCAAAGCACCAGGAGCTGCCCCCTCCTGGCACCCAACCCCCAGGAATGTGCCCCCTCCCCACAGAGGTGCCCCTGCTCCTCTCACTGGGACAGATGCACGAGCCAAAGACTAAACCTTAAGCTCCTTAAGGAGACCTTTTAAGATCTGTGTGTTCTCCTTCCCTCCGAAAGGGCCTGGGTAAATCCTGGGGAGCAGCTTTTTGAGGGTAGAACAGGGAAAACCACTCTCCAAGCACAAAGCACTTTCCTACAGCCACAGAAATCCTCATTTTACACTTCCCCAAGAGCCTCCACCTCATCCCAGACAAACCCTGTAAGTCTCCAGCCCGGGGTCAGGGAGGTTTTTGACCCCAGGTCCATCCCTGCCTCGAGCTAATCTGCTTTTGAAAGAGCTCAGAGAGCAGACAAGGAATCAGCACCCCTGGACACCTCCCCAAGGGACAAATTAACCCCAAATCTCCAGCAGGGTTTGGTGTCAGGAGCAGCCCAGCTCAGCCAGGGGCAGAAAACAGGAAAGACATCCACATTTCCCTGAGTTTTGGCCTGACAGCCCCAGGCACATCCACCCACCTTCCAAACTCTCCTGGGCATCCGGGGACATGCTCCCGTTCTGCAGCTGGTTGTGGAGGAACTGGATGATGGAGAAGGCCAGACGCCTCTGGTCTGCCATGGTGGGAGCTCTGGGGGGCTGGGCTGCACTCCTGGGGACTCCCAAAAACACCTGGAGAGGGAAAAGTCATGGCTGGATAGAGCAGGGGCCAGAGCTTTGCTGCTGCTCCCCCTCAGGGTGAATTCTGGGGGATAAGGGAGTTGTTCAGGGCTGCCCAAAGATTCCAAAAAACTCCATTAAACTCTGCTGCAACCAAGACCCTCCCCTTTAGGAACTTTCCAAGCCTGGATTCACCCAAAATCCTGCCCCCAAAAGGCTCCTGCCCAGGGAAACACAGCAAAGGTGCTGCAGGGATCTGAGGTACCAAAGCACCAGGACACACAAACCCAGGCTTCACCACGAAAAATTCCCACTTTCCTGCTCCCAGAGCACAGGTTGGTTCTGAAAGCAAAGCCAAGGGCTGAAGGGCTGCGTCCCTGGGAGCAGAGCTGGGGGTCAGGGCTGGCAGGGAAAGGGAGGGAGGACCCAAAGCAGAAAGACCCTCCCAAAAAAAAGCACATCCCGGGGCCGGGAATTCCCAGGGATCCCAAGGCAGGTGCTGAAGGACACAGGATGCAGCTCCTGCTGCCGAGCTCGGCCCCCCCGAGCTATAACTGGGTTTGTGGCACAGCCAGGGGCTTTTAACTAAGAAATTAAACTGGTTTAATGAGAGTCCGGCACAGCTAAGCCGGGCCCAGCCCACCGGGAGGCACCGGAGCAGCACCGGGCCCGGGGGGGCGGCACCGAGAGCCCCCAGACCTCGCCGGGCCCCGGTACCCCCGGCACACCCTGGTACCCCCGGTACATCCCGGTAATCCCGGTCCCGCTGCCCTCGGTCCCGGTGCCCCCACCAGGGCCGGAGAGGGCGATTCCCGGCGGGGGTCCCCGCGCAGTCCCCCCGGTGCCGGTGCCCTCCGGGACCGGAGCGAGCGGTTCCCCGCGGGGAGCACAGCCCGGCGCCGCCAGCACGGGGGGCGGAGGGGTCTCGGCGGGGGGGGAACAGCCCGGTCCCGGCACCTCCCGCCGCCCCGCTCCCGGTTCCCCCGGTACCCCCCGGTCTCGCTCCCGCTGCCGCCGGCGGGCCCGGCGCGGGCGGTTCCCGGCGGGGCGCAGTGCCCAGTGGCGGCAGAGCCGTGTCCCGGTGTATCCCGGTGTGTCCCGGTGTGTCCCGGTGTGTCTCGGTGTGTCCCGGTGTGTCCCGGCCCGGCCCCGGTTCCCCCCGGTCCCGCTCACCGGACGCCCCGACACTCGCCTGGGCCGGGCGCGCTCACGCAATGCGCACGCGCCGGGCCCGCCGCGCGCACGCGCCGCGATAACCCCGCCCACGCCCTTATACGGCCGGAAGAGGGCGGGGCGTAGAGTGGAAGCCCCGCCCCACCTTGGCGGTACCATAGAGACGGGGCATTGCCATGGCGACGGGGCGGGGGCGTTGCCATGGGAACGGGCGGGCGGGACCCCGGGGATGCTCCGCGCCCGCTCCCGGCCCCGCTCCGGGCCGGCTCTGAGGGTCGCGGCGGGGACTCTTCGCCTTCCCCCCCCGCGGCCCCCGGTGCGGCGCGGGGAAGGCGGGAGCGGCGCGGTCCTCCACGCTCCCACAATGCCCCGCTGTCCCCGCCCGCCTCCCCGCTCGGGGCACATGCTCGGTGCGTGGCGCCGGCCCGGCCTGTTCCCGGCCCCGTCAGCACTCCCGGCACCCCCGGCATGGCCCCCCCCACAGGTACCGGCGGCCACGGGGGGCTGCGAGCCCGCGGCGGCGCGGGGGGACGCGGGGGCGAGGGCGAGGGGCCGGCGCGGCGCGGGCAGGGGGGGTGAGGACAGAGGGATGGGGCGGGAGGAGGGGGCTCGGGTCACCCCCCCGGGGCGGCCGCGGGGTCCTGCTGCCCCCCCGAGTCACCTCCGTGCCCCGCGGGCCTTGTCCCCGTGCAGGGCACGGCCGCCGTCCCGTCCCCGGGGCACGGGCACCTGCCGGGGGGAGTCGGGTTTCCACCAAGGAACGACCCGCCCGCACGTTGCCGGCGCCCTGCCCGCTCCCGGAGCCCTGCCCGCTCCCGGAGCCCATCCCCGCGGGGCTGCTGGGCCTCTCTCCAAGCGCTTTTATCGGGCTTCAGCCCCGCGGCCGGATTTCCCTTCCAGCCCGAGTAAGGGAACGTCTCCCGGCCCTTTCCCCCCCCTCCCCAGGGAATGTCGTGGACAGCCAGGCGCCCCGGCTCGTGGCCAACCAGCTGCGCTGGGACCTGACGGCCGAGCAGATCGAGGCCATGGCCGCCGAGCTCACCGAGAGCACCAAGCTCGTGTACGACCGGGTGGGCAGCCAGGAGAGGGGGGAGGTGTCCTACGAGAACACCCTGAAGGCCCTGGCGGACGTGGAGGTGGAATACACAGGTGGGAGCAGCGGGGAGGGGGGGTCGGGGCTTTCTGGAACTCAGGACGAAGGGGGAGCTGGTTCAAACTGCCAGAAGGCAGGGTTAGGTGGGATGTTGGGAAGGGATCCCTCCCTGGGAGGATGGGGGGGGCTGGAATGGAATTCCCAGAGAAGCTGTGGCTGCCTCATCCCTGGAAGTGTCCAAGGCCAGGTTGGATGGGGCTTGGAACAACCTGGGATAGTGGAGGGTGTCCCTGTCCATGTCCCTGGGTGAGCTTTAAGGTCCCTTCCAACCCAGACCACTCCAGGATTCCATGATTCCGTGTTACTAAGGGTTTTTTTGGGTGGTTTTTAGCTCTGTGCTGTCAACTCCTGCTCTTTCCCCTTGGCTGCCAGCACCGTGTTGGTGTTTTTTCCCAGTTAATGTTTATATGACGAGGTACAAGTACAAAGAACAAGACTTGGGAGGGAAGAGCAAACAAAGCCAAGGACACCCCTTTGGCAGCAGGATGAGCAGCCACATTCCCAAGGCTGTCCCCGCTTTCATGTGTCAGGGAGCATCAGTGGCAACAAACAGCAGAAAAGAAATCGTCATCTCCTTCCTAATTTTTTTCCCTAAGCCAGTGGATAAATGTCCCTCCATGTGCCTGCTGTAATTTTTGGGAAGGTGACATGTCGTGGTGGCACCGAAGTGATGCAGTTTTGGTGTCTGGCTGGCTGGTTATTTGCAGAGTGACAATCCAGGCAGCCCCTCGGGGTCCCTGTGCCGGGAGCTGCCACACCTGTCTGGAGCAGGCACCAGCCTGCAAGCTTTGTCTTCCTCCTCTCCCAGCTCTCTTTCCTAAAATAAGAGGAAAAACCCCTTAGTAAGCAGGAGGAGTGTCGACTTCAGCACCTCTGTCAGCACTTCCCTGCTCACCTCGTGCTGGGGGAGAGTGCAGGTGCCTGGAGAGCACCTGGAGTGCTGGTACCGGGGGCTTTGCAGGAATGTCCTCCCTGATTCCCCTCCTCAAGTGGGAATGCATCAGGACAGGGCCCACCTGGTGGCTTTTGGGGAGCACCTGTGGGAAAGACGTGTCCCACTTTTAGCTCTAAGGGAGGCACACAGGGACGGTGCCAGCCTGGAATCCTGGAATATCCTGAGCTGGAAGGGATCAGTGAGTCCAACCTCTGGCCCTGCACAGGACACCCCCCCAAGTCCTGGGATACCACAGCTGGGGCAGAGGGGTTGGGGCCTCACAGGCACGAAATTCCTGTGAGTTTTGGGGGCAGGCTGGGCTGTGGTGGGAGCCCAGGGGGTGGATGTGCTCGGCAGCAGGGAAGGGGCAGGAGGGAGCCGCTCTTCCCTCGTGTGGGTGGTGGGCCGGGCCCTGGGCTGCCAGACTGGCTCTGCGTGGGCACTGCCAGCACCCAGCAGCCCTGGGACGTGGAGCCATGATCCCTGTTCTCTGCCAGTGCGCCGGAACATGCTGGATTTCCCCCAGCACGTGTCCCCCTGCAAGGCCATCCGCGCCGCCAGCACCGAGGCCGACAAGAAGCTCTCGGAGTTCGACGTGGAGATGAGCATGAGGCAGGACGTGTACCAGAGGATTGTCTGGCTCCAGGTGTGTCCCCTGCCAGGGCTGCCCCTCAGCAGGGCACTGAGACCTCCCAGGGTCCCAGCAAAGCCTTTCCCCTTGTCCCAGAGCTGAGTCAGGCCTGGAATGGGATTGCGGTGTGAGAGCTGCAGAGGGATCCAGCTGTTTGTGAGAGCTGGAAAATTATGGGTTGATGGCTCTGCCCCCTTCCCAGGGCCTTGATTACCCCTTTGCTGAGGTGGTGTTGGTAAGCCCAGCCCAGCTGAGGTGGGGAGGGGGCTGGTGATGCCCCAGGGATGCTGGGACACAGCAGAAAAGTGATGGATTTCGAGCAGTCTGGTAGGACCCAGTGCCCCAGGGTGACATGGGAACCAGTGCACCAAAGCAATCCCTGGGGGTGTTCCCATAAGCCACAGCTCCCACCAGGAAGCAGCTCCCTGCAGCACCTGGTCCTGCAGCTCCCCGAGCTCCCCGTGTTGTTTTCCAGGAGAAAGCAGAGAGTGCTTCCCTGAAACCTGAGGCAAAGAGGTACCTGGAGAGGCTGATCAAGCTGGGAAAGAGGAACGGGCTCCATCTCCCCGAGGAGACACAGGAGGTGAGCTCACAGAATTCCAGGGTGGTTTGGGTTGGAAGGGAGCTCATCCCACACCCTGCCATGGGCAGGGACACCTTCCACTATCCCAGGTTGCTCCAAACCCTGTCCAGCCTGGGCTTGGAAGTAACACCTGGTTCCTAGAGGCAAAGGGCTGAAGGGATTGAGCTGCTCAGGGTCTCCCTCTCTTACCAAGCACCAGTAAAGGAGCTCAAATCTGGGTTAAAAATAGACGAGAAGGTGAAAAATAAGGGCAGAGGAGGTTGTTGTTGAAACACCTGCAGCTCCTGAGCTGGCAGGGGACGGGCAGGGCCTTGCTGAGGTGGCTGGTTCCCAGCAGGTGTGATCCCAGGGAGCCTGTTCCAGCCTGGGAGTGTGGTGCTGGCACACAGTTAATTGTGCAGCGTTGGGGCTGAGTCAGAGCCAAGTGCAGACTTGCTGCTGGGCAGCTCAGCAGGGCACAGCCTGGCTTCCCCCCTGGCACTGACTCTGCTCTGTTTATCTGCACTTTAAAGAAAATCAAAGCTATTAAGAAAAAGCTGAGTGTCCTGTGCATAGACTTCAACAAGAACCTCAACGAAGACACCACCTTCCTGCCCTTCTCCAAGGAGGAATTAGGTATGGAGAGCTCAGCTGAGCTCTGTGCTGGTGTGGCCTGGTTTCCTTTTCCTGTGCCCCTTCCCAGAGCTGGTATTCCTGGAGGATCCTGGGCTCTCCCTCAGCCCTGTCTGCTCTTTTCCCAGGGGGGCTCCCTGAGGATTTCCTGAACTCCCTGGAGAAGACAGAGGATGGAAAGCTGAAGGTCACCTTGAAATACCCACACTACTTCCCTCTGCTGAAGAAGTGCTACGTGCCCGAGACGAGGAGGAAGGTGGAGGAGATGTTCAACTCCAGGTGCAAAGAGGTAGGTGGGACAGACGGGATGCCAGGGCAGTGGAGGCATCTCACCTGGGACTTGTGCTTCTTCCCTCGGGAGAGCTCCCGCTTCCTCTCTCCCCTGGCTGCCCCACTCCCCTCTGTGTGTGCCCTGCAGGAGAACTGCCTGATCCTGAAGGAGCTGGTGGATTTACGGGCTCAGAAGGCCAATCTGCTGGGCTTCAGCACCCACGCGGACTTCGTGCTGGAGATGAACATGGCCAAGAGCAGCGCGACGGTGGCCACGTTCCTGGGTGCGTCCCGGGGCAGAGCGGGGGCATCCCGGGCTCCTCTGACCACGGGTGCCAACCCTGCCTGCTGTGCTTCTCCCAGATGAGCTGGCCCAGAAGCTGAAGCCCCTCGGGGAGAAGGAGCGGGCCGTGATCCTGGACCTGAAGAAGAAGGAGTGCGAGAAGCGCGGGCTGGAGTTCGACAACCGCATCAACGCCTGGGACATGCGCTACTACATGAACCAGGTGGAGGAGACCAAGTACAGCGTGGACCAGAACCTGCTGAAGGAGTATTTCCCCATGCAGGTGGTCACCACGGGCCTCCTGGCCATCTACCAGGAGCTGCTGGGGCTCACCTTCCACCTGGAGGAGAAGGCGCCGGTGTGGCACGAGGACGTGCAGCTCTACACGGTGAAGGACACGTCCTCCGGAGAGACCATCGGGAAGTTCTACCTGGACCTGTACCCACGGTGAGGCCTCGGGCAAGGAGGAGCAGGGAGCAGGGCTGGGCTGGGGAGCAGAGCCCGAGGAGGAGCAGGGTCCTGCTCCTGTGCTCGGGAAGGGCCGTCCCAGGAGCACGGGGGGCTCTCCGGGGCTCCTGCTCCAGGCAGGACCGTGGTGGGGGAGGCCGTGGCTGTGTCTGGCCGTGGGGAGGATCCCTGTGAGTGTCCTCTGCCTGTGCCAGGGAAGGGAAGTACGGGCACGCTGCCTGCTTCGGCCTGCAGCCGGGCTGCCTGCTGCCGGACTCCAGCCGGCAGATCTCGGTGGCCGCCATGGTGGCCAACTTCACCAAGCCCACGCCGGACGCCCCTTCCCTGCTGCAGCACGACGAGGTGGAGACGTACTTCCATGAGTTCGGGCACGTCATGCACCAGCTGTGCTCCCAGGTGAGGCCTCCCTGCGCTGGCCCAGGTTGGCACCTTTCCCCCGCCCCGCTCCCCCGTCCCTGAGCTCGCCGTGTCTCCCAGGCCGAGTTTGCCATGTTCAGCGGGACGCACGTGGAGAGGGACTTCGTGGAGGCCCCGTCCCAGATGTTGGAGAACTGGGTGTGGGAGAAGGAGCCGCTGCTGCGCATGTCCAGGCACTACAAAACGGGCAGCCCCATCCCGGATGAGCTGCTGGAGAAGCTCATTAAATCCCGGCAGGCGAACACGGGTGGGTCCCTGCCGAGGGGCTGCTGCTCCCTGAGCGTGGCGAGGGCAAGGGGGGACGCTTTGTGACCTGGCTGGGTAGAGGAAAGGCTTTGCCTGGCTCCCCGTGGTGCTGGAGGGTCCGAGGGGATTGGGGGAAGAGCCAGGGTGACGTGGCACGACGTGGGCTGGGAGGTGGCACAGTGACGAGAGGTGCCAGGCCCCCAGCCTGCCCTGCTGCCACTGGCCTCGGTGACACTCCTGCAGGCAGGATTCTGGCCCTGCCTGCCAGCAGGAGCTCAGCTTGCCTCCTCCTCCTCCTCCCTTTGGGAACAGGGCTCTTCAACCTGCGCCAGATCGTCCTGGCCAAGGTGGACCAGGCGCTGCACACCCAGACCAAGGCCGACCCTGTGGAGGTGTTTGCCCGGCTGTGTGAAGAGGTGCTGGGTGTCCCTGCCACCCCAGGTATGGGTGTCCCACCCTCCTGTCCCTCTAGGCCTGGCCTGCACCCTTGGCTCAGCAGGCTCTTCCCGGGCTGGCTCAGTGGGGACACTTTGTGCTGGCTCCAGGAAAAGTGGGGCTGAACCACCAGAAAGGACTGGGAAGTGCTTCCCTGCGTCCCCTGGGATTGTGACCAGCTGAGGCAGTGCCTGCTGTGACACAGTGACAGCAGGGGGGTGGTTTCCATGCTGTGTGTTCCCCTTAACCCCCTTCCCTTCCCCGCCCCACAGGGACGAACATGCCGGCCACCTTCGGCCACCTGGCCGGGGGCTACGACGCGCAGTACTACGGCTACCTCTGGAGCGAGGTGTTCTCCATGGACATGTTCCACACCCGCTTCAAGCAGGAGGGCATCATGAACTGCAAGGTAGGGAGGGTCCCCTGAGGGCATCATGAACTGCAAGGTAGGGAGGGTCCCCTGAGCGTGGCTGGGGCGCAGTGCCGGTGCCAGGGTGGGTGTCCCTGACGAGGGTGGGTGTCCCTGACAGGCCTGTCTCTGCTGGCAGGTGGGCATGGATTACAGGAACTGTGTCCTGCGCCCCGGCGGCTCCGTGGATGCCTCTGACATGCTGAGGAAGTTCCTGGGCCGGGAGCCCAAGCAGGACGCCTTCCTGGCCAGCAAAGGACTGAAGGTGGAGAGCAGCTCGCTGCCCTCGGGCTGCTGAGGCCCCTGTGCAGTGCAGCCCCTGCCCACGCACCTCCCCTCACCTGGTACCTGCCACCAAACACCCCCTGGGCCACCCCTGCCTCGAGCTGCCCCGCCAGGGTCCCGCTCTGAGCCCCCCCCGGGCTCTGGGAGCCGGGCTCAGCCCTGGGCCGGGCTCTGCAGTGACAGGGAGGTGACCTGCCCTTGTCACCCCCACCGGGGACGGGGCTCTGGGTCACCCCCACAGATTTGCTGAACTTTGAACCTGAGTCCTGCACGAGGGTGAGTTTCAGCCTCACCCAGAGCCGGGGAGGAGGGGGAGAGGAGTTCCCAAAGCTTGGGGCGTTGTTTTTAAATCCTTTTTAAGAAACCAGAATTCCCACCCTGTTGTTGTTTCCCCCTTGGCCAGGTTTGTGCCCCAGGACAGAAGGAACTGTCCTGAGCACCAAACAAGGGCAGCGAGCCCCGCTCTCCCCATCTTTGGGCAGCTGTTGGCTGTGGAGCAAAGATGGGGAGATCCCAGAGCTTAAAACCCATGGAATTTACTGGAACGTCCTGCCCTGAGCCCCTCGGACCTTCCTGCCTGGGAGGGGCTGGCTGGTGGAGGTGTTGCCAGAACAGGATTTGGGGGGCATGGCTGGACCCCCTGTGCTGTCAGGTATCCAGGGGGGGCTGTACCTTCCCCTGGGCTGTACTGGGGCTGCCAGGGCCATTCCGGGGCCATCCCAGGGCCATTCCGGGGCCATCCCAGGGTCATCCCAGGGCCATGAGGGCCATCCCAGGGCCATTGAGGGCCATCCCAGGGCCATTGAAGGCCATTCCAGGGCCATCCCAGGGCCACTGAGGGCCATCCCAGGGCCATTGAGGGCCATCTCAGGGCCATCCCGGGGCAACCGGTGCCTGGCTGTGGCAGGGGAGGGTGTGGGTGTTGCTGTCAGCTCTGGGCCGGGCTGGGACAGGGGAGGGCCGTGTTTATTACCAAAAAAACAAGCCGACAGCTTCAAACAACACGGATGCCGGGAGGGATAAAAATACCCGGCGGGCTCCGCGCCAGGCGGGAGCGGCGCCGTGGGCAGGGACAGGGACAGCAGCCAGGCCTGTGCCCGGCCTCGGGAGCAACCAGGCTGTGCCACCTGTCCCCCGGCTGTCCCCGAGGACCCTCGGGGTGTTGTGGCACGAGGCCCCGTGCCAGGCAGGGCCGTGGGTCGGGTGGTGGAGCCCCGACCCCGAGGGCAAAGGCCGGGCCGGGGTTTGCTCAGGGAGGAACCACGTGCGGGCTGGGAGAGGTTCCCAGCTGCTTCCTCAGGAGCTGGAGAGGGGCTGAGGAGCTCCGAGGGGGGCTGGGGTTTGTGTCCCACCCCACCTGCGGCCTCGGGCGTGTCGTGGGAGGGCTGTGGGGTCCCCCCCTGCCACTCTGCCGTGGGTTGAGGACACGAGTGAGAGCCAAGTGCCCAAACTCGCACCCGCCACCCCATCCCCCTGTGTGGGAGCTGCCGTGTCCCCCCCAGCCAGGCTGTTCCCTGTTCCCTCTCCTCTGGCCTTTGTCCCCAGAGGGCTCACCCCAAGTGCAGACAAAGTCGTTGCTGTCACCTCCCTCCCCCAGACCCTGCTGGTGACACCCCCCCTCTCGCTGGTCCCCTCTGGTGCTGACACGTGGGCAGGTCCATGAGCAGGGCAGTGGCTCCTTGGTGCTTTCTGGGGCCACGTCGAGCATCTTGTCCTTGTCCCCTCCCGTGTTTTAGGCATAGGTGGGTGGTCCCAGCTCCCCCCCACGCTGTGGGTGATTTTAGTGTCATGTTTTACTGAGCTTTCAGCGTTTCCAGACTCTTCTCTCAAAAGAGAGAGAAAACTGAAGCTGGACAGGGAAACCACGCACTTTCCTCCCTCCTTCCCAGCCCACAGGTCCCTCTGTCCCCTCTCCAGTGTCCCCACTGCTGGTGGGGCTGGAGGCAGAGCGGGGTGACCTGGTGCCCCTCCTGGTGACCCCCAGGAGCAGCACCAGGACACGGCTCCTTGGAGCTGCACCTCCCCACCCCACCCCATCCCAGGCTGGCAGGGAAGAGAGCTCCCTTTTGGGTTTGGATTTCGGTTTTTTTTTCCTGTTGACGTTTTTAAGGGCAGACTGGTGTGTGTGTGCCGTTCGTCCCAGTCACGTCCCCGCCCCGCTTGTCTCCATGACTGGATTTTAGACGGTTCCCAGCACTAATAAAGGTTTTCCTCCGCCGATGTTTGCCTGGCTCGGGTCCTGCCGAGGGAGCTGCTCCTCTGGGGGGGGGGACACGGCCCCCCCGGGGTGCCAGGGGCACAGCCACCCCCCCAGCAGCACTGCAGCCCCCGCAGCAGCCGGCACAGCGGGTCCTGTCCCAGGAACACGGGCACGGAGTGGCAGGCGCGGGGTGGGAGCCTGTGGGGTGTGAAACCCTGGGGAGGGACAGGCAGTGACCCCCCCCCGTGTGTGTGTTCCCCCCATGTCCCCCCCGTGCCCCCCACCAGCCCCACACCTGGGTGAAGAAGGGGTGGTCCAGCACGTCCTGCAGGCCGGGCCGTGCTGCAGGGTCGGGGTCCAGCATGAGGGCGAGGAGGGCCCGGGCCCGGGGGGAGAGCTGGGGGGGCAGCGGGTACCGAGCCCCCCGGATGTGCTGGTACAGCTCCAGCCGCTGGGACCCCTCGAACGGGGGGCGGCCGGTCAGGGCCGTGTACCTGGGAGGGGGGGGTCCAGCTGCTCCAGGTGGGGCCAGGAGCATCCCCTGTCCTCCCTCCAGCCTCCCCTGTCCTCCCTCCAGCCCCCTCCCCATCCTACATCCATCTCCCCTTGTCCTCCTTACAGCTCCCTCGTGCTCCCTCGTCCTCCCTCTTCATCCTTCCTCCAGCTCCCTCCATCCTCCCTCCAGCCCCCTTGTCCTCCCTGCAGCCCCCTCGTCCCCCCTGCAGCCCCCCTTACAGGGCACATCCCAGGGCCCAGATGTCCGAGGGCACCCCGTGTCCCCTGCGCTCCAGCACCTCCGGGGCCAGGTAACTGGGGGTCCCACAGAGCGCCCTGGGGGGACACAGACGGGATGAACCCCTGTCCAGGAGCACCCCGGGGACACGGGCAGGGTGAGTGCCCCCCCCGGAGCCCCCCAGCCCTGCTCACCCCCAGCGCCGCCCGGGCGGAGCCGCCCCCCGCGCCAGCCCCAGGTCCCCGATCTTCACCTGCATCTCCTCCGTCACCAAGAAGTTGCCTGTGGAGGGGGATGAGCGGGGTGGGGCAGGTGTGGGGCACCCCAAACCCGCCCCGGGTCACACACGCACACCCCCCCGTGCCCCACGCACTCAGCTTGAGGTCCCGGTGCACGAGGCCATGTCCGTGCAGGTAGCGCAGCCCCGAGATCACCTGGCGCAGGTAAAACCGCACCTCCGGCTCCCCCAGCCGGCCCCGGGCACGCAGGATGTCGGCCAGGGACTGGGGACAGAGAGGGGAGGCACTGGGACAGGAGGAAAAGGGACTGGGATGGAGCGAGGAGGGACTGGGGACAGCGAGGAGAGACTGGGGACAGAGCGAGGGGCCACCCTGGGCCCTGCTGAAGCCCCGGCCTGGGGGGTGGGTGCATTGCTTGGTTTTGGAGTGCAGGGGCTTGGTTTGGGGTGCAGGGGCTTGGTTTGGAGTGCAGGTGCTCTGTTTTGGGTTTCAGGTGCCCAGTTTTGGGTTTCAGGTGCCCAGTTTTGGGTTCGGGTGCCCAGTTTGGGGGTTCAGGTGCCCAGTTTCAGGGTCAGGTGCCCAGTTTGGGGGTTCAGGTGCCCAGTTTCAGGGTCAGGTGCTCACCCCGCGGCCGCAGAGCTCCAGCAGCAGGCAGAGGTGGCCGCGGTGGGTGAAGTGCCGGTGCAGGCGGACGATGTGCCGGTGGCTCAGCTGACGGTGCAGCTCCTGCTCCCGCTCCACCTGCACCGACAGGAGCCCGGCAGCCCCCGGGGAACCCTCGGGATCGGGGCACCCCCAGCACACACCCCACGGGACGGGGCACGGGCAGGGCTGGGGGGCTCTGGGGGGTCCCCATGGGTTTTGCCCCCCCGGACTCACCCTGTCCCCGGTGCCCACCGCGGCCAGCCCGGCTCGAGGGACGACCTTCAGTGCGTAGACCCGGCCACTGGTCACCTCTGTCACCCGGTAGCAGCGCCCGAAGGTGCCCTGCGAGGATGATCCCGTGGGAAGGGGCAGCCCGGCACACGGAGGGGGGGCGGGAGGGGTCCCGGGTGTTGCGGTGCCCACCCATGTGCCCCCCCTCCTGCTGTGGCTCAGCCCGTGTCTCCCCCCTGCCCCTTCCCCTTCCCCAGAGGGGGTGTGGTGGGTCCCCCTCGGAGCAGGACACCTCGGGGACCCCCTGCAGCCCTGGGGGTGCGGGTGTGGGACCCCCCCGGGGTGCCCAGCGGGGAGGGGGTGCTGGCTGGGGTGAGGGGCTGCTCAGGGGTGCAGGGAGGGGGGATTTACCTGTCCCAGGAGCCGTCCCCGCTTGTAGATCATCCCACTGCCCGAGTCCTCGATGTACCAGCCGGGGGGCTCATCCCCCGCGTGCCCCGGGACCATCCTGCCCGCTCTGCTCTGCAGTGGGGACACCCCAGGGACACCCCAGGGACACCCCAGGGGCACCCCCACCCGACACTGTAACCCCTTCAGCTCCGGGGTGCCCGTGGGACCCAAGGGTGCCGGGTGACCCCCTCGCACCCAGCGCCCAGCGCTCTGGCACCCGAAGCCCCCCCAGAAGATGTCGAAGGAGGGACCCCCAGTGGGATCAGCCCTCCCCGGGATGCCCAGAACCGGGGGGTCCCGGATCAGGATACGACCTTGTAGGGGGGTCCTGGTGCCTCTTCCCCCCTGCTGCTGGGGCTGGTGGGGTCCCGAGGGGGGTGCAGGTGCTGCGAAGCAGCAGCTCCGCCCCCCCGGAACGCCACCGGCCCCCCCTCCCCGACCGCCGGAGCTCCGGGCCCCCAAGGGTTAACGGGCGGCCGGGGAGGGCTGGGCGCACCTTTGGGGCTGGATATTAATAACGCGGCGGGGAGGGACGGGAGGCGAACCGGGCGGGGGGGGGAAGCCTCGCCCGGCCCCCCCGGAGCTGCGCAGGCGATGCCCGATCGTGCCGGGTCCCCCCCTCTCGCCGCCGCCGGGACGCGGAGCCGGGACGGAGCCGCCGGGACGCCGCGGACCAGGGGCTGCATGGCCGGGGGGGGCTGTGGGGGCCGCCCCGTCCTCCGCGGGGCACCCCCCGGCGCTGGGTAAGGTCCTGATTTCTGCTCGACCCCCTCGCGGGACCCCCCACCCCGCGCCCCCGCGGACCCCCGGGGCTCCTGCGGGGAAACTGAGGCACGCGGTGCCCCCCGCGCTGCCGGCGGGGTCTGGGCATCACCCGACCCTCGGCGGGGTCCGGACCCACGGCACCCACCCCGCAGCGACGGCACCGCGACCCCCCGGCCCTTCCCCTGCCCCGCCGGGGCACCCGGAGCCCGGGGCTGGGGGCGGCCACTCGCGACCCTCCCGTGGGAGCTGCGCGGCGGGAGGGAACCGGCTCGGCCGGGGGATTCTCCGACGGGGGCCGGGACCCCGGAACCCCCCTGCACCCCTCCGGAACCCCCCTGCACCCCTCCGGAACCCCCCTGCACCCCTTTGCACCCCCGGCACCTCCCGCATCCCCCACCCCCCCGACTGGGCGCTTTGAGGGGCTCCGGGATCAGGCGCTTTGGGCCGTGGGGGGCCCCCGCTGCCCCCCACCCCGCTCGCCCCACGGCGGGGCCGGATCCGGATCGGGGAGCGGCGCGGAGCCCCGAGCGTGCAGGTCTGGTCCTGTCCCGGCAGGCAGCGATCCCGGCCCGGCGCCCGCCGCGGGGCCCTGGGGGTGGCGGGGCCGTCACCCGTCCCGGTGCCGCGCGGGCACGTGTTTGGGACACGGCGTCGCCCACCCGGCGTCACCAACCGGGTGTCACACGCCCCTTGTCACCCACCCGCCGGACCCCTCCGGCAGCACCGGACCCCCCGTCCCCGCCCCGGGGACCCTCCCGCCGGGGCTGCTCTTGCTCGTCTCTCCTTCTTCCCCCTCACTGCGGTCCCCGGGGGGGGCTCGGCGGCGGCCCCGTCCCTGCGGCAATGGGGAGGGTGGGGACACCCCCCTGCCACCCCGGCCCCTGGGACGAGGGGCTCAGGGCTCTGTGCTCCGCAGGTGCCGGCGGCCGTGGCGGCTCCTGCTCCTGGCCTGGCTCAGCCTGGTTGGCACGGCACAGGTGAGGGGGTTGGGGTGCACGGTGGCACCCCCGGGCCGCCTGACCCCCACCCCGGTGCTGATTGGCACCTCCCTCGTGCAGGACCCAGCCCTGAGCACACCAGCGAGGGTCCCCGAGCCCCCGGCCCCCGCTCGGCCCCGCCGGCAGCCGGCCCGGGGGACCTGGGGGTCCTGGGGCCCCTGGAGCTCCTGCTCCAGCTCCTGCGGGGACGGGGTTGCCCTTCGCACCCGGAGGTGCCAGCGGTGAGTGGGGCACGGGGACCCCATCCCATGGCAGGACCCAAACCCCACACGGGGCACCCAAATCCCCTGGCACGGCTCTGCCACCGCCCCCCGTGTGTCCCTGGGGTCCTTGGCACCACCTGGGGGGTCCTGGAGCCTGGTGACTCCACCCTGCTGGGATGAGGGACATCGTGGGACATTGGGGTACCCGCTCCTGCTCCCCCGTGGGGACGTGTCACTGCCAGCCCTGTGGTGGCTCGGTGGCACCGCAGCCCTGGAGATGGGGGGTTCCCTGGGGGGGCTGTGGGGCACAGGCAGGGCTACTCAGGGGGGTCCCTGTCCCGGCCCCACCGCGCTGACGCTGTGCTGGCAGGACCCCCGGGGAGGAGCCGTGCACGGGGGACCCGCGGCAGTACCGGCTCTGCCAGCTCCAGGTGAGCACGGGGAGGGCCGGGCACTGACGTGGCTGGTGCCAGTCCCCATCCCGGCCCGTGGGCTCCATCCTGCCGCTCCCACAGGGCTGTCCCAGCGGCTCCGTGCCCTTCCGGGCCATGCAGTGCTCCCTCTACGACAACAAGCCCGTCCTGGGCACCTCCGCCCGGTACCACTGGGTTCCCTTCCACGGAGGTGAGTCCCGGGGTGGGGACGGTGTCATGGGGCTGACGGGGGGGCCACGGCTGCCCCCGGTGTCACCCCCATCCCTTCTCACCCCAACCCATCAGCCCCCAACCTCTGCGACCTCAACTGCCTGGCCGAGGGGCACAACTTCTACTACAGCTTCGGGCGGGTGCTGGACGGGACCCGCTGCGGCCCCGGCTCCCCGGACCTGTGCGTCGGCGGGCGCTGCCTGGTGGGTGTGAGGGGCTGGGACCCCCCGGGACCCCTCGGGACCCCCAGCCCTGACCCCCCACGCTGAGGCAGCGTCTGGGCTCCCACAGAGCGTGGGCTGTGACGGGATCCTGGGCTCGGGCCCCCGCCCCGACGCCTGCGGCCACTGCGGCAGCGGCTCCTGCGTCTTCGTGCACCGGCTGTTCCAGGGCTCGGACCCCTCCTCCGGTGAATGAACCATTGCCCCGGCCCCCTCCATGGGTGAATGCTTTGGCTCTTGGATCCCCTGTCCTCCCGTCCCCCGTCTGTGTCCCCAAGGCATTGCCTGAGTCCCCTGTCACCCTGTCCACCAGGGCATCGTCCCTGATCCCTCCCTGTCCCCAGCAGGCTCGGAGCAGCCCCCTCACCAGGGTGATTTGGCCTCGTTGCAGAGGGTGTTGCTCCTCTGGGGTGGGTGGAGGGTCTCTGGGGCACCCCTGTGGTCTGTGGGGTCCCCAGGGGTGTTCGAGGGTCCCTGGGGGCACCCAGAGTCCCTCTGTCCATATCCAGAATCCACGGGGTGCTGGGCAGGCTGTGGGGACAGTGATTCCCGTGAGAGCAGACAGCCCTGGATGGCACCCCAGGGCCATTGTGGGGTGCCCCCAATGTCCCATCACATGGGCCCAGCTGGGTTAATGCCCCAGACCCCGGTCATCTGTGCCCCATCCCCTCCTGCCCCATCCCCCCAGGGTGTCCCCTCGGGCCCTGCCCCAGCTCTGCCCTGACTCTGCCCCCCACCCCGACAGGATATTTTGGGTACATGAACGTGACCAAGATCCCAGCTGGGGCCACCCACATCAAGGTGACGGACAAGAGCCGCAACTACCTGGGTAGGACACGAACTGCCCTCATCCCAGTCAGCCCCAGCCCATCCCAGTTGGTCCTGGCCGGTGCCAGCTGCGGGTCTGGGCAGGGCAGGGCAGGGCAGGGCAGGGCAGGGCAAGGGGTGGCTGTGTCATTCCGTGCTGTGCTGTCCCTCATTGTCCCTCGTTGTCCCTTGTTGTCCCATGGCTGCCGTGCCGCTCCCTCGCTCAGATGCTGTTTTGAGCATCCCGGGGTCAGTGAACTCACAAGCTCTCAGGGCAGTTTTCCAGAGGCTGCGGCTGTGGGTTTTGGGAAGGGCTGAGCTGGAGCGGGGCCAGACCGGCCACTGCACACCAGAACCAGCACCCCCATTCCCCCAACTCCCCTCCCCAGCGCAGCCGGAGCCCCGGCCCCCTCTGGGAGCAGGGTCTGGGGGCTTGGTGGAGGCGGGGGGTTGCACACCAGGGTTTGGCTCCGGCTTGGGCCCGAAGCCAAGATCTTACAAGAAAGCAGATTCCCCGGAGCCCCGAGCGCGGCTCTCCCGGCCCACGCTGCCCTCCCTGCGCCGGGAGAGGCCTCCGGTGGGGACTCGGGCGGGGGGTCCCGGGGGCTGTGCGGTGCTGGGCCCGGACCCGCTTGCTCCCGCAGCGCTGATGACGAGTGATGGGCGCTACGTGCTCAACGGGGACTGGGCCATCGCCTGGCCGGGCCCCTATGAGGCCGCCGGCACCCGCCTCACCTACACCCGCGCCCCCGACGGCACCGAGAGCCTGGAGGCGCCCGGGCCCACCGACCAGGACCTGCACGTGATGGTGAGGGCGGGGAGGGGGCACACGGGGACAAGGGGCAGCCGCCCCCAGCCCCCACCGCCCCCCTCAGCCCTGCCCGTGCCCCCAGGTCCTGCTGCAGGAACCCAACCCTGGCATCGAGTACGAGTTCTGGCTGCCCCGCGGGCACCCCCCGCCCGGCCGTGGGGACACCAGCCCCCTGCGGCAGCCCCAGCCCCGGGGGGCCGGCAGCCCCCCGCCCCAGGAGCCCCCGCTCACCCCGGCCCCTGCACGGCCCCCCCAGCCCGGGGGCTCTGCCACGGAGCCGCCACCGAGGAGCCCCCCAGGCTGGAGCCAGGATGGGGGTGCTGCAGGTACCTGCTCCCCTCGGGGGTCCCCACAGCCCCCCAAACCCCTGGGCTTGCTGCTGTGGATGGGGGGTCCCGGAGAGCTCAGGGATAGAAATGAGATGAGGGCCCTAAAATGGGCCCTAAAAACCCCCTCCAGAACTCTCAGGAGCCCGGTGTGTCCCTCTCTGGAGTCTGGACCCCCAATGAGCCCTCCCAGAACTTCGAGGAGGGGGTTTTGGGGGGTGAGGAGTCCCCTCCGCCCCCTAAACTGCTGCAGCTTTGTCCCCGCAGGGCGATGCGGGAGGTGCCGCCCGGCCAAGGGACGTTCCCAGCGCATCCGGCACTTCTGCCAGAGCGACTTCGGTGAGCGCCGGGGCGGGAGGGGCTCGGGAGGGTGTCCCCTCGGGACAGGGCTCAGGGCACCGCCAGGGGCGGGAAGGGGCTCAGGGTGCCCCCTCCTCACCCCGCAGTGTTCCACGGGCGGATCGTGGCGCAGCGCTTGGTGGGGCGGGAGACGCGCTACGAGGTGGAGGTGAAGGCGCCGTTCCGGCAGCGCTCGCCGCTGGTGTCCCGGGAATACCTGTGGGTGCCCAACACCTGCGGGTGCCCCCCACTGCGGGAGGGCGGCGAGTACGTGCTGATGGCGCGGCGGCACGTGAACCACGAGCACACCCTGAACCGCATCCTGCTGCAGGACGGCGGCTACGCCCGGCCCTGGACACCCCGCGAGGCCCGGCTGGTGCGGGAGGCGGCGCGGCACTGCCCCCAGCCCCGGCCGCCCTGAGCCCCCCCGGCCCCAGCGCCCCCCGGGACGGGACCCCGAGGGCGAGCCCGGCGCTCCTGCCGTGCACCGACCCCTCCCCTGGCTGTGCATGGACCCCCAGGGACCCCCCGTCCCGCCCTGGGGGATCTCGCCGTCCGTGGGGTCCGTGTGGCAGCGGCGTTGGGGTGGGGGAGAAGGAGGGTGGTAATTTATTATTTTTGCAGAAAATAAACCTGTTTATCCCCTCGCTCGCCGCGTGCCCCTTCCCGGCTGGAGCAGGCCCAGGGGGTCTCCTCTGTGTCCCCACGGGCAGGGGGTCCCCAGAGTGTCCCCGTGCCGAGCCCCCGGAGCAGCTCCCGCCCCACAGCGTGTCCCAGTCCCCGATGGCCCCGTGCCAGGCCCTCCCCGCCGGGGTCGGGGACCTGCCGCTTATCTCCCTTCCGGCGGAGGCAGGGGGGTCCCCCCTCGTGCCGGAGCCCCCTCACCCGTAACCCAACCCGTGCAACGGGGGGGGCACCGCGGGGCCCACACGGGGACAGGATGTGACGGGGGGCACTGGGGCACCCTGAGGGGCATCACCAGCTTGGGGCTCCCTTGGGGGTCTTGCGCCCGTTGGGGGGTGGGTTTGGAGCTGGTGCCAGGGGAGGGCTGAGACCTCCCAGCTCGTGTCCCTGGTGGCTGTTCCCAAACTGGGGTACTTGGGAGGGGTACGGGGGTGGGTGCCCTGGGGTGCCCCAAGTGGCAGCTGCCAGGCCAGGAGGGTCCTGGTCACCCCGGGGCAGAGATGAGCCCTGGGACCAGCTGGGGCTCGGTGCTGGGCTCCCCAGCTGGTGCCAGTAAAGTGGTGCCTGAGTGATTCCAGGTGCTCCGGCGTGATTGGGGCAGTAAAGGTGCCTCCACCCTGTAAGAGTGGCCCCTCTAGAGTGGCCCCTCTCGTCCCACTCTGTCCATTTGGGGCTGCCAGGGTGGGTTTGTCCCTGGGCAGGGAGGGGGTTCAGTTCCAGCTGCCCACCGAGGACTAGGCCAGGCCGGGGGAGCAGGATGGGGAAAACCCCTCGGAGAGGCCGTGGGGAAGCTGTGCCCTGGTGCCTCCAGCTCTAACTCGACCTGCTGGGCTGGGCAGTGTCCCCAGGACTGTCCCCTGGTGTGTGCACAGACCCCAGCTCAGCCTGGGGCTCGGGGTCCCCCTGAGGAGAGCCCCTCTGTCTCAGCTGCCTTTGGAGACAAAGCTCCATCCCGCTCCCTCCTCTCCGTGCTCTGCAAGGTCCAGCCAAGGGTTTTCATGGGTCATTATACGCTTGGAGAAAGGTCTGGCTCTCTCTCTTAATTCCCAAAACTCTTCAGCTGAGCAAACACTCTGTGCTCTGGCCAGCACAGCCGGGGAGGGGGGGACACAAACCCCCTCCCCTATGTCCTGGGGCAGCCCAGGGGCCTGGCGTGGGGCCGCTGCCCCCGGGAGGGCCCCAGCTGGCAGCTCTCCCTGTCCATCCCTGCCCAGTGCCACGTGCCGGGGCACAGCTGCCACCCTGCTGCTGCCAGTCCCCGTGGGACAGAGAGGGCCGGGGGGCTTTGCCTCCTCTCAGTGCCCTGGGGGGGGGAACGGGGTGTCTGGGGGGTGCAGCCACCCTGGGATCCCTTTTTTGAGGCCTAAAAGTTGCTGGTGAACAGGAACTGGGGCCCGTGGAGTGGATCTGGGCTGCCTTCTGCTGCCTCTGCTCCATGGTGGGCTCGTGGCTGAGCTCCTGCTGTGGCACCACGCGGGTGCAGCTGCTTGGACACACGTCACATCCCATCCCTCTGCTCCTGGGAAAGGGCACGGGGCTCCTGGCCCCTCTGGAAATGCTCAGGTCCCTGGGGGTGTGGGGGGGACAAGGTGGGGAGGGAGGGCCACCACCCTGTCCCCGTGCAGAGCCGGACACGGGGTGGGAGCAGCTGCTGGGAAGGGAAATCCCCCTGCACAGAGGGTGGTCCAGGAAGGCAACAACCAGTTTATTTTGGAAGCCGGGCGAGATGCCAGCCGTGTCCCAGGCCGTGTCCCTGCAGCCCAGGCTGGTGTCACTCTGTCCTTCCGCCCTGGGGACAGCAGAAGGCGCCTTTCCCTGCACGGAGGGCCACCCGGCACGTGGGGTAGAGGATGCCCGCCAGGACCAGGCTGCTGCAGGCCAGCACGGTGACAACCAGGAGCTCCCTGCGCAGCCCCCCCGGGCTGAGGGGGCCCTGGGAGGGGGAGCAGCTGTGGGTGAGCTGCTGGAAGGTGCGGGTGGAGGGGCAGGACGTGCAGTTGGTGGCCGAGGCGCCCTGGCAGGTGTAGCAGGAGGGGTGGCAGTGGGCACACACGCGGGCCGTGGCGGTGGCACCGCGGGCCCGGCCGTAGTAGCGCGGGGGGCAGTAGGGCAGGCAGGAGCGCTGGTGGGCGTACAGGGAGCTGCCACACTCTGAGGAGAGAGGGTGGGATGAGCCCCCCGGGGCCCAGAGCACTGTCACTGTGCCCCCCTAAAGCCTCACTCACCCTCGCAGGCTCCCTCCTTGTCCCACCGGACGCAGCCGTCCGTGGCGGAGGCTGCGGAGCGCCTGGAGCTCATGTCCTCGTCCGTGCCGTGCAGGTGCAGGATGAAGCTGGTCAGCTGGCCTGGGGACAGGAGGGACAGGGCTCAGGACCTGCCAGGTGATGGATATGGGGCTGGAAGCTTTGGGGTTGTGCCCCCTTCCTGGCCCTGTGCTGGCCAGGGAGGCCCTCGGAGCAAACAAGGGGCCCCGTAGATAAGGAGGGCTCGTGGCTGGGAGGGAGAAGCCAACAAGTTGCTCATCCAAGGGGGGGAAGGAAGAAGAATGATCAGGCACTGGGTGATCCCAGTAAATGGGTGTGTCCCCCCAGGGCACCCACCTGTGTTATGGGCATCGCCCTTGTTCTCCAGGTGGAGGGTCCAGGTCCCCTTGGGGTTCTCGTCCCAGAAGTGTGTGGACATGAAGGTCCAGTCCTTGTAGCCCTCCTGGCTGGTGTCGTAGGGGCTGGAGGAGGAGAGGAGAGCTGGGAGTGCCAGCCGGGGGGGCTGGAGGAGCAGGATGTGGCCAAGGACAGCCTGGAGTCCCCCTGTTCTTGCCCTAAGGGGGCACTGCCATGTGGCAGAGGCCCAGAGGAGTTTTGGGCCCGGTGAGCCCCTTGCTGGGGGTCTCCTGGCCCCGGGAGGGCTGTGGAGGGGCCCCCCAGCCCCTGGTGGGTCCAGGTGCTCCGTGTCCTTACCGCATGGTCACCAGCATGGACGTGGTGCCCGTGGGGCTGCTCAGGGCCACCACCAGGTCCCCCCTGCGGCTGTAGCTCAGGGACAGCTGGACCTGGACGTGCTCCAGCGAGCGGATGCTCTGGGAGCAGGAGAAGACATCTGTGGAGATGGTGAGCTTGGAGCCGATGTCCCTGTCAAGGGCAGGCTGGAGGTGAGGGCACGCCTTCCCCTTCCGCGGGCATCCTGCCCTCCTCCACAGCCTCCAGGCACAGCCCCGTGCCCGCAGCAGGCACCGTGCAGCACAGGCCGCTTTTTGGGAGGCAATCCCTGTTCCTGGAGCAGGCACAGCAAGTCCCAGTGTGAGGCTGGGCCCGGGGGTGCTGTCCCTTACCTGGGGGCCTGAAGGACCTTGACTGAACACTTCTCCTGAGGCCGAGTCCCTGCCCAGGCCATGGCCTCCTGCACCAGCAGCCCCGCGTCCAGCAGCCCGTAGCCGTAGTAGTGGCTCACTGGAAAGCAGGTGCCACAGGAGAGGACCCGTGAGCCCCTCAGCGCTGGCAGAGCACCGGGAGCTGCTGGAAGGTGTCCCAGGGCCAGGTGAGGGGAGCAGGAAGGGCTGAGCCCTGCACTCACCCCTGCGTCCCACCCCGTTCTTGGCCCAGTCCTCGGCCTTGAGGTGAGCGGGTTTGGAGGCCCTGATGATGAGGTGCTGCAGGTCACGCCAGCTCAGGGCTGGGCTGGAAGCAAGGAGGATGTGGGGACAGAGGTGTCTGGGTTGGCTTTTAAGGGTGAGATTCAACCCTTCTAAATCATGAGGTGGGTAAGTCAGCTGTCTGGGTCCAACCAGGTCCCCCCACAACCTCCTTCAGTGCCCAAGTGGGAGCAAAAAGACCTCCAGAGCACAATTCTCCTCCTGTCCCCTGCCCTCCCATGGTTTTGGGAGAAGATGCTGCCCCACCAGAACCCGGGGACACCTCAACTCTGCACTCCCAACCTCCCTGCCAGCAGCCTCCCCCCTTCCTCAGGGCTCCCCCTCTCCCTGAGGGCTGTCCTGCTCTCTCAGTGTCACCTACTTGGCCTCCAGTGCCAGGGCGACCATCCCTGCGGCCAGCGGGGCCGAGGCCGAGGTGCCCGTGTGCTTGTCGGTGCAGCGGTGGTGCAGGTCGGTGGTCACCTGGGGAGAGGGGGGGGCTCAGCACCACTGCCAGGGAGGGCTTCCCAGAGCTGGGCACCTCCAGCAAACGCTCCTTTTGTGACCCTTTGGGCTTCTGCAGGGAGGTCCACACAGACTCTTTACCAAAGCTGCCCTGTCCCTCCCCGGGTGAGAAGGGCTGGGATGAGCCCGCCCCGTGGGATGTGCTGGGATGCCCCGTGTGCCCCGTGGGATGTGCTGGGATGTGCCATGTGCCCCATGGGATGTGCTGGGATGTGCCATGTGCCCCGTGGGATGTGCTGGGATGTGCCATGTGCCCCGTGGGATGTGCTGGGATGCCCCGTGGGATGTGCTGGGATGCCCCGTGTGCCCTGTGGGATGTGCTGGGATGCCCCGTGGGATGTGCTGGGATGCCCTGTGGGATGTGCTGGGATGCCCCGTGTGCCCTGTGGGATGTGCTGGGATGCCCCGTGGGATGTGCTGGGATGCCCCGTGGGATGTGCTGGGATGCCCCATGTGCCTCAGGGTCGTTGCTCTGGCGGGCCTGTCACCACACTCACGATCTGGACGTCGCTGCTGGCCCTGCTGCTGTAGGTGGTGGTGAGGATGGCAGCACAGCCCTCGCTGTAGCGGGGCCGCTGCCCGTCGCCCAGGACGCTGCCCACCGACACCGTGTAGATGCTGTTGCCGTACCCGTCGCAGTTGCAGTCGTCGTAGTGGATCCCCCCGTTGCCCGAGGCCCAGATGAAGATGGAGCCGAGCCCCCCCCGGCCCTGTTGGGGAGGCAGAGGGGGGTGGGCAGGGGGTCCCGGTGCCCCCGAGGCCCCCGAGGCCCCCGAGGCCGGCGCTGGGCTCACCTGGCTGACCCCCCTGTGGAAAGCGGCCGCCGCCAGCTCGCCCGGCCCGTCCACCGTCCTGCCGTCGTCCTCGGGGCCCCAGCTGGCACTGTAGATGTGGATGTGCTGCGAGTGCAGGCTGAGGGCCTGGGCCTCCACCACGTCGATGATGGGACCGTCCAGCATCCGCACACCTGAGGGCCAGCACAGGGAGCGGCCGTGGGCACCGGGAGTGGCCGTGGGCACCGGGAGCAGCCGTGGGCACTGGGAGCAGCCGTGGGCACCAGGAGTGGCCGTGGGCACCGGGAACGGCCGTGGGCACCGGGAATGGCCGTGGGCACTGGGAATGGCCGTGGCCGAGAGGCGGCAGCACCGGGGGAGGCCGGGAGGGCTCCAGGGGAAAACGGGAGCCACGCAAGTGCCACACCAAGGGGAGGGACGAGGGGCACCTCGACAGCCCCCCCTTCGCCCCCCCTACCTCGAGCACCGTCCACATGACCCTGCCCTAAGCAGATCAGGCTCCTGCGGGGCTGTGCCGCTGCCACGAGCCAGTTCCCAAAGCTCCTTGTTAAGCCTTTTGTAATTAAGCCCGGGGAGTTATCCCGGCTTTTAACCCCCTTTGCCACCCTCGCTCCTGCAGGGGCACCTGAGCCTGCCCAGGGATGGTGCTGCTGTGTTGGGGTGGGCATTAGACCCCCGGGGAGCTCAGGGACTGATGTGTGGTCACACTGCAGCACCTTCTACCCCCCTGCAAGCCCCGATTGTGGCCCCACCTGGGATCACACATCCTCCCGGGGTGCTGGAGCTGCTTTCCAACCTCCATCCCACCGGAGAGGTGTCTCACCTCCAATTTTGGCGTTGTAGGCGACGCCTGCCCCGCAGATCCCGTTGTTGGCCACAGCTGCCACTTCTCCTGCACAGCGTGTCCCGTGCCTGGGGGGGCAGAGTGAGATGGGTGAGGGGCCTGGGGCAGCCTCGCCCCCCAAGGGATGGAGCAGAACCCACCAGTTATTGTCCCCATCACCGTATCTGGGCTGGGGATCGGGGTCGTTGCTGTTGAAGTCGTAACTCGCCTGCGGGTCCTGTTACAGAACGAGGCACCAGCGTGAGTGAAGGGCCCTGGCAGGGCTGTGACAGCCCAGCACAGGCGCCTGGCACCCAGCCCAGGGCTGGCACCGCCGGGGGCCCTCACTGCCAGCCCAGGGGGGACGGGGGGGCCCCTTCGGGCCCAACTGTGCTGGGTCAGTCTGAGCTAAACTGAGTTCGGAGAAGGGAACGGAGATGGGGAAGGGGCTGGAGCAGCAGGAGGGGCTGAGGGAGCTGGGGGGGCTCAGCCTGGAGAAAAGGAGGCTCGGGGGGGACCTTCTGGCTCTGCAACCCCCTGACAGGAGGGGGGAGTCGGGCTCTGCTCCCAGGGAACAAGGGACAGGAGGAGAGGGAACGGCCTCCAGCTGTGCCAGGGGAGGGTCAGGTTGGACACCAGGAGGGATTTCTCCATGGAAAGGCTGTTCAGGCACTGGCAGGGGCTGCCCAGGGAGGTCTGGAGTCCCCACCCCTGGAGGTGCCCAAGGAAGGACTGGAGGTGGTACTCAGTGCTCTGGGCTGGGGGACAAGGTGGGCATTGGGCACAGGGGGGGCTCTGTGATCCTGGAGGTGTTTGCCAACTGCCAGGATCCTGTGGAGCGGGGTGAAAGCAGCACAGCTTGGCTGGTTCAGTGACAGAGCCCTGCGTGGTGACTCACCCGAGGGGGACCCTCACAGGAGAGAGGAACTACAACCCACAGGAATTGTGTTGTTGCAAACACCCAGGATTTATCTCTCCTTCCTTGCTGAGCACGTGAGGGTTTACCAGCTTTACTGGCTTTGCAGCCTGCTGTAATTACACCAATTTTGGGGGCTCGAGTGTGTGTACAAGTTCTAACGTTTCCTCGACGTGAGAATTCGCTGTGGGAGACTCCAAACCTGTGATCTGGCCCTGGAGAGGCCGAGTTCCCACTGCACAGTCCCTGGGGTGGGATGAAGGCACCGGCTCCCCCCCTCCCTGGGGAGCCCCCACCCTGGAGGAGCCTGTGCCTGCACCCCCTCGTAGTTACATAGTTGGCAGCCAGGTCGGGGTGATCCTTCTCCAGCCCATCATCCAGGATGGTCAGCACGACCCCCCGCCCCGTGTAGCCCCTGCTCCAAGCCGTGAGGATGTTCAGGTCAGGACTGATGTCGTTGTTCTGGAAAACAGATTAAATTTGCTCAGCAGCCTGGGAGTGACCTCCAGGGGCTTGTGCTGCCTCACCACCGCCAGCATTAGCCCTGTTTGTGTGCTGGGGCGGGCAGTGGGAAGGGCATTCTGCGCTCTAGGTGAGGATTGGAAGGGGAAGCAGCACCATCTCACCATGTACCACTGCTTGGGGAACCAGGGGTCCGTGGGCACCACGCTGGCACCTCTCTTTGTGCGCCTCTTCAGCGTCTGCTGCTCAAACCACAGCACCTGGGCGGGGGGCAGTGCTGTGGGTGCCGGGCAGAGCCTGCCCAGGGCCGTGCCCGGGTTCCCCATGCCCCCTCCCTACCTCGGGGTCCCTCATCAGCCGCACGTGCCACCCCCAGTGCCTGCTCAGGGCTCTCTGCCGGGTGCCACGGTGTCCCAGGTGGTAGTAGGGCTCTCCCTCCATCACCTGCGGGCACAGGGAGCTGCTGTCAGTGTTTCCAGCCCGGCTGGGGACACCCGCACCGGTTCCACTCGGGTGGGGAGGTCAGGAAGGTGAATTTAATGTGAACTGAGTATGGCAGGACCAGCAGAAAGTGTCACCGGGAGACAGAGCAGGGGTCTGGGGGGAGGGTGTACCCTGGGCGTCCCCTGCTCCCCCCCTGCATGCTCAGAGGGGACACTGGGACAGATTCCCAGGCTGCCCCATCCCAGGAAGTGTCCAAGGCCAGGTTGGACGGGGACTGGTGCAACCTGGTGGAAGGTGTCCCTGCCCACGGGACGAGCAGAGGGGACAAGTGAAGGGGACAAACAGTGGGGACACAGGGTGGGGATGAGCACGGGCAGTCGGGACAGCGGGACATGGGGTGGGCTGGGCCCGCCACCCCCGTCCAGGCCGCACCTGGCCCAGGTAGAGCAGCCCATGACGGCGGGCCAGGGCCTGGGCGTCCCGCGGCCCCGCCGCCACCCGCACGGCCCAGCTGCTCAGGTAGACGCGGGGCTTGGCGGGGGCGGCGGCGGCGGCGACCACCGGCACCGCGAACAGCACCGCGAGCAGCCCCGGGAGCGCCGAGGGCGCCGGGACGGGCCTGGGCCTCGCCGCCATGAGGCCGCGGCGGCCGAGCGCCAGTTGCCATGCCAACGGCGTCGGCCCCGCCCCCGCCCGCCCGGCCTCGCCTCATTGGCCACTTTGGGCCGTCCCCGCCTTCTCATTGGCCCCGCCCCCGCCCCGCCTCCCCGTTGGCCGCGCCCCCCGGCTGGCCACGCCCCCCGCGGCCGCACTGCCCGGGGCGCGGGGTCGGTGCGGGGCCGCTCCGGGGCCGCCGCTTCGTCCCCTTCTCCTCCTCCGCCTCGCCGCCGCCATGGGCTCGGTGCAGCAGCGCCTGCAGCGCTTCCTCGACCGCCCCGGGCCGCTCGGCGACCTGCTGGGCCGGCTGGAAGCCCGTACCGGCGTCCAACGGCTCTACCTGGCCTCAGGTGCGACCGGTACCCCGCCGCCCCCCCGGTTCTCCTGTCCTGCCCCCCCACCCCTCCTCTTTCCTGGGGCACCCTGGCAGCCCCTCACCGTGGCTCTGGGCTCGGCGGGGACACGGGGAGGGCGGGCAGGGTCCCCCCTGGTTGAGGGGTGCGGAGCGGGGCCGTGCCGAGAGGGGGCCGGGGGGTCCCGGGGGGTGACACCGCTGTCACCGCTCCGTCCTCGTCTTCTGCGGACGTGGAATCCCGAAATCCCGCACCCTGAAACCCGCGGGGTCCGGGTGTCAGAGGCGTCAGACGGACCCTCGAGGCCCCCTGGCAGAGGGGGGTCCCCATTCTGGGTGAGCCCCCAAATCCTGGTGGGTCAGCCCAGGCATTGGGGGCGGGAGCTCGTCCCTGTGTCCCACCGGGAGCGTGGGGATCCGGCCGTTAACCGGATCCTGTTGCTCGTTAATGAGGAACCAGCCGGATTCTCCCCGGGGAGCGTCCCCTGGCACAAAGTGCCCCCTCTGCTCTGACCCTCGGCCCTGTGCCCTGTCTGCCAACGTACAACTGGCCCGTCCACGTGCTCTGCGTTGGGGTTTCGTATCAAACCTCCCAGGAGGGACTCGGGGTTTCCCGATTTCCCATGTCCCTCCTGGAGCTCCCTCTGCCTTTGGCCTCCAGGTGTGATTCCCTGGCCCTTCACCTGCTGCAGGGCTGGTTTTTCCGCTCCGAGGGGGAAAACTGTCCATGAGCAGGCACGTGCTGCCAGGAGCAGGTTGTGTTTGGATGCGGTGCCAGTCAGGTGTCTTCCAAGCAAAACAATCCCGGGGATTTGGTCAGGCTCAGATATGAGGGACTTTTGGGGCAGGACAAGAGTGGAAGCACCAAAAAGTGATGGTTCTGTGCTCTGGATCTCTGTTCTGAAAAGGAGAAGCTGCTGCTAAACTAAAAACTTCTGATTTCTCTCTCCTCTGGCTCTGGAGCAATCCCTAATTTGTGTTTGAACCCAGCAAGGTCAGTTCTGCATCTCTGGAGCCCGCAGTGACCCACGGGCTGGGGTTTGGAGCCCATCTCCGTGGCCTCTGGGCAGCGGCTGCCCCCTCAGCGAAGCCTTTCCCTTGGTTTTTGCTGTTACATAAATTTCTCTGGGGGTTAAAATCCCGTGAAATCCCTTCTAAGGCTCTTGGGGAATGAAACCCAGCACTGCCTGGACCTGCCTGTTCTCCTTGAAGGGAGGTTTGGGATTGCTCCAAAGCCATGCTGCTCCTGCCCGTCTCCTGGGAAAGACCCGGAGCCGCGGCAACCCCGGATCGGGGCCAGAGCTGAGCCCAGGAATGCTGCAGTGAGCAGAGCCGGGATAATCCGCCCTCCAAGCCCCAGCAAGGACTTTCCTCTAATTCACCGGCACAGACAGGTTAATTCCCAGCTTTCCTCCTGCTGATGGAGGAGCTTTTTCCAGGGCAGGGGAGAGGCTGCCGGGCTGGGACAAAGTGCCCTTGGCTGCGCTCCGTGTGCCCCTGAGGCTTTCCTGCCCTCAGAGCCCCGTGGTTTCGGCAGCAAGAGCTCCCTGTGCCACCTTCCCCATCCACCAGCTCCACCGATCCAGCCTCCTGCTGGTGTCTCGAGGGCTGTGCAGGCTCCAGGCGACCGAAACCTTGGCCTTGCACTTAATTTACCGCTCTAACTGAACAGCTGGGAAGCGGGGTTGGATTGCTGCTCCCGGGGGAGCCGATCCCTCCTGCGCCGGTGGCTGCTCCAGCACGAGAAGCACCCGCGGGATCCCGGCCCCGGGAGCAGGGCTGGCCCTTGGACAGGCGTTATCGGAATGCCAGGTGGCTCCAGGGGAGCTGACTTTGGACCGTGGGTGTGCCGGCGTGTGCCGGTGTCCCCGGTTCCGGCGGTGCCGCGGCCCTGGCCTTGCTCCAGGCTGGCGACTGGTGAAAGTGCTGACAGCTCTGTGGTAAAGTCCCTTCCAGGGCCAGGGAGGGGACAAACAGTGACAGGGGCAGGTCGTGGGGCGCTCGGGGAGGAGCAGACCCTGCCACGTGACTCAGCGCCCTGTCGTGCTGGAGTTAATTGGGGGTGGTCGTTACCCCCATCTCGGGGGTCCTGGAATGCGCCTCTTCCCGCCCTGGGATGAGAGTCCTGCTCAGCAGCCTGGGAGGGGTCTCTCCTCGCTGGTGGCGGGTTCGTGACCGTCCCCTGTCCCCCGGCAGGTTCCGTGGCCTTCCTGGGGCTGTACCTCATGTTCGGCTACGGCGCCTCATTGCTCTGCAACCTCATCGGCTTCGCCTACCCCGCCTACGTCTCGTGAGTACCTGTCCCACCCCCTGCAGCACCTGGAGAGCGTTCCCTGCCCTTGGCTGAGGGTCTCCCTGCTCAGTGAAGAGGCAATTATGGCTGGGAAGCTCTTGAGGCCTTCCCGGAAAGGCTGAGACCGTGCCAGCTTGGGGCGGGAAGGTTTGCCCCAGGGTTTGGAGGATTTGGGAAGGAGGAGCCCACCCCAGGACTGCAGCAGCTGTGCCCTTCCCCTCTCCTGTCACAGCATCAAGGCCATCGAGAGCAGCAGCAAGGAGGATGACACCATGTGGCTCACGTACTGGGTGGTGTACGGCGTCTTCTGCATCGCCGAGTCCTTCTCCGACCTCTTCCTCTACTGGTTCCCCTTCTACTACGCTGGGAAGGTAATGCCTGTGCCAGGGAGAGGGTCCTCCTGCCCGAGGGCTGAACGTGGAGGGGCTGACTGTGGTGGGCTCTGCCCTGTGGGGCCGTGGTGGGGCTGCAGTCAGCTCAGATCCTGGTACATCCAATGAGCTCCAGCCTCGGAAGCTGCCGCTGGACCAGGCTGGGGGGGCACTGGAGCAGCTCGGCCCCTGCCCTGCCACCCTCCAGCTGAGCCCCTGTTGTCCCTGCAGTGCCTGTTCCTGGTGTGGTGCATGGCCCCCGTGCCCTGGAACGGCTCACAGGTGATCTACCACAGCATCATCCGGCCCTGCTTCCTCAAGCACCACGAGGCCGTGGACAACGTGATCAGTGACATCAGCACCAAGGCCCTGGACGCGGCTTCCACCGTCACCCGAGAAGGTAACGCGGGTCCCTCCGCCCTGTCCGTGTCGGGCGCTTTCCCCCGAGCAGGGCCGTGTGGGCAGCTCACTTTAACCACCACCAGGACACTGTTTCTCCGTGCCCACGCTCCGTGCTGCCCCAGCAGTGACAGGGGTGTCGCTGTCCCCTCTCTAACCTCTGTGTTCTCTTTGCGCCGCGCCTCTGGTCCAGTCCTGCAGACTCTGGCGAGCAGCAGAGCCCGGCTGGCGGCCGGGGCGGCCCCGCAGCTCAGCCTGTCCGTATGTAACAGCCACGGCTCCCGCTGCTGCCACGGGGAGACGGGGCCGGGCTGTACCGGGTGCCCGCCGGGCCCGGGGCTCGTGGCCACCGTGGCAGTGGCCAAACCGCCCTGCCCCTGCAGGCGTGGCTCCCGCACAACCGGCCCCTTCTCCCGGGGCGTGGGTAGAGCAGGCGCTTCCCTCCTGCTTCTCCATAGCCAGACCCTTCCGTGTGTCCGTCCGTGTGTCCGTCCCTGTGTCAGTGTGCTCCTCACAGCGCTGCCAACCTGTGGCTCCCATCCGGAGCCCCCCGGGGGCGGGGAGCAGGACCCTGGTGCCACCCCTGTGCTCAGCAGGAGGGGGATGGACCAGGATGGTGACCGGGACGGGCTGGGCCGGGGACACCGGGCACTGCCCCGGGGATGGGCACTAACGCTGTCCGTGTGTCTGCAGGAACCAGAGCATCCCTGAGCCTGGCAGAGGAATTGAACAAGATGAAGTGAGAGGGGCATCAGCACCCCCGGTACCGGCACTACGGCCCCGGTACTGGGACCGGCACCGGCACTCCCGGTACCGGCACCGGCATCCCCAGTACCGGCCCCACGGCCCCAGTACCATCACCACGCTCCTGGTACTGGCACCGTCATCCCCTGTACTGGCACCACAGACCCCAGTACCGGTACTACGGCCCCGGTACCGGCACCAGTGACTCCGGTACCGGCACCCCGGGCCTGGATCGTCCTCAGCCGGGATCCTGGATCTGTCCAAGCCAAGCCTGTCCCGTCCTCCCTATCCCCAATAAAGCCTCGGTGCCCTCGAGCCGCCGCTCCCGCGTGTTCTGTGACACCGCGCGGCGCCTTTAAGAGTGGGGGCGGAGCCTGGGAGGGAGAGGGCGGGGCTTGATCAGATGACGTCATGGGGGCGTGGCGGAAGTGCGGCGGGACGCGGCCGGAACGTGGCGGGGGTTGGTCCATCGGTCCGTGCGCGGTACCGGGCGTCTGTCTGTCCGTCCGGGGCGAGATCGGGGGGGCTCTGTGGGTCCTGGGGGGCGGAGCGTCCGGTCTGGGTGTCCGGGCGTCTGTCTGTCTGTCTGTACACGGGCGGGGGGGGCAAGGAGGGGTCTGTCAGTGTGTCCGGGAACAGCGTGTGGGGGTCTGTCTGTCTGTCTGTACACGAGCAGGGGGGGCAAGGAGGGGTCTGTCAGTGTGTCAGGGAACAGCGTGTGGGGGTCTGTCTGTCTGTCTGTCGGGAATGGGCAGTGAGGGGGTTCTGTTCTGCCTGTACGGGGGGGGACGGGAGAGGGGGTGTCTGTCGGTCTGGGGGGGAGGGAACTCAGTCTGTCCACGGGGGCAGCGAAGGGGTCTGTGTGTCTCCCCGCGGGGGGCAGTGAGGGGGGTCTGTCTGTCTTGGGGGGACAGGGAGGAAAGGAGGGATCTGTCTGTCTGTTTGTCCGGGGATGGAGAAGGTGGAATGTTCTGTCTGTCCATCCCTGGGGAGGCAATGAGGGGGCTCTGCCTGCTGGACTGGGGGGACCGGGAGGGGGGGTCCGTCTGTCTGTCCAAATGGCAACTCGGAGGAGTCTGTCTGTGTTAGGGGGATAGGGAAGAGGTCTGTCTGTCTGTCTGTCTGTCTGTCTGTCTGTCCAGTGGGGGCATCGCAGCCCCTCACCCAGCCACCCCTCCCCTCCACAGCCCCCCCTACATGAGCCTCGCCCGTGATGAGCTCCAAGGCCAAGCGGGTGCTGCCCACCCGCCCTGAGCCCCCCAGCGTGGAGCAGATCCTGGAGGACGTGCAGGGCACCCACCCGGCCGACCCCGTCTTCGTCCTGCCCGCCGAGCCCCCCCTGGACCACGGCCCCGCTCCAGGTGAGCCCGGGATGGGCGGGGGGGCGCGGGGAACCCCCCCGGTGTCCCACTGACCCCCGCCGTGCCCCCCCAGGCTCCCCCGACCCCGCGGCCGAGGAGCGGGAGCGGCTGTACCGGCAGAGCCGCTCCTACGTGGGGATGAACCAGCGGCTGCAGGAATCCCGGGAGCGGCTGCGGGAGCAGCGCCGGGAGCTGGAGCGGGCGGGAGCGGAGCTGGAGCGCGGGATCGCGGAGATGAGGGAGAAGGCGCTCTGAGGGCCGGGGTCGGAGCCCCGACTCCTCCCGGACTGTGGGGGGGCACCTCGGGACGCCCCAGGCTGTGGTGTCGCCTTCCCAAATCGGGGCGGAACCGTCCGCGTTGTGTTTAAGGGATTTTGCCGTGGGACGTCCCCGCCGTGCCAGGGCCTGGCTCTGCCACCCCGGTGACGTTTCCCCAGGGAGCAGAGGGGTCTGCCAGGAAGGGCTGCCCAGCACGGCCACACGGTCCCAGTGCAGGAACAAAGGCTTGGACCCCACACTTGCTCCCTGCACTGGCTGCCACGTCCCCCGTGGGTGGCACGTCCTCCGTGCCCTCACACCACAACTTCCCCTACGACTTCTCCCTCTGGTACTTCCCGGAGGACGATCCCGTCGCCTCCAGCATCGCCCAGCGCCTCAGGCAGGAGGGTTTCCGGGGCTTCACGGAGCACCAGGACCAAGTGGCCGGGACGTCGGTCATCCTGACGGCCCTGGAGGTCATCGAGGCCAGCCGGGTGGCCATCCTGCTCCTCTCGGCCCGCTCCGTGGGCGACCCGTGGTGCCAGCGCGTGTCCCAGTGGAACCTGCTCCGCGTCATCCAAGGCTGTGGGACCAGGGTGGTCCCCGTGTGCGTGGGGGTGACGAGGGCCCAGGTGCCCCCGTTCCTGCAGCACCTCGTCCCTCTGGACTACCAGAGCGAGTTCTTCTTCGAGCGTCTCCTGGCCAGCCTGAGAGCCCACCCGGGCAGAGGGGCCAGGCGGGTCCCACCCAAAGGGACACGCTGAGGGACCACCGGGGAGGGCTGGCCGGGGGCCAGCACTGGTGGCCCCGTGGTGATGGTGGCGGGAAAACTGTCCTGGTTTTGCTAATAAAGGTGGTGGGAACGGATCACCCAGCGCTGTGGATTGTCATAACCCTCCCAAACCCCCTGTTTTGGCAGAGCTGAAGATGCTGCTTTCTGTCTGCAAAGCCGAGCACCGAGGGGGCTGTGGGTGTTTCCCACCCCCACAGGTGTTACTCTGTGGGTGCCTCTTCCCCTTCCTGTCCCCTTAGCAGGGTCTGTGTCCTGCTGCCGCCCTGCTCCGCTGTCACACGGGACGTGGGGCTCCTCTGACACCACACCAGGACACAGAGCAGGCAGGAATGGGGGCGAGGGGCTGCCTGGGGCCACTGCTGCTGCTCCTGCTGCCCCTGCCTTCGGGTGAGCAGCGGGGCAGTGGGTCTGGGCTGGGTCTGGGGTGGGTTTGGGGTGGGTCTGGGGTGCCCAGCGGGGTCTCGGCATCGCTGGCTGGGGTGGTGGCAGGTGCTGGTTGGGGGCCAGGACAGGATCTCCTCTCCCCACAGTGTGGGCCTGGCTCCAGCCATCGATCATTGGGGGACACGAGGCCAAACCCCACTCCCGGCCCTACATGGCGTCCCTGCAGTTTGGGGGGGTCCACGCCTGCGGGGCAGCGCTGCTGCACCGGCGCTGGGTCCTGACGGCCGCCCACTGCCTGGCCCGGGGGTGAGTCCGGGGCCACGGGGGGCTCGGGGGGCTCCCAGTGACCCCACCGGGCTGACACCGGGTCCTGGTGTGGGGCAGGACACTGGCCAAGGGGAGAGTGGTGGTGGGGCTGCACAGCCTGCGGGACCGCGGGGCAGCCACACAGACCTTCCCCATCCGGGCGGCCTGTCCCCACCCCGGCTACGACCCAGGGACGATGGAAAACGACCTGCTCCTGCTGCAGGTGGGGCTCGGGAGGGGTCTGCCGGGGGGTGGGAGCGTCGGCAGTGCCGGGAAGCGCTACCGGGGGGGTTCACACGTGTCGGTGCAGCTGCGCTCGCAGCCGGGGCGAGAGGCTCGGTGACATTTCCTCTTCTCACCCCCGGAGGTTTCACACCTCTGTAACATCTCCCTGCTCCCGTGGGCGCTGCATTAGCTCGGTGCTGCCCCTCAAGCACCCACCTGTGCTGTTGGGGTGCTCTTCCGCAGCCCCCCTGCAGCCCTGCAGCACTGGGGCACCCCCCTTGGCCCCTCACCTGCAGCACTGGGGTGCCCTCCCTCAACCACCCACCCACGGCATTGGGGTTCTCCCTCTGGAGCGCCCACCCAGGCGTTGGGGTGCTCCCCCCGCACCCCCCCCGCAGTGTTGGGGTGCTCCCCGCTCTCCCCCGGCCGTGGGGGGTTTCTGACGCCGCCCCCCGCCCGCAGCTGGAGGGGACGGTGACGCCGGGCCGGACGCGGCGGCCGATCGGGCTGTCGGGGCGGGGGCCGGCGGCGGGGGCCACGTGCAGCCTGGCGGGCTGGGGGCTCCGCGGGCGCGGGGGGCTCTCGCCCACCCTGCAGGAGCTGGAGGTGAAGGTGATGGACCCGCGGATGTGCAACAACAGCCGCTTCTGGGCCGGCGGCATCGCCCCCACCATGATCTGCTTCCAGGGGCTGCCCCGGGGCTCAGCCCCCGCCAAGGTGAGCGTTTGGGGGTCCGAGGGCTACAAAGCTCTGCCCACCCCCAGCCACCACTGCCGGGTGTGGGGGGTTCCGGGGGGGAAGCTCACCCCGAGCACAGAGGCCAGATGTCCCCCCAGGCGTGGTGGGGGACCCCACCTCTGGTCGAGGTGCACTCTCTGGTGTCACCCCCGTCCCCCAGGGGGACTCGGGGGGCCCGCTGGTGTGCGGGGAGCGGGCGGCGGTGGCCGGGGTGATGTCCTTCAGTGGCCCAGATGTCACCGACCCCTTCAAGCCGCCGGTCGCCACCTCGACCGTGAAGTACAAGAAATGGATCCAGAAAACCCTGCGGAGGGGCTGCAAGTCCCCCCAGCCCCCAAGAGACTGAGCACCCCTTCCTATTTACACAGGTTGGCTTTTAATGGGAATACTGTCCAGAGTCCGGTAAAATAACATCCTTAGTACATAGATACAGTGCTGGGGGAGCAGGGCACGGCACAGCCCGGCGGGATTGTCCATGGAGGAGGGGGACAGGGGGCTGGGGGTGGGCTTGGGCCCAAGGGGCGATGCTGGCCTTCCCACCACCCTGTGCTCCCTTACAGCACTCAGGAGTTGGGACACGTGCTGCCCCTGGGACTTTCCCCCTTTTCTTCAGCCCCAGCTCCAGGCCTTCTGCACTGGCCCCATGCCAGAGCGGGGGGTCTCCAAAATGTGCCTGTCCCCATGACCCTGGTGCACTGTCCCTGCAGCCCCTGTGGCGCTGGTGTGGGGGGACATATGGAGGGACACAAAGGTCACCCCGTCCAAAGCAGGTGGTGATGGTGGGAGGACTGGGAGATACCCAAGGGGTCAGGGAGCACCTGGACTGGGGGGTCCCTCTGCAGCCCATCCCACTCCAAGGGGCCGAGGCACTTCCATCACACCCCAGTCTTGGCACCTGGGGCCAGCTGGCAGCAGGATTGGGGTGTCCCTGGGGTTTTGGGGCTGGGAGCCCCCCGTGGGCGTAATCCAGTCCTGGATGGATTCGTGTCCACATCCACAAGGACACACTGGGATCCTGGCTGCGAGCTGGGACAGGGATCTTCTGCCCTGGGGATGGGAAGCTGGGGAGCTGCAGATGGAGGGGAGGGACCCCAGACCCTTCCCTGGGGGTTGGTCACCCCGGTGCCAGCTCAGCACCCTGTCCCCTCCCAGGGCAGCTCCCCAGCCTGGTGACATGACCCTGTGAAAAGCCCCCCAGGATGAGCCCATCGGGACCCCAGACACCCCCGTGAGCCCCTGCTCGGCTCCCCCTGCACCATTTCCACCCTCCACCGCCTTGGACCAGTGCAGGGACCTCGGCTGCTGGTCCCTCCAGCAGCACAAACAGGGGGCCTGGCCCCATCACCCCTGCGAAGCCTCTCCCCTGCATCCCCTTCCCCCCATTAATAAATGAGCTGTGCCCGCTGGCAGAGCCAGTGTCGGTGCCAGAGGAGCTGGAGCACACAGGGGTGTCCCTGTGCCGGGCTGTGCCGTGCCGGCTTCCCGGCATGTGGGATCAGATCCTGGTTCAGACCCCTGCCCACAGTGGGTGAGGGAGATGGGGGGATGTGGGGACACCATCCCCCCTCATCTTGTCCTGGGTTGTCCATCAGCGGGAGGAGATGGTCCATGAGGCTCACCCCAGGTTGGGGTGTCAGCCCCAAGCGTGTCCCCAGCCAAGTCCAGTCCTTGGCACTGGGAATTGTGATGCTCCAGCACAGCAAGACCCCAGCAGGGCCAGCAGCGGGTGGGGGTGACTCACTGGTCCCCAGCTGTCCCACATCAGCATTTGTGTGTGTCCCCAGCACAGTCCTGCTCAGCTCCCGTGGGCTGGGGGGTCACAGGACCCTCACTGGGGCCTCATCCGTGGCAGCTGCTCAAGCTTGGATTTTCTCCACCGCCTTGTCGGCCACGGCCGTCACCGCCATGGGGCTGGGGACGTAGTTGAAGGGGGTGACACGGGCGGCCTTGCTGGGGGAGCCGTGCCGGCTGGCGGGGAAGGTCCCGGCGGGCGCCTCGTGGCCAAAGGAGATGGGCAGGGCAGCCTTGGCGGGCGCGGGGGCTTCGCCATCGCCGGTGACACGGGGGTGAGGGGGTCCCTCGCGGGTCTCCAGCGTGGGAGAGGTGCTGGAGTTGGTCTTGGAGGCGGCGAAGTCCTCGGTCTGCACCACGGCGTCGCTGGTCTTCCTGGGGCCGGGGGCGCCGGGGGGCTCGTCCTCGGCGGAGCCCGCCAGGGGCAGGGCGGAGGAGGGCAGCGTGCTCTTGAGGATGTGGGGGATGTCTTCGTCCCGAATCCTCCGCCACGTGCCCTTCATCACCACCACCGGCGGCTTCCCCGGCTGCCCCCCGGGAGCCGCCTCGGGCTGCCGGCGCCGCGCCGGCGCCTCGGAGCGCACGGAGGAGGAGGAGGACGGGCTGCCCGCCCGCCGCGCCACGCTGATGTTGGGCGAGGACGAGTATCGCTTGAAGGGCTCGGCCGCGGGGGCGCTGGTCTTCACCGGCAGCCGGGACGGGCTCTCGGAGCTGGTCCTGCGCGGCGGCTTCGCCCCGGCGCCGCTCTTGGCGCCGGGCTGGGCTCTGGGGGCGAGGGGCCGCGGGCCGGGGGATGCCGGCTTGGTCGCCTTGAGCTCGTCGCAGCGGGAGGAGCAGAGGAACACGGCCGGGAGGGCGGCACGGCTGCGCTGAGGGGACCCCCGGCGAGGCAGCGAGGCCGCGGGGGCCGGCGGGGCCAGCTCGGTGCGGTGCCGCAGCAGCAGGCTGGAGGACTCCTTGATGAAGGTGAGCTGGCGCAGGAAGCCGGAGCGGTCCGAGTCGCTGCCGCTGGAGCGGGCCGATGACATCCGCACCAGGTTGAGCCGGCTGCCCCCCGGCCCCCCGGGCCGAGCCTTGGAGCCGTCCTCCTGCTCCTCCAGCACCGGCATGGCCCCCCGGCCCGGCAGCACCTTCCTGCTGGGCTTCTGCATGAAGGGGATGCGCACGGGAGACTTCTGCGTCTTGGACTGCCTGGGGGCCGGGGATTTGGGGGCCAGGGCCTTGGCCGGGGGTCCCGGCGGGGAGGACGAGCCCCCTGCCTTGCCCGCGGCTGGGGTGCCTGGCTTGTTGAGCTGGGAGGGCGACGGCAGCTTCTTGGGGCCGTGCTGGGAGGGGGTGGAGGTGCGGGAGGAGCCCGAGGAAGGGGGGCCCTTCCCCATGCGGGCGGGCGGGGTCGTGCTCCTCTTGGGCAGCGCCAGGTCCCCGGTTTCGGGGGCCTTGCCCAGCCGGTGCAGGCTCCGCGAGCGCTGCTGGCTCAGGGAGAGGTTCTTGGCAGGCGGCGCCTCGGGCTTGGCCACCGGGGTCTTCTTCGGCGTGGCCCGTGGGCTGGGGGCGTCCTTGGCCAGGCTGGGCATGTAGATGACGGTCCTGCCACGGAAGACCACGGGCAGGTTGGGCACCGGTTTGGCGGGTGCCGGGTTCCGCTCTGCCCTGGCACCGGCACGGCCGGCGGGACGGGCACCCGCCGTGTCCTTCCTCTCCGGGCGGCCCTTGCTGTGCTCCCTCCTCGCCGTGTCCCGGCCGGATGCGCTGCCGGGCCGCTGCTTCTCCTGCCTGCCCAGGGAGAGCTGCAGCGTGGAGCCCACCGAGAGCCCCGACATGAAGGAGAGGATGGAGTCGGACTCGGAGGAAGGCTCCCGCGAGAGGGAGGCGGCGGCCTGGTGCAGCCAGGTGACGATGGAGTTGGCTCCCTCCTGGATGGCCTGCCACTCCACGCTGTCCAGGTCGGAGCCCCGGTCGGAGCCGGCGTCCTCGTCGGGGTGATGCCTGACCTCGGCTTTCCGCTCCCTCCCGCCCGTGCCCGGCGGCTTCTGCTTGCGCTCCAGCCCCCTGCGGCGAACCGCGGGCCGCCGGCGCTTGGGCATGGCCGAGCCGATGCACTTCTGCAGCAGGTCATCCTCCGAGTTGAGGCTGGGGGAGCTGGGGGAGCCCCCCTGCTCCTGCCCCACCGCGGCCGACCGCGGCCACGTGGCTTTGCCGCAGGGCTGGCCCCGCTCCTCGCCGTCCGAGAGGTTGGCGTCGCTCAGGGAGCTCATGGAGGAGCTGAGGGAGTAACAGGGCGGCGTCTCATCCACAATGAGGTTGTTCTGCGGCTTTGCCTTTGCTGGACGGGGACCGGGCTCGGGGTCCCTGCGGGGGATGGAGCTGCCCGAGCGCTCCCTCCGGGGTGCCCGGCCGGGCTGGGCTCTGCTGCCGGAGCCCTCCCTGCCCGCCCCGGGCAGCTCATCCAGCTCCGGATCGTAGAAGCAGTAGACGGCTTCCTCCGTCGGCGTGGTGTGGCACAGCGACTGGAAGACCACCCCGTCCTCCAGGGGGTCATCCTTCCTCCCGGGGGCACCGCTGGCCCTGCCCACCCCCAGCTCCAGGCTGGCTGAGCTCTTCGGGGGGGTCTGTCCCCGCTTCCCCTCCCCGCCTTGGCCGCGGCCCGGCCCCGCTTTGCCCTTGCTGGCGGAGCCGATCCTGGCGGGCGCCGAGCTGCCGGAGGCGGCTCTCCTGGCCGGGATGGTGCTGCCCTCGCGGCGCCCCTCGGGCAGGGGGTGCTCGGCCTCCTCGCCCGCCGGGTAGCGCAGGGTCTCGTCGCTCAGCGAGGCGGCGCTGGAGAAGTTGACGGGGGTCCCGTCGGCCGAGTCGGTGAAGGAGTCGTCGTCCTTGAAGAGGTCGCGGGCGGTGGCTCGCAGGTGCCTGGGGACGCCGGGGTGCGCGTGGGCCGGCACCAGCATGTAAACGGGGACGTGCATCGGCTTCTTGGTCTGGGGGTGCAGGACCTGGCCGGACAGCAGCGAGGTCTTGACCTTGCGGAAGCGGGAGGGCATGGCGGAGCTGATGCACTCCTTCAGGATCTCGATGTCGTCGTCGTCGGGGGGCTCGGGGCGGTCGGCCCGACGCCGGCCCTCCAGGTACCGCTCCTCCCGCCGCTCCTCCCGCTTCTCGTGAGCCGCGAAGTTCAGGCTGTTCTTCTCCGGGAAGGTGGGAATCAGCTTGAGCTCCACGTCCTTCTGGACGTAGTGCTCGTGGAGAGGCAGGGCGCTCAGGCTGGACGCACACGAGAAGTTCTCGTTGGGTTTCTCCACCGTGAAGTAGACCATGGAGTCCAGGTCCTGGGGCAGCTGGAAGCGTTCCTTGAAGTCTGTGATCTCCATGAACTTCTTGACGTTGTTCTCCCACTGGATGTTGAACTGGCTGGTCTCCTTCTCGGGCTGGCAGCCCAGCTCAAAGAGGGGGGTCTTGCTGCGGCTGGGGGGCATGGTCTGCCCGGGGCTGTCGGGGAGCTCGCTGGGGCTGATGGTGCCGCTGATCATCTCGCTGCACGGGTCACTCTGGATGGAGCTGGCGATGGAGGGGCTCTCGAAGCTGCCCAGGGAGCTGACGGAGCTGCAGCGGCTCATCACCAGAGGGGTCTCCTGGATGTAGTTCTCCGAGGAGCTGGAGGGCGTCAGATCGTCCTGGCGTGAGGGTGATGCTTCCCGCAGGAAAACCTTTTCCCGCTTCGGGAAGGGGATGGTGATGGGCTGGGAAATCCCCACCGGCGTGGTGGGACCCGGATCCGCCGCCTTCTCCTTCTCCTGCCTCCCTTCCTCCCCTTCTGCATCCCCTTCCTCCATCTCCAGGATCTCCAGAGAGGAGTCACTGTCCAGGTCGTTCTCGCTGTGGCTCTGCCCGTCCAGCACATTGTCTGCCGAGGAGAGGGAGGAGAGGGAGCTACAGCGGGAGAAGCAGATTGGGGTGTCCTCCACCGAGTATTTCTGCACTGACTCCTGCTCTGCCGCGGCCGGCGGCTGTGCCGGCAGCTTCTCCGGGATCTTGCTCAGGGTCTCGGCCGTCTGCAGCAGCGCCGGGGGGAGCCAGGCTTGCTTCCTGCCCAGCAGGGAGGGCTGGTGGCCGGTGGCCGCGCCGCTCTTGGCCAGGCTCTCGAGCAGGGGCACGTGCTGGTAGGATGGGGAGAGCTTGATGGTGTGGACGTGGGGGTCGGGGGGCTGTTTGCCGCCCACCTCCTTCTTCCACTCCGTCTCCTTCTCCGGTGCCTTGGGGCTGGGGAAAGTCACCGTCTTCTTGGCCCGTTCGGGCGGGTCTTGCTGCTCCGGTTTGTCCGGCTCGGCCGGGTCCCGCGCGGGGGGCTCGGCCCGCTCTGGTTTGCCGCCCAGGATGCTCTTGAGGTCGAGCCGGCTCGGCCTCTTCTGGTAGCGCTGCAGCTCATCACGGTAGTCGAGGAAGGCGGCCCTGGGGCAGGGCTTCATGTGCTCCTTGGTGCAGTAGCCGTCGCTGGTGCTGCCGCTGTTGAGGCTGTCGGTGGACAGGCTGGTGTAGGCCGTCTTCAGCCGCAGCAGGGTGTGCGCCCGGCTCAGGCTCTCCCGCTTGGCAAAGCCGCCGGCGTCCGAGAGCCGGCACGGCGAGCACGACTGGGCCCGCGCCTCGTGCCCCTCCTCGGGGCCGTACTGCCAGTCCAGGCAGTGGTCCTCGGAGCTGAGGCTGAAGCTGTCGTCCGAGGAGTTGTGCATGGTGGAGATGTCCTCCACCAGCTTGTCGATCTTGGCCACCGTGCTGGAGATCTTGTTGGCCAACTTCTCGGCGGCCAGCGAGACGTCGTCCTCCGGCAGCGGCAGCTTCTTGGGCTCCGCCGGCTTCCCGCTGCCGTCCTTCTCCGGCTCCGGGCATCGCCGCTGTGCCAGCGCCCGCGGCAGCGCCTGGCCCTGCAGGAAGGAGGAGCTGAGGAACATGGAGAGCACGGAGGCGCTGGCCGTCTCCACGCCGGTGGACACGTTGGGCACCTCGTCATCGTCGAAGCAGCCGGAGTCGGAGGCGTAGTCCTTCACCAGGCTCTCCATGTGCCGCAGCGGCTTCTTCGCGCTCTGGCTCTTCAGGCTCTGCTTCTCCATGGTGTCGAAGGTCTCAGCCAGGTGCTTGGCGTCCAGCTCGGCCTCCAGCGCCTTCTGCTTGCGCATGTAGAGCGAGGGCATGCAGGACCCCGGGGACACCACGGCCGCGTCCTTGTACTTGGGGGGCCGGTTGGTGAGGAGGTTGCGCAGGGCGGCCGCGCTGCCCATGGCGATCATCTTGTGCTTGGAGTGGATGAGGTTGCGGAGCATGCTGACCGCCCCCAGGTCCCACAGCAGCTCCTGGTCGCGGGGGCTGCGGGCAGACAGGTTCCAGAGGGTCCCGCAGGCGTTGCTGACGATGGTCAGGCTGTGCGAGCGCAGGTGCTGCAGCAGCGTCTGCAGGCAGTTGTGGTCCCGGAGCACCTGCCTGTGGGACAGAGGGGACCCCCGGCCGTCAGGGGGTTCCTCGACCCTCTGCCTGCAGCCGTTCCTGGGGTTCAAGGTGCCCCCCCCCCCCAGCCGTGACATCCCCCCAGTGCTGTCCCTGGGGTCTGCAGTGCCCCCCACCCCCATGGCGCTCCGTGGCATCCCCCAACACCGTCCCCGGGGTCTGCAGTGCCCGGGGTCCCTCCCCCCTTCCGGGGTGCATCCCCACCTGTAATCCTCCCGCGTGGCGACGAGGCTGGAGACGTTCCTGAGGATGCCACCGCCGCTCTCGATGATGGCCAGGGAGTTGCTCTGGCACTTGTAGGTGAGGGTGCTCACCAGGAAGCCCAGGGCCCCCTCCACGGCGCAGATGGCCGCCTTGTTCTCCGTGCTGTGCGCCGACAGGTTCCACAGCGCGCTCAGGACACTCTTCAGGGTGGATTCCTGTCCCGGGGGGGTCACACACCCCTGTCAGCCCCTGCCCAGGTGCTCCATGCCCCCTCCCACCTGCCCTGGCGCTCACCTTGCCGGCGTGCAGGGCACACCGTGTCAGCCCCGTGACGCTGCCCACCTCCCGCAGCACCTTCTTGCTGTTGATGTCAGCGCGCCAGGAGAGGTTCCTCAGGATGCTGGAGACCACCTGGAGGGGCAGAGCGGGGTGAGTGGGCGTTGGGACTGTCCCCCTGCCCGTCCCCTCCCCAGGGAGCCCCTCGCACGGCCAGACCCACCTGGTGCAGCTCCTCGCTGTCGGAGCCCAGCTGAGCCACGATGGCCTCCATGCAGCCCCGGCGGGAGCACAGCGTAGCCTGGGAGGAGGATGAGGGTGGTGAGGGTGACCCTGTGACCCCCTGACCCCACTAACCACCCCCCCAAAGTGCTGCCCCCCACCTTGTTGACCACGTCGCCGAAGGTGAGGTTGGTGAGGGCCATGCCCGCGTAGCGCCGCAGTGCCAGGTTCAGGGGGTCGTTCGTCATCTTGTGCATCTCGTAGTCCACCTGCAGCAGCTCAGCCACCGCCTGCAGCCCGCCTGTGGGATGGGATGGGGGTGATTTGGGGTTCCTGATCCCTCCCAGCACCCCTGCCCAGCGCTGTGACACCGGGGAGGGGGCGGGCAGGGCTGGCTGTGGTGCAAAGGGGAGGAGCCCCCTCCCCACGCTCACCCAGCTCGTTCATGGCCCGCCTGTACTCCTCATCGAAGGAGAGCTTCATGATGGCACAGGTGGCCTGGCAGATCTGGGGCTCGATGGGCACGGGCACTGCGGGGGCAAAGGAGGTCAGTCCTGGGGGTTGGCACTGACGATCCCCCCCGTCACCCACAGCCTCCACCACCCCCACCGGGCACCCCCCGCTCCCCCCGTACCCGCGCCCTCGGGGCCCCGGCCCCCGTCCCGGCTCTGCATCTGCAGCCAGTCCCAGCAGGTCTCCGAGTAGGAGCGGATCTGCTCCAGCACGTGCAGCACCCGCATCTCCTTCTTGGCCTGGCCCTCGTCGGGCTGGGAGAAGACGATGTTGTGCAGGGCGGCGTTGGCCCTCATCCGCGCGTCCTTGGCGCCCGTGGGGCTCTCGGGGGGCCCCGGCTCCCCGTCCGAGTCGTGCAGGATCTGGATGAGCAGGGGCAGGCAGCCCGACTTGCGCATGGCCAGGCAGCTCTCCTGGGAGCTGGACATGGCCAGCAGCGTGCGGGACATGTCCTCCTTGTCCCGCGTGGCCAGCATGGACAGCAGCCAGAAGACAACCTCCACCTGCAGGAGCGGGACACGGGGTTACCCTGAGACCCCCCGGCTCAGCCCACCCCACCCGGGCCCTGAGGGGCTGCCCCTCACCTTGCTGTTGCCCCCCTCCTCGGGGTGGGTCGGGGGGTCCAGGCTGCCGTCCCCCTCCATGCCCGGCACCTTCCCGCAGAGCTGCGGAGGAGGGAGCGGTTGGGGGGGTGTTCGTGCTGCCCTCACCCCCCCTGCCCGTCCCCTCCCCACTTTTCCACCACCCACTGGTGCCACTAAACCCGGCAGCGATTCCCAGCCGCTGCTTCCGTCAGTGCCGGGGTGTATTGGAAGCTAAAATCGGGGATGAGGGGGATGGGGGGGCTGTTACAGCCGCAGGCTCGGGAAAGGGGAGCGTGGGAGAGTGAGCAGGGAGGGGGCCAGGGCTGAGCCCACGGAGCTGACGGATTGGAGTGGCAGTGGGGGGGCCCTGAGGATGTGGGGGTGTCTGGGGCGATGGAGGGACTGGGGGTGACGGAGGGGCCACGGGTGTTGCCACAGGGGGCTGGGGGTGACAGTGGGGCCGTGGTGATGGAAGCCCATGAAGGTGATGATGATGATGATGATGATGATGATGATGATGATGATGACCATGGTGGGGCCATGGCAATGGCAGCCCACGCTGATGAGGATGATGGTGGGTGACGGTGGGGCCGTGGTGATGGCAGCCACGAGGATGTGGATGATCACGGTGATGAGGATGATGGTGATGATGAGGATGATGAGGAGGGTGATGATGAGGATGATGAGGAGGGTGACGATGATGAGGAGGGTGACGATGATGAGGAGGGTGGCAGGCTGCCCACCCTGGCGCCTCGGTTGGAGGCAGATGCCGTGGGAGCCCCCGCGCCGCCCGCCCGCCGCGCGCCATGGCCTACTTCTGGTCTCCATGGCAACTGCCCATTTCACGGTGCCCGAGCCACACAAAGCCCTGGCTGTGCCGACGGGGACAGAGCGGGGACGACGGCGGGGGGGCTGTGCTGGCCCCCTCCTCCACCCTGCCCGGCTCCATCGCCCACAGGGACCAGGGACACCCCGGTGCCATCCCCTGTACCTGCGGCTCCGGCTGCTGTGCCTTGTCCTGCGCCTCCATCAGCTCCTTGTCGATCTGCTCCAGCCGGGATGCCCGGATCTGGGGGTGCACGGGCAGATCAGCGAGGGCTGGGACCCCCCTGGGACCCCAAAAGTCGAGCAGGAGGGGTGCAAGGGTGCAAGGAACTGGGTGTGAGGGTGCAAGGAGCTGGTGTAGGGTGCCCGGAGCTGGGTGGGAGGGTGCCCAGGGTTGAGCCCATCAGGGCTGTGGGAGCCCCCAGGGGGCAGAACAGGGGATGTGGGGGGTGAAGGCCCCGACCTGTGCCCTCTGCACCATCTCGTCGGCCGTCCCAAAGCGCTCCTCCATCAGCGAGCGGATGTGCTGCGCCTCGAACTGCAGCTGCTGCCGGATCAGGTCCATCTGCATGGAGAACTGGGGGGCACGGGGGTGGCATGAGGGGGGCAGGGTCCTGGCCGTGCCCCGGGGCTGGGGGGGGGGCTGGGGGTGGTCCCCACTCACCGTCTCCACGTGGGGCAGCTCGTCCAGGCGCGTGGCCAGGCTCTGCAGCTGCGCGTAGTACCAGACCTTCTCCTTCTCCTCCTTCTCGATCTCCCCCAGCAGGAAGCACCTGGGGAGGGGGGACCCCGTCAGCGCAGCCCCCGGCACCCCCAGCCCCCTGCACCCCCCAGGCCATCACCTCTCCCGGTCCAGCTCCTCCAGCATGCGCAGGGTGGCCCTGCCCAGGTCCGCGGGGCCGTCCCGGGGGGGTGGGGGGGCCGGGGGACTCTCCTCGGGGCCGCGCCCGGAGCTCGTCACCTCCGGGGCGAACTTGAGGTTGTAGAGGCTGGTGATGTCCATCTGCAGGGCTGGGCACGGGGACAGCGGCGTCAGGGTGGGCTTGGCGGGGACCCCCCTCCCCACCTGGCCCGGGCACCCACCTTTGAGCTGGTCCAGCACCTCCGTTTGCCCCGAGGACACCATGACTCGGGCCTCCTGCTCCAGCTTGCCCTGGAGGTGCTTCAGGACCTCCTAAAACAGGGATGGAGCTGTTGAGGAGGTGGGGGGGGGATGTGGAGGGAAAGCCCTCCCTGCAGCCCCAGTTCGGGGTCCTCACCCCCCCCCCGCTGGGGCCGTGCCCACCTTCATGTCCGAGGTCTCATTCTCCAGCTTGGAGAGGTGGTTGGAGTTGTCCTCCAGCTCCCGCCGGAGGTGACTGTTCTCCTTCTTCAGCGCCTCCACCTGCCGCACCAGCTGGTCGTACGAGGCGATGGAGCCGGACATCTTCACCCCCTCCAGCGCCTGCGGGGGGGGTGGGGGTGGGCAGCACCCGAGGGGCTCCCCCAGCACCCTCACAGCCCCCCCAGCACCCACCATCCGCCTGGGACCACAGCACAGCACGGGGGACCTCACCACCCACGACCCCCCCCGCAGTGCACTGGGAGAGCTGGTGCCCCCCCAAAGCCTCCCAGAGGGTCGTCCCCGGCACGGGGTGGGGGTCCAGCCCCGTCCCCCCCAGCCCCCGCCAGCCCCCGCCTGGTTCCCACCCTCGGCAGAGCTCAGCTCTCCGCTCCCTTTGTCTCTCTTTTGTCTTCTCCCACTCCCGACCTTCTCCCGCTCCGCTCCCTCCCGCACCGGGGGCAGCCCCGGCCCCCCCGCAGCCCCCCCGCCCCGGTCGGCTTCCCCCCCAGGCACCCCCGGCCCCTCTGTGCCCCCTCAGCCCTCCCCAGCCCCCCAAACCTCCTCTTGCCGCAGCGCCCACGGACCCCCCTCGCACCTGCCGGGGGGGGGACACGGCAGAGGATGGGGGGGACAGGGACGGGGACCCCTCATCACCCCCCGGCGGGTCAGGCTGGCGGTTCATCAGCACCACGTGTGTGCAGGGGGAGCTCCGAGGGGGGGAGCACAGCTGGGGGGTCCCTTGTCCCCACCCCGCTCCCACAGCAGGGTCAGGGACAGCAGAGATCACCCCCCCCCAGCACTGCCACCCCCAAATCTACCCCACGGTGACCCCTCTGCCTCCACGAGCCCTTTCTGGGGGTCCCAGCACGCCCCTCGCCAGCACAGAGGTCCCACCAGGCAGGGCTGGGACCCAACACCCCCCAAGGCCCCATCGATGTCCTTCCCACCCCACACCGGGGGGGGACCCCATCCTGCCCTGGGGGTCCTGCTGTGGGGTCTCTGTCCCCCCCACTCCCAACCACCTGGCTCTGCCAAGGGAGACAAAGACCCCCCCAGTGCCAACCCCCCCCAGCTGCTGAAAATACCCCCCAGGAGAGGAAATAACCCCGGGAGGGGGGGCCGGAGGGGGAGCAGAGGAAGGGCCGGGGCTGGGATGAGGGATAAGGGATCGGGAATCCAGGATGGACGACGAGGGAGGACACAGGGTGAGGGATGTGGGGTGTGGAATGCGGGATGGAGGATGAGGGATGGATCCAGGGTATGAGATGTAGGATGCAGGGTGAGGGATGCAGGATGTGGAATGCGGGATGGAGGATGAGGGATGGATCCAGGGTATGGAGTATGAGATGTTGGATGCAAGGTGAGGGATACAGGATGCAGCGTCAGGGCTGTGGGATGTGGGATATGGAATGCAGGGTGACGGATGCAGGAGAGGGGACGTGGGATACGGGATGGGGGATGCGGGATACGGGATGCGGGACGAGCTCGGCCTCCCGTTGCTGCGGTGACGGCGAGGGGGGCACAGGCGGTTCCTGGCTTTTCCCGAGCATCCAGACACGGAGGGGGTTGGGGGTTCAGCCCTGCCGGGGGATGGGATCCGGAGGCTTCCTCTTCTCCAGGGGGACACAGGTCAGGGCTGGGACATTCGGGGGTTGATGGTGGGAGGAGATCTGAGCTCTGGCCCCCCCCCCGGTCCCGGGCAGGGCCGGTCTCGGCTCCCCGCCGAGCGCAGCGGCCGCAGCGGCGCCGGGATCCGCAGCCTGCGGGGAGGGGCTGCGGCCGCACCTTCATCTGCCGAGCTCGAGACACGACGGGAAAGGGGGGCCAGGACTGCGGGAAAGGGGGGCAGGGCTGCGGGAAAGGGGGGCCAGGACTGTGGGATGGGGGAAGCCAGCGGTGCTCCATCACCACGGTGGTCACTGTCCCACAGGACACGGTGTCCCCTCACGGTGGGATCCCAGGCAGGGCCATGGGCTGCCGTGGGCACAACCCTGGGGGGCCGCGATAGCTCGTGGTCCTGGGCACCCAACCCCTCCAACCCCCAGGGCTGCCCCTCTCTGCTCAGGGAACCCCGGGACTGGCTCAGGCCACAGGCAGGGACTGGATTCATCCAGCAAGTTCCTGGCAGGGCAGACGCTGCAGCAGATGAAGCAGCATCTGTGCTGCCCACCACACCCCACGGCCCTCCGTGCTGCCCACGGTGCCCACTGCCCACCCCACCGTCCTCTGTGCTGCCCACCCCCCACCTCACTGCTGCCCACCCCACTGCCCTCTGTGCTGCCCATCCCTGCACCGCCCTGCCCACGGTGCCCACGGTTCTGCCCCCCACACGGGGCCACCTTGGCCAGGGCAGGGCTGAAAGGGGGCCACAACTGGCCCCCCAAGGTCCCCACACCCCTCAGCTCGGCAGCAGCAGCTCTGGGGACAGGGCTGGGGACGGGGCCGTGGCCACCAGCCGAGCGCAGCCGCCTCGCCAGAGCCACATCTGAGCCCCCGACCGGCTGCGGCTCCCGGAGCCCCGGGGGACGTTAAACAAACAGCGTGTTGTCACCAGCGCCGGCTGATCGACCCGGCCCCGGGGACCCCCGGCCACAGCAAAGCCCCCCGGGGAGCACAAGCCGCGCACGGGGGTCGGGGCACACACAGGGACACGGGGACACGTGAGACCTGTGCCCCCCGACGCGCGGCATCGACCCCCTGCAGCCCCCCAGCCCCCCCCAGCACCTGCTCACGTGTGCACAGACACGTATGTGCACAGACATGTATGTGCACAGACACGTATGTGCACACGCACGTCACGGCCTGCGGGTGGATGTGGGGCTATGGTGGGGTGAGCGTTGGGGTCCCCAAGACCCCCAGCAGAGCCCCCACCTCGCGCACGGCCCCCCCTCCCACCCCACGGCCCAGGGCGCCCGTGGGAACCAGCGGGCAGGAAGGTGCCAGGGCAGCCCCAGCTCCCCCCGTCCCGCTCGGGGACGCGGCTCCGGCACCCTCGGGGTGCCCCGGGCGCGGCAGAGGTGCTGCTTCAGAAGCCGAGATTTTTGAGGGACCGGTTTGGGAGGTGGATTTGGGGTGCGGGTTTGTGGGAAGGGTTTGGGGTGCGGTTTTGGGTGCGGTTTGGGGGCTCCAGGTCCCGGGCTCGGCCCCAAGCCCCGGCCCAGCCCTGCCGGGGGAGCATCGGGGGGTCCGCGGGAGCCGAGCCCGCATCGGCGTGGGGGGAGCTGCTGCCCCCCCCGCAGACACCCCCCGCCTCGCCCGCGGGATGGGGATGGGGTGGGAACGGGGATGAGATGGGGATGAGGGTGGGATGGGGACGGAGATGAGGATGGGGACGGTCGGTGCTGCTCCCCCCGCCCGGGGACTCCCCGCCGAGCCCCGGCATTGTCCGGCCTTTGTCCCCGCGGGATGCGGGACACACGTTCCGCCCGATCCCCTCGATTCCCCCCGATCCCTCCGATCCCCCCCCTGCACCCCCGGCCCCCCAATATCCCCCCGGTCCCCCCGATCCCGCGGGATGGAGCCGCACCCGCCGCACGATCCAGCGCAGCCAGGGCCGGGGGCACCCCCACCGCGGAGGGGGGTCTCACATCGGGGCACCCCCGTCAGCGCATCCAACCCCCCCGACCCCATCCAACCCCCATCCCCCCTCCCCCGGCCCCACCGCGCAGCCCCCCCAATCCCCGGCGGCTGCAGCGGCCCCGGAGCCGCCGGGACCCTCGGGGGGTGTCGGGGGGTGCCCGGGGGGGCGCGGGGGGCGGGGGCGGCCGTACCTCATCCCCGGCGGTGCGGAGCGGTGCGGTGCGGTGCGGGCGGTGCGGAGCTGGGCGAGGCTCCGGCGCGGCCCCGAGCAGCCGCATCCCGCCCCCGCCCCCCCGCTCCCGCTCGGGATTTTCCAGCGGCGCCGCCGCCGTTAGAGGGCGGCACCGGGGGCTCCCCGCGCCCCCCCGGGCTCTGCCGGGCAGGGGGGGACGGGACCCCCGCGGGGGGCTCCATTCCCGTCCATCCGCCCCTTTTCCAGCCTCCCCAAAAACGCCGGGATCCGCCCCGTCCCCTGTCCCGGGGATGCACCTGCCGCTCCCGAACAAACCTGCCCCCTCAGAGGGAACCGGGCCCCCCCGACCAAACCCGCCCCCCCAGACCGAACCTGCCCCCCCCGACCAAACCCGCCCCCCCAGACCGAACCTGCCCCCCCCGACCAAACCCACCCCCCCAAAACCGAACCTGCCCCTCCGGTCGGGCCGGTGCCATCCCCGTGTCCTTGGGGACCAGCCCGACATCCCCCCCGGACAAGCGGGACCCCCCCGCCGGCCCCCCCGCAGCCGATCCCCCCCCATGGCCATGACCGTGGCCTCTGCCCTGTGCTGTGGCCACCTGTCACCCACCAAGGCCACTGTCACCCCCCTCCTGCCTGGGGCATCCTGGCCCCCCGGTGTCACCCCCCCGGGAGCCCCCCCGGGCTGGGGGCCCCCCCACGGCCCTGCCCGGGCAGAGTGACCCCAACCCTGCCCCCCCCCCCACCAGTGGGGTCGGCACAAGGACCCTCAAGGTCACACAAAAGGGACCCGGTGACAGGGGACCTTCCCTGAAGGACAAACTTGGAGACCCAAAGTGCCCCAGCTGGGCCTGGAGGGACCCCTGAGGTGCCCCCACAGGACCTTGGCCAGTGGCAGGGACCAGCCAGGACCACCCTGGGGACAAACAGCTCCTTCCCTGGTGGCTTCACTGCAGCACTTGGCTCTCTTGGGTTCCTTGGGCTCAGCCCAAGCTCTGCGGCAGCTCCTGGGCCTGACAGGATCATCTCCCTTGGACCATCCCCCTCACCCCAGAAAGAGCTTCTCCCCCAAAACACATCCCTCTCTCCGAGCCTGAGCTGCAAACCCCCAGTTCACTCCCCAGCTCCCACCACTCCCATCCTAGACATCAAAAGTCCTCTGGAATCCCAAATTCGAGATGAGGAAAATCATTATTAGGGGTCCTGGCATCCCATGATGGGTCCCTGGCAGCTTCCCGAGGAGCAGGGCTGGTGCCAAGGCCCGGGGAACCCACCCCACTGCCCCTCAACTCGGTGTCTCCACATTCCCAGGGCGACTCCAGCCTTCTACAAACTATAAATAAAGCTAAACAGAAGGAAATGCCATAAATATGGAAGTGCCATTCCCCACTTCCCAGCGAAGAGCAGGGAGTTTCATTCACTCCCTAAACCCACGTGAAGGCGAGTGCTGATGGAAAGCGGTGCCAAAAACCCGGGAAGAACCTTCAGGAAAACACCAGATCTCGGTGGAGCGTGGGGAGTTTTGCCCAGCCCAGCCTCCCCCCTGCCCTGGGAACGGCGAGGAGGAGACAGAGGGGTCCAGGAGGAAGGTCTTTATTCACTTGAGCGGGATGAAGCGGGAGGAGTGGGTGGCCCCGATGCCGGGCCGGCCGTGCTTCACCGGCTTGTACGTGATGGAGAACTCGCCCAGGTAGTGGCCGATCATCTCGGGCTGCAGGGGGAGAGATCCGTGCTGGGGGGAGCAGGGGGCACAGGGACACCCCCCTGCCCATCCCCTTTCCCATCCCAGTGCTGGCACAGCCGGTTATTCCAGCCAGGCTTCTCCCACCCAGGGGGAAACGAGGAGCCAGAGGGGCTCAGCAGGATCCCCCCCAGCACTGCCCCTCCCACGGGAGCCCTGTGCCCTTCCAGGTGGGACTGAAGGCCAGGTAGGAGCAGAAAGTGCCATTTAACCCCACCGGTGGTATCAGGTGACACCCCCCTGCGGGTTATTCCACTCCTGGGAAGGATCAAGGGATCCGTTTCCTCTGGAAATGGTGCCGGTGGGATCTGTTTCGTCCCAAAGCAGGGAGCCGGGGCCGGGCACAGCCAGGGCCCAACACAGACACAAGAGCTGCAGGATTTCGGTGCTTCAGAACCCCACCGAGGCCCTGAGCCCCCTCTGGGAGCTGCCCCTCCCAGGGTTGGTCCCTCTGGGCTCCAAGGAGCAGCCTGGACCCCTCCGACAGGGATTCCCCCCCGGTTCAAGGTGCCCACTCCAGGCACTCGGCTCGGGGCAGGACCCGTCCCCCCGTCCCGGCTCACCTTGATCTCCACCTGGTTGAAGGTCTTGCCGTTGTAGACGCCCACCATGCTGCCCACCATCTCCGGCAGGATGATCATGTCCCTCAGGTGGGTCTTCACCACCTCGGGCTTCTCCATGGGCGGCGCCTCCTTCTTGGCCTTGCGCAGCCGCTTGAGCAGCGAGTGCTGTTTGCGCCGCAGGCCCCGGTTCAGGCGGCGCCGCTGCCGCGCGCTGTACAACTGCATCAGCTGCTCGCTGGGCACGGGGGGCACGGGGGGCACAGGGTCAGGGGGGCACGGGGGCAGGGGGCACCCCCAACAGCGCGGGGACACCCCCAAAGCACAGGGACACCCCCAAAGCACCCCACACTGCGCACGACGTACAGCACAGGGCCCCCAAACTTACTAGGACATGTCGAGGAGCTGATCCAGGTCCACCCCGCGGTAGGTGAATTTGCGGAAGGTTCTTTTCTTCTTCTGCTCCACCTCCGCCTGCAGCGGGACAGCGGGGGCAGGGAGGGGAGTCAGGGAGAGGGGTCAGAGAGGGGGGACACAGCCGGGGGGTCCCCGAGGGGAGTCAGGGAAGGGGGACAGAGCCGGGGGGTCCCGGAGGGGGGTCAGGGCCGGCGGGGCCCGCGTTCCCCGCCCCGCACACGGGAAGGCCGCGGCCCCTCCGAGCCCCCCGGGGCGCCCAGGCCGCCAACCCCCCGCCCCCGCCGGGCCCACCCCCGGCCCCCAGGGCAGCCCCGAGCCGGACGGGGCCCGGGCGGGCGCGGACGGGCCCCGATGGCGGCGGATGGGCCCCTCTCGGTCTCCCCCACACCCACCATCTTGTCCGGGCTCCGCGGAAAGGGCGGGGCCTCGCCGATCTCGCGAGAGCCGGGGAGGGGCAGAAGCCGCGCGCGCGGCGCTTCCGCCCTCAGTGCCCTTAAAGGGGCCGCGGCCGCGGGGGGGTCCCGAAGGCCGCCCCTCGCGGTCCCGGCGGGGCTCAGGGCCCCTGGAACCGCTCCTTGCCGCTGGCCCAAGGCGGAACACCAGGGGGACACATCAGTCACCTCGCAGACACACCTGGGCAGGTGTGAGCACCATCACCTGCCGGGAGCCACCTCCATCCCTCACCCACGGACCCGCATCCTTTACCCCCAGACCTTCATCCCTCAACCGTGGAGCTTCATCCGTCACTCCCAGACCTTCACCCTCACACATGGACCTCCATCCCTCACCCCCAGACTTCATCCCTCACCCATGGACCTGCATCCTTCACTCCCAGACCTTCATCCCTCACACACAGACCTTCATCATTCACCCAAAGTTTTTCCCTCTTCACCTATGTGCCTCCATCCCTCAACCCCAGACTTCATCCCTCACCCCCAGACCTCCATCCCATACCCATGGACCTCCATCCCTCGCCCCCAGACCTTCCCCTCCCGCTGCCCTGCCCCTGGAGCCTGTTCCCGGTTGAGCCGAGGACACGCCGGGTGTGGCAGAGCACAACAGGCTCCTCTCAGGCCCAGTCGATCCGGTTTGTCCCCCGGTCCGGGAGGTTCCAGCAGATCTAACGGCCCACGGGAACCTGGAAGAGCCAGTTTTGTGCAGAAGAGACCCGAATCCAAACCCCTTTGTGCCAGAAGAGCTTGCAGACGTCAGGTCCGCTCCATTCCGTGTGTCCCTGGAGCTGTTGGGTTGTATCCTCTCCACGGTGTTTCCTGCAGCCCAAACCTCACCCAGGGTCCGGGTGGTCTCAGAAGTGACACCTGCACAAAACCACAACTGGAGCAGCTCCTGTTCCAGGGATGCTCCAAGCATGTGAGCTCTGGATGTGAGGGAGTGAGGAGCAGAGACATGAGGATCCGAGCCCAGAGCATCCACGGGGAGGAACTGGCACGATCCACACGAACCACAGAACAGCCTCTGAACTGTACCAAGCCCTTCTGAGAGCGACCCAGCGACCTCCACATCCCAGAGTGCACGAGTGCAGAGCAATGCCACCTCATTAACAGCGATTAATTACAGCAGAGAGGACTAATGAGCACAGACCCAGCCCCTGGAGGAGGTTCCGTGGGTGAGATTCGGGTCTGACATGAACTCTCACCTCAGCCAAGGGCCAGTCCCACCTCCGCCAGTCCCTTTCCCACAGGGCTCAACCCCACATTTCAGAGCCAAACCCCAGGGTGACATTCCAGAAGAGCCAGGTCAGAGTTACAGCCACTGAAGAGCAGCTGGTCAATCCATAAGTTGCCCATTTTGCCACCGTGCCTCGACGCCTCGAGGCTGGGTGAAGAGCAGCACTGGATGCCACTGCCACCAAGACATGAGTGACAACAGAGGGACAGGCCAGGAGGGATGTGATCCAGGTCAGAGCCCCTCAGCAGGTGGGATGTGATCCATGTGGGAGCCAAGGACAGCCGTGTCCCCCCCAGAGGGCACAGCCCGTGACCCCCCAGGGAAGGCGACTCTGCCGACGGATTCCTCAGGAAAACCCAAACTCACAAGAAAAAGCAAAAAAAAAAAACCAGAAAAATGGAGACAGGCTGGTGTTTCTAATCCAAAGGTTCTTGTCTTTATTCAAACCAGGGCTCAGCACTCCAGTGCCCAACGCACCGAAACCTTTTGCCTGAGGGAAATCTACACCCCGCGGAGCCCCCGGCACCCGAGGGAGGCCCAGACCCACCAGGGCCTCCGTGCCCGCGGGTCCTGCCCCTGCCCTGGCCCAGCTCTGCCCCCCCACAACAACAGCAAAATACACTCAGTAGATTTCTGTCAACTCCCAGAGTTTCGGATCCCTCCGCCCCAGCGCTGCCCTGGGCAGGGAGGGAGGGGCTGCAGCCCTCCCCCCCCCCCGACAGCGCTCACGGAAACCCTGTTTTAAATTAAAAAATAAGCCAGCATACATAGTAGAAAATTTCTCTTAAAAATTTCACAATCTGTAAATGTATATATTTTTTTTTTCTTTTAAACATAAAAGTTTACAATATACGGTAAAACAAAGGCTCAGGAAAAATAATTTCAAAAAAAAGAAACCTGAAGTTTTGAATTAAAGCTGAAGACATTTTTAAAACCCTGTAGTTTGAACCAGTGACATTTTCTTTATTTGTGCTGATGGGTTAGAGAAAGGAAAAAATCTTTAAAAACTGCAGTCCAAACACCCACAGCTCTGCCTTCAGAAGCCATCTGCCCCCACCCCCCAAAAAAAATTGTTGTTAGGTTTTTCTTCCATCAAGTATGTGATTGTCACAAGTTCAGAAGTCTGGGATCCCGGGGTTCAGCTGGTCCCAGAGCTCCCTGTGGACAGCACTCCCTGACTGGCAGCCCAGGCTAGCGCCGGTAGGGATGGAATCCTTGCACGTTGTGGTTCTGGCCCCGGCCGAAGCCGCTGCCTCCGGCTGGGGGGCCGCTGGAGGGCTGCACCGAGGGGCCTCCGTAGGGAGGGGGCTGCTGGCTGGGATCAGAGAAACCTTGGCCAAACCCGCTCAAGTCTTGTCCATACCCTGGGAGAAGGGAAAGGCACAGGATCAGCTTCCAGCAGCAGCAAACTCCGCTCCCTCCCGTGGTGCAGGGCCCCTGGGACACCCCCGGCCCAGCCCCTTGGAGATGCAGCTGCCCTGGGCTCCCACAGGGATTCACCTTCCACACAGGGGGAGCAGGCACAAAGGAGAAGGGGACAGGTGTGCAGGAACGGGGGGGCTGCATTTTGGGGTGATCCCAGCCAGGCTGGCAGTTCCAGTCACACCCAGGGGGCTCCCAGGGGGGCTGTCACTCCTTCTGGGCACCTTCATTTTGGGCTGGGTTCTTGCCTGGCTAAAAGCTGCCAGGTCCAGCACGGGCAGAGGTGTGGCCAGAAGAGTTCCCTGGAATCTCAGAGTGCCTCAGACTGACCACGCAGTTACCACACTCTGCTTCACCAGCTGGACACCCACAAACCTGCCGTGTCCCAACTACACTTTCAGCCAAAGCACCCACAAGTCAGTATTCATCTTGTTCTCCCCCAGCACTTCTCTCTGCCACACTGTGCCCAACTCGGGGACACTGTCACCACCTCTCTGTGACATAACCCACACCACAGAGGGAGCAGAACCTGGGGACAGGGAAAAAAACCAGGGTGCAGATGGAGGACTGGGCAGAATTCCTGCTGCCAATAAGAAACACAACTAAATGTAAATTAGGAACACTGAGAAATTTAATACAAATTCCTGCAATTAAATACAACTCTTAATCCTGGCATCAGTGCCAGCCCCTGCTCTGAAGGATGGTATTAAGGCTCCTAATTACCAAGTGCATTTCTGCAGTGCTGCTTCTCTCTGAGCAGGCTTAGAGCAGGTTTAACTCTCTTAATCCCAAACAAAGTCTCTTAGCACATCTTCAGTAGCTCAGTTTCAAGCTCTGCCTGTCCCTCAGGACTTGCTGCCACTAATGAAGCCTAAACCACAGCTCTGACAGTCTCTGGGAGCCCCACATGCTCCCCCTGGCATTTGTTTGGACACAGACAAGCAGGGACCCAGAACTGCAGCTGAATTGTTCACTGGGAGTGGAAAAAACCAAACCCTGAGTTACTGCCACTCAAGTGCAGAGCTCTGTGGTGCAAACCACAGCTCCCCCCGGGCTCACGTTGTTTATCACAAAGGAAACCCCCCCACACACCTGCACAGTCACTCAGGACACGCTGCCTTCCTCCCCTGGCTGCTGATCCCTGCTCCAATCCCTCTGTCTGGGATGCTTGGACTGTCTGGCTCAGGAGCCTGGATCCATTACCAGGATAAAGCCTGGCCAGGGAACAGTGTCAGGCCCAGTTCAGCTGGGGGTTTTCACCCAGCCAGCTCACAAACATGAGGAGCTGCACTGCCCTTACACAAAAACCCCACATCTGAGCCTCATTCTTGCCTCTCACCCCCCTAAAAGAGTCTGCAGAGAGCCAAGTTCTGGCAGGACAAGAAAAACTTCCTTGAGTCACGAGGGCAAAACCACCCATGAAAATCAACCATGTTTGTAACAAACAAATGAAAAAACATTTCAAATTCCTCAGCACGAGAACAAATTCTGCTTTACAAACACATGTGAAAGGCTCATCCTCCTTCAGTGTCTGCTTTACACTGCTGGGACTTTGAATAGCATCTATTTAAATAGATTTTGTGAAGTGTTTATCTCAGTGCAGTTTCTGCAGGCACTTCACACGAGGCAGCACTACCACATGGAGAACGTGTTCAGGCAGGGAACAGCCTGAATCCACGGGGCTGCTGCTTGCAAAAATTCCCTTCAGAAGTAAAAGTGACCAATTACAATCCCTTAAAGGAAAAAAAAAAAAAAGCAGTACAGAGCTCTTTGGAGAGTTCTCTGCAGAGCTCTTTGGAGAGCACTGCTCGAGCACAGGGCTGAGAGGAGCAAGAGGAGAATGAGAATTCCCTCTGAGCTTCCACGGGGAACAGCAGCAGAAGTTTTACTCAGAAGTTTTACAAGCACTTGTCTAGCAATTTTTACAAGATTTTATCTTTTGTAGTATTGTCTGCCTGGCTTAAAACTTGTTACCTCAGTGTCTTCTATCACCTACCTGAAAGTCATCTACAGAGCACAACAAAGCTTTACAGAGCTACACCTCCAGAGAGCTGGGGAAGGAATGGGAAAAGGGAGGAAAAGACACCAGCTTGGATCCTTACACCTGCACTGCCTGCCTCTCGATGCTGCTTTCACTCTTGAAGTCTGCTCTCCAATCTCAAGGTCTGTTACACAAAAAAAGTTCACCGTGAGCTCTGTGAAGCTCTTGGAGCAAAAAGTTTTACCCACAGATCTGGGGGGAGTGGAAACCAGGAATTCATCCTGGCAGTGCACAAGCCTCTGAAGATTATTTCACAGCACACAAGCAACATTTTAGAGTTGACTAAGAAAGAGCCCTCTGGCTTGATTACTGCATGATTTAAGGATGGCTTGGGCTGGTGGGAGCGTTCCCATCCCAGAGCAGTGCCCTCAGTGCTGGCAAACTGTGCCCAGCACTGACTCCCTACCCAAGGCAAGGGAAGGGGAGGGAGCTCGAGCAGCTACTCACCAAACTGACTGTAAGGGAATTCTGGCTGAGCAGTCGGGGGTTTGCTCATGTCCTGAGTTGCCTGAGATGGTGGTGGTGGTGGAGGAAAAGCGAGTGGTGCTGCCCCTGGAGTGGCAGGTGGAGGAGGGACCCCAGGGGGGGCAAACTGGTCAGGTGGAGGAGGTGGAGCACCATAACCAAAACCTGGAACACGAGCAAGTACAAAACACATGTGAAAACACTCAGGTGAACACCACCCCGACGTCCTGCTTGGCTTTAGAACATGGTATAATTAAAAAAACCCATTCCTAATCTATTAAAACCAAACTGGGTGTACAGTGATTCACCCTTACACAGGTAACCACCATGGCTCAGAGACCCCGACAACTTACCTGCCACAGGTATGACAAATGTCCCCCCCAAGGCAGAGACTGCAGCAACCAGCACAGAGGGAGGGAGAGAGCAGACCTGGGGACCCAGCTCTGTGCTCACACCACGTGAGGAATGAGGAGGAAGCTGTGTTATCCAGGATCTTGGGAGGATAATGTGGTGCTATCTGCTACTCCAGATAACTGGGGGCTACTTTCCACCTTCTTTAAACCAGGTCTGTGACCAGACTTTTGAAAAGATGGCCTGAAGAGGGGAGATGCTAAAATCCTATTTGTATTTCCAATGCCAGTTGTGACCTTAATTCCTTAAGCTCCTCCAAAAATCTCTGTCTGGCCATGAGCAGTGAGCTCTAAGTTTTCTCTCAGGTGCTGTAACAAGGGTACAAAATACATCTAAATTTGTTCAGCAACACAGACTTAAACCAGAGAATATAAATCATTACTGCATCCAAGAAAAAAATAATTCAACTCACCAGCAAAAATAAGGATATAGTTAATTACAGCTCAGAATAGAAAACAGTTAAGGATAGGTGAGACACAGGGGGAAAATCCAAGTCCAGGGGAAGATGAGCAAAAGCTGAATTTGGTGCTGGATGTGCTCCAGCTCTGAGGGTCACTTACTAAATGGTGGAGGGGTGCCATAGCCCTGTGGAAATCCTTGTGGAGGTGGGAATCCCCCGGGAGGTGTGGAGACTATGTATGAGGTAAATGGAGGAGGAGGGGGAGGAGCTCCTCTGCCCGGAGGGGGGGGTCCATATCCACCTGCAAAACCAAGAGAAACCCCAAAAATGAAGCAGATCAATACTGAGGAGCTGCTGCTGGAGTCAGCTTCCTCTAGATGGGGTAAGGCTGTTGGATGGATTTCAAACGCAGGCTCAGCCTTCTATAAATCCTTTCTTTGGGAAATATTTGTCCTCCAAGTATCCCCACTGTAAATAATTGCAGTTTAGCATGTAATCCCTTGATAACAAATTAATGTGGCTGGAGCAGCAGCATGTGTGTCAGCTCCCATTACTGAGCTGTTAAGAATCCACTGTCTTCCCCTTCGTTCTTCCAGGACAAATTCAATCAAGCTTTTAAATGTAGGTTAAATCCCACAGAAACCCCCAGATCACTGTGAATGCTCAAAGAAGCTGTGCCCGCACTCAGGAGGATTTTTTCTGTCAGGATTGGTCCCATGTAATGTACTTACCAATTGCCTGGCCAGCTGGCACCCACATCCCTACAACAGAACAAAAAAGGAGCCTTAGACATGGCTGAAGCTGCCCACTCTGGAGCAGGGATGATGCAAGAGCAGGGATCTGGCTCTGGGGTAGACTGGGTATCCTCCCAGTGTCCCTTACACATCTATTTTTAGGGTCCAAGAAATATTCTGGGCCTATTTCTGAATACCCCACTCTGGAAAGACTCTGAACCATTCAGACAACACTCAGAAGAGGCAGCAGTCCCCAAACCCAAATCAGATGGAGCATTTGAGGGCTGCCACGTACCAACTGTAAAGACCAAAATCCTGGAGAATCCCAGCAGACCAAACATCCAAAGGATTTGTAATTTACCACCAGGTTTATCTGAGTTGTTTTTGAAGTTTCTGAACCATAGAAAAGCCTTCCCCCCCCCTGCTGCAGCTCTGAGATTGAAGGATAAGTGTGTTTGCTCCTGCCATTAATCTTTCCGGGAGATCAGGTATCATCTTCCCCACTAATCACCGCCTGGAAATGATGGAGTTTCTCTGCTTGCAGATTAGCACATCTGTGCCCAGTGTCAGCCCTCAGCTGCAGCTTCCCAGCTAATCAGCACCGTGGGGAAAGGAGCCCTCCCTGCACTGCCACCCCCCCATGGGAGCAGGGATGGAGCAGCCACGCTCCCTCCAGCCCCCAGGTGAACATTTCTCATCTCTCACAGCAACTCAATTATCCCGCTGCACTTCTCCAGAGTTATCAAAACTGTCTCTGGGTGAGCTCAGCGTGTTTATCCTGCCTCCAGAACCCCGTGGGGGGAGCAGCCATCAAACCCAGCCACGCTCCTCGGCCCGGGGGGTTCCTGAGCTGCAGCAAGAGCTCCTGCACCACCAGCCCCAGAGCCGCCTGGTGCTTTTCCAGGCTACATTAAGCAATTAAATCCAAAGACAAGACCATCTGTTTTCCCCTCATCCCTTTCAAACCTTCCTTATAACCTCCTCTGAAACTGCCTCACCCCTGAAAAAGCCGTATTTCGACCCGGTTTGTCACCGGGGTCTCACGCAGGCCTCGCTCCTGTACCCGGAGCCTCCTCCACACCTCCTTGAGTCCCCCCAGGGCAGGGGGAGGCAGATCCAGAGGGAACAGCTGGAGGACCCCAGGGACAGGTGCCAGACCCCCCGTGCCCCGTGTGGAGCAGGTTTTTGGGAAGCAGTGCCCGTGGCGGGCGGGTGGTACCTTGTGGGCCGTATCCCTGCTGCCAGGTCGGAGGGGGCTGCCCTGCCCAGCCGTTGGCAGCGCTTGGCATGATCCTGCTCCCCCACTGGCTGGCCCCCGGCGGCCCCGGAGTCTGGCTCTTGCTGTCCCGAGGCTCAGCACGTTTCACCTCCACCTAAACAAACAGGGGCAGGCTCAGGGGGGCCGGGGGGGCCCGGAGCCCCCCGACCCCTCACACACACCCGCAGGTACACTTAACACTACACTTAGCATCTTATGACTTATGTCTAAGTACTTAATTACTAAACTTAAGGCCGGTAATTTACAATGTTTCTCAGGTACTGTGTAGGTGATGGTAAGACATTACGAGTCCTACTGTTGAGGGATTCCGAGAAAAACATCCTACAAAAATCACTTGAGTGTCATTGGCTTTAATCTTAAAACAGCAGTACCCTCTTACAGCAGCTCTGCACTGACAACAGCAGAATCTTGTATGTTCAGGACAGGCTGATTTAATGGGCAAGGCAGGAGTCACAGAGACAACGTTTTCAGTTAAAAAACCAGAATTTTGAGTGAAGAGGCCGCTCTGAAAAAGGGTACTAATGCTTTAACCAAACACATTTGGGGTTCATTTGGAAGTGACAGTTTAACCCACCCCAGCTAATGGCAATTTCAGCTCATACCTGAGAAACACACATTTTTGATTGATTTTTTTTTTAAATGTTGTTTTCTTTTTTTTTTTTAAAACTTAAGATTTTATTTAAATGTCTAATGGAAGATAAAGACTTACCTTCCCCAGGCTAACGCTTAAAGAATCTCAATTAACTCAAACAATGTCAGAGGGAATGGATGTGATAAGAGAATCTTACATTACATCTAACAAAAAAGTAAACAAACATGCAAGTAATAAAAATGGACAGTTGAGTCAATAAGAAGCAAATCTTCATACTGTGTTAAGTCAGTGACAAAACCCCTCCTGTTTTAAAAATTAGTAAGCCACAGTGCTTAACTTATTTTATTCCAAGATAAAACATCCTAGTGTTCCCAGCCACAGAATAAGTGCATTTGACCTACTTAAAATAAGCTGCACATTCAACATAAACCTCTCAAAAAAAAAAAAAAACAGCCCTGATTTAATGAAACCCTCTCAGCACTCACTGAATTCGAGGCTTTTTTTTTTTTTTTTCATTTCATGATTAATTTTAATGGGTGCCAGAGTACAAAGAAAATAAATCTCAATCATCAATGGGGCCTGAGTAGTATGGAAAATAAAGTATTCAGAATTCTTCCTGCCATGTCTTAAAAGCCATTCATGTCGGAGAACAAACAGGAAACAGGCACAAGGCAAGGACAAAGCCCCCCACGCCCCCCCACCAGTGCCCCAAGGACATGAGACATGACAGTAACCAAATCTCTGTCAGCTCAAGGCCCTGCCAGAGAGGAACCAGGGGAATTTTTCAAAGGACTCAAATTAATGAGTCTTAACACATTTGCCTTGAGGGAATTCGGTTATTGCTTACAAAAGCAGAGGCCTTCTTGCAATTTTAATTTCCCCCCCCCCTCCCTTTCAACAACATATGGATTCATTTCAGCAATACCTTTTTAATTACCAAAAAGACAGAGATACCATTTTTAAAGCAGGCATGATTAGGCAGTGGAGGAGAGCAGGGGATCTGGAGCTCATTAATCCTCGTGGAAGAATCCCATTAATTTTTCAGTGCACATTTGGAAGCGGGGAACTGCCAAAGTGAGGACTGAAAATTCCCTGTGAACAGGGAGGTTCAAATTCCACACCTGCCTAAAGCCCAGGTTACCCCAAGGACTGAGGCAGCTCCACTGCTCTGAGCTGAAAATCCCTGAATTCTGCTTTGTGTGACGTTGGAAGAGGGAAAAAGGGGAAACCCAGATTATTTCTGTTTGGAATTGGGCTGGTTTGGGAAGCACTGAGAGCATGTCCCAAAGCCAGCAGCACGAGGGGACATCTGGAGGCTCACTCGGGGCTCTCCAGCCTCTCCCAGAACCTCAGGGATGTGTTCCCTTTGTTCCCATTGTATCTGCTGCTCTGCTCACTGAAGGCAGCTCCAAGGACAGACCAGGATCCAGGTAATTCACACACAGACCACTGGGATCTACTGTGGAAAACACCAGGAGCCAAGAACATGCCCTGATGTTCTGCATCACACCAGCACATTCCTTTGTTTCCACTGTCAGGAAATCACCCACCTCTCACCCCCAAATGAGTTCATAGGAATTAAAGGCATTATTTACTGCATAATTAACCAGAACTCCACTGATATGCAGAATATTTCCCCCGCTAGGTAAGGAAATGCTTATCAAATAGCACATAAAAGACTTTAAAGACAACAAAAAAAATAAATCATACAATGCAATCATTTAAGGAATGTAAAAATCTTCTTGAATCTCCTCACTCTAAGTTTAGCAGTTTTAACATTTACTTTAAAAACTGGATCTACCTTAAAGCTGCAAGGACTTCAATTTACCAGAATTTCCCGTGGTTCGTTTTTCTTTAAGTTACTCTTTTCTCTCTATAAAACCTGGGTGTCCTGCAACAATTCACTTTGCTTTTAGGGTTTTTTTTTTTCCACAGGTAGAAGCATGTTCCTTGCTGAGTAACATCAAAGGAGCCTAAAAAATTCCTCCCTATGCAACGCCCGTTTGCTGACAACACAGTATGAAGATGAAACAACCAGAGGTCACTTAACTGCATTGTGGTTAAATACTATATAGAGTACGTGGGTTGGTATCAAAGTTTCACAGTAAGTGACCCAATTTTTTAAAAAACCAATCCTTCAGGATGTTTTTTTTTTCCCTTTTCCTTTTTAAGTTTAAGATTATATAAAGCAGATTGTCTCACACCACCTCAAAATTTCAGCATCGAGTTACATCTGAAGGAGTGGTATCTTAAACCAAGCCTTGAGCAACTCGGATTTCACTGGGATTCTGCTTTTCAGACAGCTGGAGATCAGAGATTTCTCTCCTTGCACCACAGCAGGGCTGTGAGCACAGCTCATGCCAGCGCTCTGCTCTGCCAGAGAACCCCAGGTCTGTACACACAAGGCCTCACCCCGACCAGCAGAGCCCACAGCCCGAGCCCTCAGGCTGAATCCAAGCCCTCCCCTCCTCAGGCTGACCCCCTCAGCTGCCCTTCCCACCCGCTCCTGCAAACTCAGACTTTCCCCACCTTCATGGATAAAGCCTTGAATTTGGACTTCCGTGCTCTCCCACCCGGGTCAAGGACTGAGTTTCACTGCCCAGTGAAATCGCTCGTTGCCCAAGACTTGGTTCTTTCTTAAGGTAAAATAAAACTACAACTACACACTTTTTTGCCCATGATGTCGTGAAAATGCATGTTGACAGCCTGGTCCACTGATTGTTCGTCCTCGAAAGTAATAAATCCAAAACCTAGCCAACGACGAAGAGTGAATCAAGGTAGCAGGGTGTTGTGACACAAAACAGGATGATGAACAGTATTAGGGGCAGACCAAGGGTTCAAGCAGGGGTTTCAGATAACGACACTTGTGTTCAATTGCCAAAAACTCTGCCAAAATTGCAATGGATACTTCCTGTCGTGAGGCAATTAGTGCCTTGCCGTGGGTTCACACATGCAACTTCAAACTGAGCTCGTTAACCGGCTTTTAATTTGATTTTATTCCTCATCCACCTACCAGGAAATGGAAAAAAAGTGCTAAAACCAAAATACTTGTGGGACAGCAGGTTAAAGTCAAGCAACTTTGCTGCTCCTCCTCGCTCAGCCTAGTTTCCCAAGGAAAACCTATCTTCCCCCTGTTCCCCAAAGCTGCAAAGCAACTTCCTCCCATCCCTTAGCCCAGCTTCCAGTTATTTTTCCGTGGAAAATAAGAAAGTTGGTTTTGAAATGTAGCTGTTAAAGCATGGAAAATTTTACCACTCCATGGATGAATGAGAAGCTTCAGAAACTAACAACCTACATCAGAGGTTCTCAAGTTCCCCACACCTCAGAAAAAGCACAGAACAGGTGTTACTCCTTCCCAGCACAGCAACCCCTGTAGGGTGTTGCTTATACAGGATGTGGCATCGCTGCCACGTCTTTAATCTGTTTTATTTCTTGTATTTCCTGCTATTTTTCTCTTGGAAATCTACACAACTCTTTTCAGCCCTTTTTGCCCCCCAGGTGCTGCAGCTCCCCACGGGTGGCTCGTTCCCTTTCCCTGACCACAGCCCTCGCTGGTGGCAGCTCAGCTGGATCCAGCAGCTTTGGAAGCCTGGAGGAGGCTCTGGAAAGGAGGCAGAGCCCCAGGACCGGCCCCTCCTCGGGGTCCCTCTGAGAACCACTGCACGTAGGTTGTAGCTGCTGGTGCAGCCGAGGGAGTGGCAAAATCGTGGTTAATCCCCCAGGACCCGGCCATGCCATCACTGGGGCTGCTGGGGACAGCCCGGCCCCGGGCAGGGAGGGACACACATGCAGACCAGGAACTGTGCCATTCCTTGGATTAGCTAGGGGAGAGCAGTACGGATTAGAAAGGAAACCCGAGGCGCGGCGTCGGAAGCGTCGTCGGAAGCGAATGGAACATGGATGCGGTTCTGCTTTTCTGAAACCCAAGATCTCCCCCTTGGTTTGCGTTTTGCTTTGCAGCTAGTGCTGACAGCAGCCAAATCTTGCTCTAAAGCGTTACAGAATACAGGGTCTAGCACAGGAATGTCTCTCCACGCTTATCCAACTGCGTTGGGTAAGCCCAAAGAGGCCTAGTGTAGAGAAAGTTTATATATATATATATAAAAATACACAAAGATACAGGCCAAAATAGATTCCAGCAGGTCAAATTCTGCTGTCAGCAACAAGAGCAAAAGACATCACTAAAATAAACTGAAAATAAAAAGGAAAAAACTTGGCATTTCCCACACACAAGAAACTGGCAGTATAAACGAAGTTTAGTGGAGCTGTGATGAAAGCAGCCTCCAAGCTGAGAGCAGCATTTCATCACAATATATTTGTCTGAGTTAACCAGAAATCCGAGTATTGGAGCCAGAGGAAAAGTATTTGTGTTTAAATCACGTGTTTAGTGTTCCAGCCTTTATCTAAAAAGAGATGGGAAAGAGAAACGATGGATTCCATCTATGTCTGAAGGCTGTGGCTCAACTTGATTCCAAGACTGAAGGACAGGAAGAGATTGTGAGATGGGGCTGGAGGGGGAGGAAGAGGGAGAGTAAGAGGTCATTGAGGAAGCCAGTAAAGAAACCAAAACAGGGGATTTAAAAGGGTCAAACACCACAAGATCAGGAACAGTGAAGAATTCAGAGTAAAACAGTAAAATTCCAAGGTGAAGTTTTAAACAGAGAAGTGATGAAACCCACCATCCCCAGCTTTAGTTTGTGAAGGACAGGACACTGTTAAAGGCTGCAGAAACACACTGCTCTGAGCAGGACTCCAAGAGGACCAGCCCAGAGTGCTGGGGCTCGTCTGCAGCCAAGGGAAGAGGAGAAGGAGCACAGCGAGGCCCTGTCAGTCCCTTCCAGCTGCTGCTTGGCCAGGAACAGAGAGCAGGAGAAGCAGAGACTGCAGCAAAGGCGCTCTGTTGTCAGAGATGAGACACTGCCTGGGCCTGGGGCTCTGGGAAGGGCTTGGAGCAGAGCTGGCAGCAGAGCTGGCAGCAGAGCTGGCAGGAACAGGCAGCACTGAGAGGCAGCAGAGATGACGTGGATTTTGACACCATCAGCTCCTCCAGGGCAGACTCTGGTTCCCAGGGCTCTCCCGAGGGGCTGAAGGCAGAGGGATGCTCCAGGGATAAGAACAGGGATCATTCTCCCCCCTCCTACCAGAAAACCAGTAAAATGACGTGCACTTCCAAAGGAAGGGTGGCAAAGCTAATGGGAGAAGGCAAAACTGAGAAGGGTACAAGGAGAGATGGCACTGAACTGGCCTTTGGAGTTCCATAAATCATTTAGGCATCGTGTTAAAAGGACAGGGGGACAGAGCAGCAAGAGAACACAGATGAGAAAGGCAAGGCAAGAGAAATCCTGTTCTGGGAGGCACTGCCAGGAAAAGCCAACACAAACTAGAGGGGATTTTTCCTCACCCCCCGCCCAGGGACTGACAAGGCCATTTGGGGAGATGACTGTTAGTTACCACACTAAAAAAAGAATGTAACAGCACAAAAGTGAAAGGCAGGGCAAGAGGATTCAAGGAGTGTTTAAGAAGTCAGATGAATTAAGGGGGAAAGTCTTCTGCAGAACATGTGGATGGAGACAGACCTGTTCTCCCACCTTCACCACCCACCTGGCACTTGTGCTTTACCCTAAGCCCTCCTTTCCCTGGCTTTTTTTTAGTAGAGCTTTAAGCAGAGAAGCCATTAACTGAGACAGGATTAATCCAGACCAGGCATGATGTTTTAGTACCTTTTGCTCAGAGGTTGCAAGGCTGGGATTAAATATTACAAAGGTAGAGATGATACAATAATCACTGAAATGTTTCAGAACTCCAGCCCCAAATCACACTGGGATGCCCGTGTCTTTGTCTCCTCTATCCAAAACCAGCTGCTCTAGAGCACTGAAACAGATGGATTTATGTGCTGCTTAATTCAAAGGTATCTGCTGAAAGAAGATTAGGATAGCTAAAGCAAGAAAACAAAAAAACAAATATATTGAAACTTCGTTTACACTCCAATAAAAGACAAAGCCCGTCCCTCCTCTGACTGCGGAACTGGCCTGTACCTCTGTGATAAATTATCACCTAGAGAGAAGAAATCTAAAGAGATATCGTTAATCACAGTCAAACAATTCACAGAGAGAAAAGAAACAAAAAAAGAACTTACTTAACATTACCATACTTTACTATGAAACACTTAAATATGTCACTAAGGATGTATGTCTAAATTAAAAAATAAAACTAAGACTTAACAGCTTAATAAATATGAAGTGAAGGATATATTTCTTAATAATGAGGCAGAAGAGAAATGAAAAGTTCAGATGGCAAACTATTCTCTAGCATGTCCAACATGCTACAGGGTGGGAGCAAAGCTAAAGGACTGGCTCTTCCTTGGCAAACTGATGGTGGATGCAATGGCACGTGGCTGACATGGAACTTGCTTCGTATTTTGACCAAAGGTTCCCAACCTGATTCAATATCTAGTGAATCTTCCATGGCCTTGGCTTTTCCCCCTCTTAAAAAGCAGCCTGGTATACAGGGATTGTACGTCCCAATCAAAAAAAAAAATATATATATACATGTTTCAGAATTATTCTGTGGGGTTTAAGGAGTGTTTTGCTTTAATTTGAGGTGAAGCCATTTAACCAAACCAAAAAGCAGATGAGGGATGGATTCTGTCCTGTCTCGTGCTCTGGCTGGAGCACTGCCCATGCACTTACAGACCCAACATACCTTTCATGTGCAATAGGAGGAAAATCTGCTCATTTTTTTCCCCCTCCAAAAGTACCTTCAGCCACAGAAGTGGCTTGAGAATCAAATTTCATTTCATCTCAAAAAACAACCCCCATAAATGAGCATGAAACGTCTGGGTTGAAATGCAGACCCCAGTGAAGCCGGAGATGAAGAGTCTAGACTTGAAGTGATGTTTGCCCAGTGAATTATTCTTTTTCCTGAGGCAACATAAGAGAGAAAAAAAAAATCTACCTTTTCTGATGGTGTGAAATAGTTTGCCATCTGACTATAGGAGAGTATGAAGAAATTTCAAGGACAAACTAGATCAGCCTTTACCTCGGGGCCTCTGTTTCTCTGCGTCATAGATCATTACAACTTCAGTGACCTGGAAGAGAGAAGGGAAATTCTGCTCACTGTGCTGCCAGGGGAGGGTTGGAACAGTCACCACAGGCTGGGTCCTGCCCTCTACCCACACAGCACAGCTCAGCTGCAGCCACCAACCCCAGGCACAGCACAAAACCCAGGAATATTGCTCTTCCTGGGAGTTTAGAAAGCCTCAGTTCATCCATCCATCCATCCATCCAAAGAGCTGCTGTACTGTCTCATCACACTTCACATTTTAATCCACCATTAAGGCCATTACATTGTTTGTACCCTCACCACACCTCAAAGGTTTGGTTTAGAAGGGCTCATCAGTGCAGCTCCTTACAAGATGACTTTCCCCATTTTTAGCCACTTTCACTCTCACCATGAAGATCAGCTTGAGCTCCAAACACATTTAGTGCTCTGAAGGAACCACTGTGGCCCAGAGCACCAGTCAAAGTGATGCTTTAAACAGCTTTACAAACCCCCTCCAAGCTCTGGATGAGCAGTAACAGTCTGGGTTTAGCTTAAAAAAAAAGAAAAAAATGGAAATTGCCTTTCAAGGGCTTCAAGACTGTTTTTCTCAGAATAAACACCACTGTGAGCTACAATTTAAACAAAGCCAGAGGTGGAACATTTATGTCAAAGGCAACATTAAAACAGCTGGAAGGAACTGCTCTGGAATTCCTCAGGTGCCAAAAAGTGGTCACAAAAGGGATGTGATCTTATGGAATCACATCTTCCAGACAATCTCAGGGTATTTTTACTAGAATCCCCTGAGTTAGCTTAAAATTCTGACACAATTTGGCCTTTTATTTACAGCTAGAAAATCTCTGAGCTCCTGGACCATGCACACTCACCTGACTATACCCTGCTGGGTGCCCCAGGGGGGGTTTATGCCACGGGACAGTGCCAGACTGTTCCCCTCTCTGATCCATTTGGGTCACCATGGCCTTAATCACCCAGCAATCACCATGGCTAAGATCAGTGTCTGTGGCCACAAAACATTTGTTTGGCTCCACTGCTGCAAAGGAACTCGTTACAACTGCAGGAGCACTTCCTGATATCTATCCTATGATAAAGTGCTACCCCTTACTCTCAAAGGCACTTCCAGCTGTGGCTGTTGCCTCCTACCCTTGCAGGACATCCCCTCTATCTCCCCAGCAGCCTGGGCACAACTGGAAAGCCAAGTCTGGGAGGAAGAGCCTTTAGAAACTACATCCCACAGCTGTGGAACGTGCTCCCTGTTTTTATTACGGGCCTACTGCAGCCTTTCAGGCTAAAGAAACAGTTGTTAGCCACTGCTTGTTGTGTTTTAAATAAATTATCTCAAGGGAACTTTAAATATGGCTGATAAATGACTAACTCTTGACAAACTTGTTTCTCTACAAATCCTTTGCTGCCACTAAGAAATCCTAGAGAAAAGTGATTTAAGCATAAAAAAAACCACACTAAATGCCACTCAAAGGTGACAAGTTCATGTCCACTGGCACAGTCCTGAATTTACCTCAGGCAATCTTTAACTTCCTCAAACTTATTCACAGCTGAATTATTTAATTCAATGGTTTATCATCCTAAAGGGGCAGTGAGACCTGGGATAAATGGGAATTAAAACTAAATAGAGAAAAAAACCCCACAAATCAGAAGAAATAGTAATTTCAGTCTGAGGTTACAAACTGAATTAAAAGCTGTATAACATGAGTAGCAGTTTGTCTCAGATGGAGGTTCCAGGGACACCAGAGCTCAGCTGATTCCAGGTGGTGATTTAAAGCAGCTACTGCTCCCAAAACAGTGGCAGGAGACTCAAATTTAACCTGTATGTGCACAAAGACCAGGAGCTTATAGTTCAGCCCACTGAGGTACTTGTTGTTCCTAGAAAAATATATCAATAGGCACTTTTAACTGCCCAGCTGTAATGCACTGATGGGAAGGAGACAAAAATAATCATTCTTAAGCCCCCTCAACCTGGGAGTTTTGGAGGAAGGGACAGAACATTGTACCAGGCAGACTGAAGCAAGGAGACAGAAGCAGCACAGTAAATCCCACCCCAGCAATGGGTTCTGTCAAGAGCCATTTCCAGACCATCAACATTCACCACAGCTTATCACAAAACACTTCACGTGCCCCTGCAGCAGTTTGTCCAAATTCCCCCCAAATCTGCCAGCCTGAGGAACCCTGAGAGGAGGCAGCAGGGGGGAAGCCCCTTCCCCCAGTGACTCACCACTCCGAACTTCTTGAAGTATTCCCTGAGCTCTGTCTCGCCACAGTTGTGAGGAATCCCACCAACAAAAATCTTATTGGATTTATTGTTATCGCTCCTGGATCCTTTCTGCTAAACCAAGGAGGAAAAGATTCAGTCAGAAGGACAACCAAGTCAGCTGCCTCTGCCATTTCACACTGAACCACCACCACTGGGCTCTGCAGGCTGAGGGGAGAGCTCCAGCCTTGAAGTCTCCCAGTCCTGGAGGCAAAGCACGTCCCGAGCTCAGAGTTCAGTGTTCCCTGTTCTTCCAAGGACCAGAAATCCAGGGCCTGTGTTCTGAGGCCATTCACTCACTCTACACTGACATCTGATGAAGCTGCAGGGTGTGGAGTGGGCTGGAACAGCATCAGCCACTGCTCCCAAGTGAAGAACTCACTAAAAGCAGCACTAAGAGCTTAAGGAACACCACACCCAGACTGCCACAAGTGCTCATGAACACTGCACTGCACCTCGAGCCTGCCCACGGAGATCCAAGTGAAAGACATTTTTCAGAAATAAATTCACACTCGAGGCCTGCACACTGACTTCTGCCTTTAGAACACAGATATAATTCCCTGTAACAGGGAATTCAATTCAATTGCTAGAAGCTAAGCCAGAACTTGGACAACAGGCAGGATACACAAGGATCTTTCCTTACCCATCCTTCCTTCGGTCGTGTCCGTTCTGGCTGCATCCCCCGAGGTGTACATGGCTTTGGATCAATCTGGAAGAAGTTCCAGTTTGGTCAGACCTCAGCATGCAGAATTTTGCTCTAAAAGTTACTGTTTGTGGCAGCTGAAGCCAGCACTGCTGACACCCAGCACTGCTGACACCCAGCTCCTCAGCACAAAGCCATCGTCACCCAAACCACTGAGTTAGAGCTGCCTTCCAACAAATCAACTTAAACCAACAACCAGGTGACTTGGACACTCTCCAGTCTGCAAATGAGGAGCCAGAATTTAAAGCAAATCTTTGGATCTGGAGCAGAAAACCCCCCCCGAAAAACCCCAACACAAAAGCAACTTACATTTCGGCCATCTAACGTGTGAGGTCTGCTGGCCAGCACTGTTCCCACACAGTTGGGATCTTTAAATTTGACAAATCCAAATCCTCGAGATTGATTTGTTGTTTTGTCTTTCATTATTACACAGTCTACAACTTCTCCATACTGGGAGAAGTAGCTACGGAGAGTTTCTGTGAAAGGAAAAAAGCAAATATTAAACAGAACCAGACACTGACAGCACCAGACTGTGTTTGCAGCTATGAGCCAGCAGATAAGCAAACAGTGAAACACTTCAACTCATCTTTTGAAAATGATCACATTTTACTTCCTGTAAACCAAGGCTAAATAACAGTTTGTTTCCACTCATACAAATGGAAAATAGTACCACAGGAAAGTGATCGTAAAAATGGCTGAGTTGACAAAAACTCCAGCACCAAACACTGATGGAAAACATAACCCCAGAAGTGTTAACATACAGCTGAGCTCTCTCTACAGAGAGGTTTATTAATTAGCAGAGAGGAGCAGGAGAGTCTCAGCCCAGTGCTCCCAGCAGAGCAGGGTCTGTTAAAAGCTCTGCTCTGGGCTGCCCACACAGGCCCAAGGCCTGAGCACACATCCCTCACCTTGTGTCGTGCTCCAGTCCAGGCCACCCACAAACAGCTTCCTGCAAACAAAGCACAGGCAGGTTTAGGGGATACATCAGAGGCTACATCTTATTTCAGGCCCCAGTTGGTTCTCCTGGAGAGCTCTGGGGGTCCCGAGGCCTCCAGCACACCCTACAAAGGCGGCACCACACCAGAGCCTGCTGGTTAAACCAAACCCTCCCTCCCTCACCCACAAACCCTCAGCCACTGCTGTCTGCCAGCATCTGCTACTGGAGGGAAAGCAGAAGTACAGCTGCCAAGCCAGGCCTGAGACAGAGACAAACCTGTGGGGCAGGTCCTAAATAACAGAGCAGCGCTAATCCAGCCCCTCGTTGGGAAACCTTTGGATAATCCAGCTTGGAGATATCGCCAAGCAGATGGGAAAGTCATGGCTAACCCCCAACCCAAACTGCTTAAAACTGGAACAACTCATCTTCTGCAAAGAGCACCCAAATCTGCAGGGTTTCATGTCACAGCACGCCCAAGTGCCTGGGTAAGTGCTCGGAGGAGCTCCCTGCCAGGCTGCCAGCTCTGCACCTCTTTATCAACTTCTGGGTGTGACAAAACTTCCACCAAAGTCATTTACTCTGTAATTAAAGCTTGGTTACAGCCACCTCAACACTCAGCCCTTTCTGCATGAAGCACCAACTCAAAAAAAAAAAGCCTCCCGTGGGGGTCTGCAGCTTCCTGGGATGGGCAGCTCCAATCTCTGCTCTCCGTGGGCAGGGACAGGACCCAGGGAATGGCTGGAGTTGTGTCAGGAGGGTTTGGGATGGATCTCAGGGAAAGGTTCCTGCCCCAGAGGGTGGTGGGACACTGAACAGGCTGCCCAGGGCAGTGGGCACAGCCCCAAGGCTGCCAGAGCTCCAGGAGTGTTTGGACAATGTTCTCAGGAACAGGGTGGGATTCCTCCTAACAAAAAAAATTAAACTTCCTCTCACCTGCCCTTTTCAGGAGCAGGTAATGGCAGTGAGAGCCCAGTCACCCCAGCCAGAGCTGCAGGTGCACTGGGAGCACCAGGGCACTGAAAGCCTGGCAACTGAAAGGTCCTGCCTTCCACTCTGATTCACTTCTGTGGTGTGACATCACGTCACGACCCTTCTGCACCAGCCAGGGGACCAAATTCAACACTGCACAGCACCTACGAGCCTGTTCCATCAGGGCAAATTGTGTTCCCAAGTCAGTGGCTGAGACGTGACACAAGTCTTGTCTTTCAAAAAACCAGACCAACTGTTAAGAGCTGATCAAAGCGTCTCCTTGAGCAGCCAGAAAACAACTGAGCTGGTGACATGCAAAGCCAGCACAGCCCTCAGTGTCAGGGCAGACACTGGCTGCATCTGCTCCGGCCTTATCGCAGTGCCCGGGGACACGGCCCCCTCCCCAGGCCCCCCGAGAGGGGCACACCCAGGACGTGCCCCCTCCCCTGCCCCCCTCCCCAGGCCTCCCAAGAGGGGCACACCCAGGACATGTCCCCCTCCCCTGCCCTCTCTCAAGCCAGGCCTGTTTCCTACTTGCCCGTTCGGGATGAGGAAGTTTTCCTCAAGGATTGGAAAAGTGCCCCCTGCTCCCTCTGGCAGCGCTCGGGCTCCTGGCCCGGGCTCAGGGCCTTGCTCAACACCCGCCAGCCCTCAGCAACAGGCCTGTTCTGGGACAGCCCCACCTCACCCCCCGTCCCCTCCACACCTGGGTCTCCTGGGGGCTTCCACAGCTGCCCCTCTCCACACACAGAACACACACAGATCTCTGTGCTCCTCGGGCTGTTGTTTTTGGGGAAAGTAAGTTCTGTGGGGAAATAACTCTATTTCCCAATAGCAAAGGAAAAACTGCTGATCTAATGCTACACTCACACTGAAGTTTTGGTGTGTGTTAGCGACTGCCTTGACCAACTGCATTTGAGCTCATGGACTGGGTTTGGGTGTTTAACTAAATCTGATAGCTTGGTACAGATGATCAATCTATTTTAGATCAATCTAGAAGCACCAGCTGCATTCTGAGAGAACACCAAGCTGTGCAGGGAGGGAGGTCACTGAAACCTTCCCATCCCACTATTAATTATTTGTAGTCACCCTACTTGGACTGGGACAGAAAAGCTGGGCTGCCCAGGGCCAGCTCCAGCAGCTGTATGGAAACACAGCTATGGAATGCCAAAGCCAGGGATCCCCTGCCCTGGGCTCCTCCATGGATTGGTTTGAACACAGAGAGCAGGGCCAGAGTTCACCAATCCATTAGCTGCAGAGCTCACAAGGCTCCAGATGTGGTACTGTGCAGGACAGCTGTGTGGCAGGATGGTTGGGTGAGTGCTCGATGCCTGAGCTCAGCACCACCAGCAGCCCCTTCCCAAGGGCTTACCCACGCTGCATCCTGAGAAACTTCTGCTCCAAACAGCTTATGGGCTGGTAGCTATTAAATTCACAGAATATCCCACGTTGGAAGGGATCAACAAGGACTGAGTCCAGCTTCTGGCCCTGCACAGACACCCCAACAATCCCACTCTGTCCCCCAGAGGATCATCCAAACCCTCCTGGAGCTCTGGCAGCCTTGGGGCCGTGCCCACTGCCCTGGGGAGTCTGGTCAGTGCCCAACCACCCTCTGGGGGAAGAGCCTTTCCCTGATACCCAACCTGACCCTGCCCTGACACAGCTCCAGCTGTTCCCTGGGTGCTGTCCCTGCTCACAGAGAGCAGAGACTGGAGCTGCCCCTCGAGAGGAACCCACAGACCCTCACAGGTCTGCCCCCAGCTCCTCTCCCACGTTATTGGTTTGCACCCACTGCCACCACTGTCCTCACAGCCACTGACACCCCCCAGAGCTCCACAGTTCCAGACTGGAGTGTCAGAGCGTGCCACAGTCCATCCCCAGTGGAATGCAAAGCCATTCCCAGCACAGCCAGGTGACAACAGGACCCAGGTGCTTTGGGCAGGTCTGTCTGTCCAGTAGGAACGGGGTGTGCTGTGTGAGACCCTGCCAGGTGCAGCAGAATTCCCCACAGGGATCCCTTCAGGAGCAGGAAGCAGGGTAATGACTCCTCAGAAGTTCCGCCTCACTACTTCCTGTGAGAATTTTAATTGCTAATTTATTCTTTGTTGCTGAAAACGTACTTGCTGCTGGAGCAAATAATCCCAGAATTAGTAAAAAAGGTATTGTAGAACACCAAAACTCAACAAAAGCAACAACTCTTCGCCTACATAGGTAATCTGGGGTTTGATTAACACCTCTGAGGTCTCAGCTGCAGGACAGAAGGACAGAGATCAGCCTTTTTCTTCCATCCAAAACAGTCCTAAGTACTAAACAATTACAACAAATAACTCTCACAAGGCCCCTCCTGCCCATACCAACACACCTGCAAGACCTGCAGCCTCCCTAAGCGGTTTTCCTTAAGATCTGAAAAGCAGCTGAATTCCCAACTTCCCATTCAGAGCCTCTCCCAAAGCTCTGAACCAGAACTTCCTCCCCACGGCAGCTGAGCAGAGCTGCCCTTTGTTTTACTCTCTCACCTTTCCCTCTGAGCACTTTTGGGGGAGGAGGATAAAGAAATTTCCCTCTCTGATTAACCCCCAACCTGAGTGCAGCTCCAAGGATCACATCCTGAACAGCCCTCCAGGAACAAGCTCTGGGGCAGCCGAGCCTGCTCAGGAGGGGACTGATGGCAGTTCATGGAATAACTTGGAGCCTGGCACTCCCCTGAGCCTGGGAGGGCAGACCTGATCAGCTCTCTCAGAAGGCACCAGACAGTGGTTAAGGCCCAGGTGCAAACAAAAACACTTTCAGAGCCAAACCTACATATTTAAACGGGCCTGTGTTGGAACCAGATGATCTTTAAGATCCCTTCCAACCCAGACCATTCCAACACGATATTCCAATCGCTTATCTTGCCTCCTGTATTTTTAGGATTTACAAATTAAGAACAAGAAGTAAATAAGCAGCTTACAAGGCACTGCAGGCAGCTCGGGGCGAGTGGTTCGTGTCTGCTCCACTTTCAAACAAGGTGACCAGTCCTGAGGAGCAAATTCTGTGCCAAAATGTGCAGTGGAAGAACCAGCCAGAGGTCTTTTAATTTTGTTTTTGCTGCTTAGAGTTCTCTCATGCCCAAGTCTGCAGTCTGATCATTTCTATGTCACAGGCTTTTGGATATGGCTCTGAAGTAGCACAACACTGAATGGAACTGGATGGTCCACAAGGTCCCTTCCAACCCAAGCCTTTCTATGACTGCTAACACACCTCAGAAGAACCCGACCTGTGTCAGGTTATTGGTTTGAAGGCACAAAACCCCCTGGAATCCTTAAAACCGGGATTTTCCTGTCCAGAGCCCATCCCACGCAGAGGACAGCAGAGGGGAGCTCAGGAGGGTGGTACGGTTGGGGGACATGGGGGGTGAGGGGAGGCTCTCAGTGCCCCCTCCTCCCCTGAGGAGCCCCTCGGGGTGCCCTGATGAGTCACTGGAACAAAGTCCCACAGGCGGGTTCACAGAATCACAGAACACCCTGGGTCGGAAGGGACCCACACGGTCCCATCACTGCTCACAGAGAGCACAGCTCAGTGCCTGCCCCTCCGCTTCCCCTCACGGGCAGGTTGTAACTGCAACGAGGTCTCCCCTCAGCCTGAGCACACCAAGAGCCCTCAGCCGCTCCTCGCACGGCTTCTTCCCCTCAGGGCCCTTCAGCATCTCCGCTGCCCTCCTCTGGACGCTCCCTAATGGCTTTAATCCTCTTCTTACGCTGTGGCGGCCAGAACTGCACACAGGACTCAAGGTGAGGCCGCGCCAGCGCGGGGAGCAGAGCGGGACGGTGGCGGTGCCCGGGCCGGGGGGTCGCTCCCGGGTTGCCCCGCGCGGGCGGGTGCGGTGCGGGCGCGATGCGGAGCGGGCGGGCGCGGGGCTCGGTGCGGGCGGGCGCGGGAAGCGCGGCGGGCGGGTGACCTTGGGCGCGCGCACCTGCCGCAGCCCCGCGCGCGCCGGTCACGTGACCGGGGGTTTGGGGGGGAGGGGGGGGGCTCGGGCACCGGGGCGCCCTCACGGCGGGACCGGACCCCCCCTCAGCACCCCCGGCACCGGCACCGGGCCCCCCTGAGCCCCCCGGACCCGGCACCGGCCCGCCCTCAACAGCCCCTGACGCGGGACGGACGCGCCCCCCCCTCCATCCTCAGCAACCCCGATCCAGGACCGGCCCCCCCTCAGCACCTCCCGACCCGGGAACAGCCCCGCCTTAACCCCCTGACCCCGCACCGGCTCCCCCTCAGCGCCCCCCGACCCCGCACAGACACCCCTCAGCGGTCCGGCACCGGGCCCCGTGAGCATCCTCCGGCCCGGGGGAGCCCCGGCGCGACCTTCGCTCCAGCCTGCGGGGAAAGGTGACCGAGACCGACCCCCCCACCCCCCCTCCCCGTCCCGGCGCGTCGCCCCCCCCCTTCCCCTCACCCGATCTCATCGGCGCCTCCCACGCTGTTCATGGCGGCGGCGGCTCCTCCGGGGCCGCGCCCGGCTGTGCCCTGCGGCGGCGGCGGTGCCAGCGGCGGGTGGCGGGGCCGCGGGCGGGCGCTGCCGGCCGTGTCCCGGTGTCCGTGTCCCGGTTCCCCCCCCGCCGCCCCCAGCCCGGCCCGGCCCCCCCGCCGCGCGCTCGCGCTCCCTCAGCGCCGCCGCTGCGCGCGCACCCGCCCCTCGCTACGGGGTCTCCGGGGCCGCGCCCAGGGAGGGGCGGGGCCGCGCGCGCGGGGCCAGGCGGGAAGGGCAGTCCGGGAGCGGGGCGGGGCTGCGCGGTCCTAGTGCCGCCCACCCGCGGGGCCACGCCCCCCCAGGGTCCTACCGCCCGCCCGGCCGGGGGTCCCACTGACCCCCGCAGGGTCCTACTGACCCCCGCAGGGTCCTACCGCCCGCCCGGGGGGGTCACACCCCCCGCAGGGTCCTACCGCCCGCCCGGGGGGTCTGCAGGGTCCTACGGTCCGTCCGCGGGGTCCCATCGCCCACCCCTGGGGTCGCAGCGCCCACGAGCGGGGTCCCAGCGTCCATCCGCGGGGTCCTCCTGCCCACCCGCAAGGTTCCCCGCCTGGCCACACGGGAGGGCTGGTTATCCCCTCTGCAGCCGTGCAAGCACGGTGCCCCCCAGGAGCAGGGACGGCCCCTGCACCCCCCAGTTCCCCCCATGCCCCCCAGGTGTGTGACCACCCAGGCCTGGCAGCCCGTGCCCACCCCGATCCCGATAAGGGCTCCCGATCCCGATAAGGGCTCCCGCTCCCCGGAGGGGCCCCAGCCGGCCGTGCACACTCAGCACTTTCCAGCTATTTAAAGCCGGCCAAGAGCCGAGCAGCCCTTTCCCTCCCCGGCCTGTCCAGCTGGTCTCTCCTCAGCCATGAGCTCCGGGGCAGCAGCGGGGTCCATCTTCGCCAAGGGGGAGGACTGCAGGGCAGCCTGGAGCGAGGCCACGGCCGGCTACGATGAGCCCGACGCCCACCTGGAGATCCTGGGCAAGCCGGTGATGGAGCGCTGGGAGACCCCCTACATGCACTCTCTGGCCACCGTGGCTGCCTCCAAGGGTAACGGGGACCCCCGGGCTCGGGGACGTGCCGGGGGTGCGGCTGCTCCATGAGCAACTGGTGTGGGGGGATGTTGTGCCAGGGACCCCACTGCAGGGCACTCCATGGGCCACAGAGCCCCCCCACCAGCACAGGGCTGTGGTGGCACTTGTGTGCTCGTGTCAGGGGGACACATTCCCCAGAGGGGATGGGGGAGTGGGGAGGGGGTCCGGCCACCTCCCATCCAGGACCTGCCGCTTTTGGGGCTGTTTCCAACGTGCCACTGGAGGAGGGTTTGGCAGCATCGCTGTGGGATGTTCTTTGTTCCCGCCGTGATCCCCTGGGGGGGCTTGGTGGGGGCAAAGGGGCACTGTGGGATCAGCCAGGGGGGCAGCAGGTGACAGGGACACGGGGCTGAGCTCAGCGCCAGCGGCGTCACACGCTCCCAACCTGCCCCAAAAACGCCCAATTTGGGGAAAGAACAAGGCAGAATTCAGGGCTGGCGGGGGTCCAAGGCAGAGCAAACCCAGGGCTGTGTGTCCCTGGGGATGCCTGGCCCCCCCAGCTGCCCTCCTGTCCCAGGTGGGCGCGTGCTCGAGGTGGGCTTTGGCATGGCCATCGCCGCCTCCAAGGTGCAGGAGTTCGACATCCAGGAGCACTGGATCATCGAGTGCAACGAGGGCGTGTTCCGGCGCCTGGAGCAGTGGGCCAAGGCACAGCCACACAAGGTCAGCCCGGGGAGGGCTGTGCCAGGGCTGGGGGGTGCCTGTGCCCCCCTCACCTCAGCCCTCTGTCCCCCTGCCCGCAGGTGGTGCCCCTGAAGGGGCTGTGGGAGGACGTGGTGCCGACGCTGCCGGACGGGCACTTCAGTGGTGAGACATCCCCAGAGGGAGAGCGAGGGGCTGGGTGGGGTCCCCATGGCAGAAGGGGGTGCACAGCAAGGCAGGAGCCCGGGGCAGGGGGGTGCTGGGACATCCCTGAACCGTGGAAAGGGGGGGAGCAGTTTGGCCAGGGTGGGGTGGGCACCCAGCCCCCTCCATCCCATGGGACCTGGGAGAGACACCGGGGGAGCAGCACGGCGGTGCCTTCCAGGCTCAGAGACACGGGGGGCAAACTGCAGTAGGAAAACCCAGAGCCAGGCTGTCAAGGGGGGCCTTCCCCTGGCACTGGAGCCCCCGGGGGTCTGTCCCAGCTGACGGGCGGTCCCGGTGCCCCCCAGGGATCCTGTACGACACGTACCCGCTGTCAGAGGACACGTGGCACACGCACCAGTTCAACTTCATCAAGGTAAGGTGTGGGGAGCAGCTGGGGGGCAGGGGGAGCCTGGAGAGGTGCCGAGTTCCCTGGATTCCCACGGCAGGGTCACGCCTTCCGCCTGCTGCGGCCCGGGGGGGTCCTCACCTACTGCAACCTGACCTCGTGGGGGGAGCTGCTGAAGAGCAGGTACAGCGACATCGAGAGGATGTTTGAGGTGAGGCTGTCCCTGTGTCCCGCCGTGCCCCCGCTGCAACCTGGACAGCCCAACCCAGGGCTGCTCCTCCCTCCCCTCCCTCCCCTCCCGCAGGAGACCCAGGTGGGGCCGCTGGTGCAGGCCGGGTTCAAGAGGGAGAACATCAGCACGAGGGTGATGGAGCTGCAGCCCCCCCGGGAGTGCCGGTACTACTCCCACCCCAGGATGATCACCCCCACCGTCCTGAAACACTGAGGGGAGCAGGACACAGACCCCGGGGACCAGAGGGACCGAAAGCTCTGACCTCCTTCTGCTGAGAGAGTGAAGCTGATCCATCCAGACAGGGCTGGAGGCTTGGGATGGAAGTCCAGCAGACAAAAGGACTGGAAGCTCCTTGCCCCAGGAGCCCCCTGCCCCACAGGGGTCTTCTGGGCTCTGTCCAAGAAGATCCCACCCTGTTCTGTCCTCTCAGGGTTTCCACTGAAGATTCATCTCCAAATCCCTCAATTAAGCTGGAATTCCAGGGCTTTGGCCAAAGGGGTTCCAGAACCAGCCATTTCCTCTAAAAACTGGATTATTTTGAGACACCACAGGGTGCCTTTCCACAGACGAGCCAAATAATCCAAACCAGGCAGGAGAAACTGGGAAGACAGAGCAGTTTGAGGTGTTTTGAGGCATTTGGGCTGCTCCCGGAGCAACTCCCCAGGGAAGTTTCCCAACACTTCTGGCCAAAGCCCACGGCAGCGAGTCCTGACCTTGACACCCCCTCACAGCTCAGTAAATGTTCCCTCTCTCCCCAGAAGGGATAAAGTCCATTAAAAGGAATGAAATACCCAAACTGCTGTTCTGTTCCCGAGCTATTTATTTGTCTTTCCAAAGTGTGTTTGTCACTCTGCCACCACCATTCCTTACCCCGGACTCCTGGGATGCAGCCAGGACAGGCTGCTTTATCCCTACTCTGCTAAGGAGCTCTGCATTCGGTTTTATTAGTCAGATTGTGATTTTAAGCACTAATATTTCACTTAGTTACACAAACAAAATGACTGCCTGGCCCCTGTGCACACAGATATTATGGATCTACTAGATCTCGTGTGGGAATTATCAACATGAGCAGCTGGTGAGTAAGGAAAGAGCTCAGGGATCACCTGGACATGTGCTGGTCTCAAAACTTCCCAATAAAACTAAAAAGCACATCCCAGCTTCTGGCAAGGCCTTTATGTCGTGACATGACATCATTCTCCTTCCCTCACAGGTTGTTCAGAGCACAAGCCAACACACTGAGTGTTACCAAGTTCAGCTCCAGCTTTTTAGTCCAGTTTTTTCAGTCCAGTTTTTCCATCACAGGGATTTATTAAAGACAGAGAAGCACCTCGAGCAGGTAGAGGTTTATTGAAGGCGCGTGAGGCCCCGGATTTGTGCGTGACGTGAGCGGTGCCCGGGGGCAGAGGGGACATAAATAAAGGCTATTTCCTGTACCAGATCTGAATCCTCTTCTCCCGCTTGATTTTCCTCTGGAGCTGCAGGATCCCGTAGAGCAAAGCCTCAGCTGTAGGGGGGCAACCTGAGAGAGAGAGAGAGGAGGGGAAGGAAGGATGGATGGTCACAGGGCTGGTACCTGCCCGGAGCTGGAGCCGGCAGGGGAGGTGACAACCCTGGGCTTTATCCCAAAGCTGTGACTTCCCCCTGGCTTTGTGGCTGGCACAGGCTGCTCGTACAGGCACGTGGTTAAAGGCACTAAATTGCTGGTGTTTTTCAAAGGAGGTCTTTATCAAAGCAATGCTTTGATTCCAGGCAAAGTGTGTCTCAACCACAGCTCGCACCTCCCACAGCCCTGACAGCGACACCACCAGCTCAGCCCTCGCTGCAACCCCAGCAGAGCTCCCTGAAGCTGCTGCAGCTTCACCAGCACAGTGTGAAACAGGAAAAACCTCTGAAACCTCCCCCAGCTCTGTGGGAATGCCCAGAACTCCCTCGCTCCCGCCCTACCTGGCACGTAGATGTCCACGGGCACGATGCGGTCGCAGCCCCTCACCACAGAGTAGGAGTAGTGGTAGTACCCTCCACCATTGGCACAGCTGCAGGAGAGGGGCAGGGTCAGACCCTTGGTCAGCCCAGAAGGGGGACAGGAGGTCAAGGGAAGGTGACCTCAGCAGGTGGGCACTGGCTGAGCTCCAGGGAGGGACAGGGCAGTGACACCGTGGTCCTTCAGCCCTTCAGGAGCCCCGGCTGGTACATTTTGAGCCCAATTGCAAATTCCAGGATTCTGGACATACACAAGCTCCTGGACTCTGGCAGCTGCAACCCCCTGGATCTGCCCCTGGGGGGACTGTGCAGCTCCCAGTGACTCACACACGTCATTCCCAGTCAGAGGCAGCTTTACTGTCCCACTCTGCGGGGCCTCTTTAGAGAACTTAAGGGCTTGGAGTAACAGGTGAGCAAAGAATCCCCCTCCCTCCCTCTCCCTGCACACACAGACTCCCCTCACAGGGGGCCCAGCACCCACCTCCCCATGGACACCACGTAGCGAGGCTCGGGCATCTGGTCGTAGACCTGCGGAACAGGGATATTTGGGATCACCCCAGTCCCCCCCGCCGACCCCAAAGCCCCCCAGGTGCCGGTACCTTGCGCAGGGCCGGGGCCATTTTGTTGGTGAGGGTCCCTGCCACGATCATGACGTCGGCCTGGCGGGGGCTGGCGCGGAACACGACCCCGAAGCGGTCCATGTCGTAGCGGGGGGCTGCCATGTGCATCATCTCCACGGCACAGCAGGCCAGCCCGAAGGTCATGGGCCACAGGGAGCTCTGTGGGGACACGGGGACAGGGGCGGGTGACTCGTGGGGGAAGGGTCTGTGAGGGTGAAGACCCCTCCGGGGGATCTTCAGGGCTCGTTTCGCACAGGAGGGTCTTCCCGCCTGGGAGAGGAATCTTTCCCAGAGACGGTTTTAGGTGTTTCCCCCTCCTGTGTCCCAGGGAAACTCTCCCTGGTATGAGAAGAAGGCAAGTCCTTGCAGACACGTGTGAGGGCCCCCACAGAGGGGGGCCAGGGATGATAACAGCCCTGAGGGGAACAGGGGGTGGTTCTTTCCCCAGGCCTGGTGTTTGAAATGGTTGATGTTCTTTGAGTCCTGTGTTCTCCACTTTGGAAATAAATTTTTGTCCAATCCTTCCACTGCCTGGCCTTTTGGGGGTGCCTGGGCATTGACTTCACAGAGTCCGTCAGACAGAAGGGAAGTGGAACAGGAGAAGTTCAAAGTGTGGGAGAGCAAAACCCACGGCTCTGGGGCAACGGACACAGGGAGAGCTGTGGGTGCAGCCTGAGCTGCTCCCCTGCACCTCCCACGCTGCCCAAACCACCTCAGAGCCCTCCTGGACAGGTCAGAGCCCCCCAGGGACAGCCCTGAGCCCCACACAGGCAGTGGTGGCCAGAGAAGGGCCAGCCCAGCTAAGGCAGAGCACACTGGACTCAGGGCAGTGTCACTCGTGTCACCTTCACCCCAGGCAGAGCAGCTGCTCGGGGCAGGGGCTGGGCAAACTCCACAAAGTGCTCCGTGTTCCCCCCTGGCTCCACATCCCTGCCCCTCCAGCCTCTGTCCCGCTCTGTCACTGGACCCAAATGTCACCCTCTGTCCGTGTAACTCTGCCATGGGAGCTCTGAGCCTATTTTTATCCCGAGCAGGAGGGGACTCCAGTGTTTCCCTGGATCCCAGGAGTCCGGACTCACCCGCCGGGCCCAGTTGACCAGGTCATCGAGCTTGGTGACAATGTACTCGCCCCGGCTGCTGGGGACAAAGGACTTCTTCTGGACCACAGCAGAGCTCTTCTGGACCTGCACGGCGCTGCAGGGAACAGCACAGGGGGTGAGCTCCTGATCACCTCCCTGCACCATCAGCCACTGCCCTGGGGAGCTGTGTGATTCCCTGAGCAATCCTTGGTATGCTGGACAAGGGTGGACAATCCCACACTCTCTGGGGCCGGGTTTGGGGCAGAGGGGTCTCCCCCACGGTGGGGTCTGGTGCTCAGGCAGAGCCCCTCTGCCATACCCAGATCACAGTGGGCCCCTGGCTGCCGGTCCCCAGGGCTCACCCAGCTCCAGCTCCCCCTGGATTCCAGCGGGGGACTGGGGGGACGCCTGGCAGAGACAGGGACAGACCGACCCCACGGGGGAGGAGCTGCCTCACCTGTCTGCACGATCGGCCGCCGGCGTCTGGTGGAGCAGCTGAGCCTGAACAGGAGCCACAGCGCCGGGCCTGGGGGCAGAAACACCCGGGGGTGACACCGGGTGACACAGCCCCCCCCGCGCCCCTCCCGGGGGGCAGAACAGCCCCGGGCACGGGGCAGCCGGGGAGGAGACCCCCGCTGACCCCCCACCCCGGGGCCCTCCGGCACGGGGGAGCCGCTCAGCTACGGGCTGGGGGGCCCATCACCTCCCGGACCCCCCGCACCCCCAGCCCCGGGCTCCCTCCCCGCCGTTCCCGGCGCTCACCGCCAGCCCAGCGCGCCGTGCCCGGGCAGCCGCAGACCTGCAAGAGAGGACGGGAGGGCTCAGCCCGGCCGGGGCCGCGGCGGAGCCCCCTCAGGGGTCCGTCTGGGCTCAGTCCCCGCGCGGAGGGCGGGTCCCGGCCCCCGTCCGCGTGCCCCGGCGGCTGTCGCGGTGCCCGTTCCCGTCCCGCTCCCGCCCCGTGTCGCCCCGTCCCCGCTCACGGCCCAGCGCCGCCGCCGCCGCCATTTCCCGCAGCCCTTCACGCAACCTCTGCGCGCGGTGCGCCCCCAAAAGGGGCCCGGCGCGCGCCGCCTCAGCGCTCCGGCGGGGAACGCGCGCCCCAGGCCCGACCGTTCCGGGGGCCCCGCCGGCCCCGCGGTAAAACGGCACCGGGCGGGGCCGGGGCGGCCCCGGGATCGCGGCAGGAAAAGGACGGGCGGCCGTCCCTGGGTGGGCTCGAACCACCAACCTTTCGGTTAACAGCCGAACGCGCTAACCGATTGCGCCACAGAGACCGCACTGCCGCCGCCGCCCTGTCCCGCGTGTCCCGTGTCCGTGTGTCCCTCCGTGCCCCTTGTCCGTGTGTCCCTCCGTGCCCCTTGTCCATGTCCCCATGCGTCCCCGTGTCCCGTATCCCTGTCCCACGTGTCCCCGTGTCCTCGAGTGTTTCCCCGTGTCCCGTATCCATGTGCCGCGTCCCCCCTGTCCCCTATCCATGTGCCGCGTCCCCCCTGTTCCGCATCCACGCCCCGTGTCCCGTGTTCATGTCCCGTGTCCCATATCCATGTCCTGTGTCCCATATCCCTGTCCCGTGTCCCTGTCCCGTGTCCCTGTCCCGTGTCCCATATCCCTGTCCCACATCCCTGTCCCGTATCCCTGTCCCGTATCCCTGTCCCGTGTCCCTGTCCCGTGTCCCCGCGCGGCCCCGGCGCTGACGGCCGGGGGGGCGGAGCGGGGCCGTGCAGCCGAAATAGCTCAGCTGGGAGAGCGTTAGACTGAAGATCTAAAGGTCCCTGGTTCGATCCCGGGTTTCGGCAGAAGCTTCTTTTCCTGCCGGGCTCGCCCCGCAGAAGGGGTGTTTTCACCCCAAAAACGCTGCTCCCGGTTGTTTTAACATTCCTGGAAATACACTCACCCGGGCAGGGATGGGTGACACTGTGGGATGTGACACTGGACTAATAATAAATAACTTTATTAAATAAATTAATAATAAGTAAGTTGATGACCTGAGTGGTGAGGAGGCAGCTGAGGTGAGGGAACGTGCATTAATTAACACTGGACAGTCACTAACAAGCAGACTGAACCCATTTTAAATAGAGAACAAGAACAGAAACCAGCAAGTTCATTTTCCTGCTCTCAGCCCTCTGATTAATAGCAAGGAACCAAGACACCAGCACACAATATCACAGGCTCATCTGATATGTAAAAACATTCATCTGATGTAAAATGGGGTGGAAGCACCTCCCTGAGCACCAACCACCACAGATTAAAATGTGAAATCAAGCCAGGGTTATGATAAATCAGGATTAGCCCTGGGAGTGTCCCAGGCCAGGTTGGACAGGGCTTGGAGCAACCTGGGCTGGTGGAAGGTGTCCCTGCCCATGGCAGGAGTGGGAAGGGGTGGGTTTTAAGGTCCTTCCAACCCAAACCATTCCAGGATTCCATGACTGGGGTGAAGGCAAGGAGAAGTGGGAGTTCTGCTTCCGTGCACTGGCGTGGAGAAGGATTTTCACAGCGCTGGAGGGATTTTCATGGAGAAAGGAACACGGGGTTGATGTAAAGGAATCACCTCAGAGCACCTGGATCAGCACCTGGATCAAGGGCAGGAAACCCCATCCCGACCTCTCCCTTCCAAAGGGGAAGTGCCACTCACAGCTCCGAGTCAACTCCACAAACCCCTCATTCATTTTTTATCCCAGCCCCTAAAACTCATTATCCCTCCTCACAAGTTTTAATAAAACCCTCCCTTCCTGTTCTATTCTTGTAATTGAGGTATTTGAGATAAGGGGAATGAGGATTCCATAGTGAAACTCGTTAGAGAGCACAGAGCAATTAAAAGTGTAATTAAAATATATTCAGATAATTACTGGAGCCAGAATAGACATCTGGATCCCAATTTAAACTTCTTCATTTCAAATCATCTTGGGTTTTATTGGACAAGCACAGAGATCCCATTTCATTATCATGAAGAAACCATAATCAGGGGGTTTTATCTCTCATTTATCACTGTTTATCATTAATTAGTTCTTGGTGACACTGATTCCATGTGCCCACAGCTCCAGCCAAGCTGGGCAGGATCAATTTGAGAATTTAAACGAGAAAAAGCCAATTAAAAGCCTCCCTAAATCCTCAGCCTCAGAAGAGCCAACAAACCAGCATTCCAACGGGTCGCTGCTCCAGGAAAAGGGAATGGTTTTGTTCCAGCAAACCTGGATTCCCTCCCCAGGGAACTGCAGCTGTCCCACCAACACAAACCCAAAGCCTCGGGACTCAGGTTGCAGCACTGGGCACCAACTTTATTTCCCACACTTGGAGACACGGGAAGCAGGAGGGGAGAGCCCGCCAGGCCCCTCTGGCTGCACAGGGAGCAGGCCCTGCTCTCCAGCACAGCCCTGCCCGGGGCACACGTGTGGCTAAAAGAGCCCCCAGGGCACTGGGGGTCGGGGCAGGGGCTCTGCAGCCCCCAGGGTGGGCACGGGGGGACGGGCTGGCAGCAGCTGGGCACGGGGGGCACGGGGAGGGCTGAGACCAGAGCAGCTTTGGGGGGCACACACGGGGGCTTGGGAAAGAATTGCACGTTCATACAAATCACCACTGGCTGTTTGCACCCGGGGCCACCAACCCTCAGCTCTCCTCGGGCTCCAGGGTCGACTTGAGCTTCTTCCAGGCCCGGATCTGCTCGTCAAACAGTTCTCTCTCCCTGAAAGGAAAAACATGGAAGCTTTTAGGCAGACCTGGACATCTTTGGATGATCTGGACAATTTGAAGCCTGCAGGGTTGGAGTAGCTCGGCCAGAATGTTTTCCATGTCTAATCCTTTGTTTCTGACCCCCAGAGGAGGGAGGACATGGAGCTCCCCTGTCCTTACACTCAACACCTTCCTGCACAAGCAGTAAACTGGTAAAAACCCTCAGGGAATACTGAAAATAAAAATACCTTTTGGTCACAGGTGGTCCTTTAATGTACTTCTCTTCTGCCTTCTTGTAGTCGATGTCATACACGGCAGCAATGGCGTAGATAATGGCCTAGAAAGGCATTTAATTCATTTACAATCATTAAACAAAACAAAAATCACAACCAGGGATTTGAAGCTGCCTCAGGTGAGAAAAGGGTTCCTCGATCACTTAGAAAACTTGGATGAAACTGCTCATTGCGTGCCTGAAATTCTTAAATAAATGATACAAACTAGTCCTGTATCATCCCCAGGGGAGTGTTTTTATCCCCAGACTAAGATATTCTTCACAGTAATTTTGCTTCTACACAAGTTAATGTTCTCCTGGGAAAATTCCTGTGACGAACAGAAAAACATCTAAAACAACCACAGAACCAGCAAACCCACCCCCCTCCCCCCATCTCACGCACAGAGGACCAAGAAAACCCTGAGAACTTGCCAAATTAAAATAAAAACCCCAAAACAAAGCTTTGAACCATTTCAGGAGTAATTAAAACACACCAGAAAACGATCACTCTGCCTTTAAAAGCAACCAGCTACTCAAAGCATCTCCTTTCTTGCTTAAAAGTCAGCCTTTGAGTGACTCAGGCCGTGGGCAGGTGGGAGTGTTCCCGCTCAGCTCAGCTCTGGGAACTCTCCCCAGGTCATTCCACATGACTCACAAAGCTCCCAAAGAACAGGAATTATTCATTCCCTCCCTGTCCCTGTCCCTGTCCCTGTCCCCTGACCTCAGGCAGCAGCACGTCCGAGATGAATTTGATGCCGTCCCCCAGGATCTGGCGCAGGTTTGTCGTGTCCATCTCCCTGTAAACCTCCTTCAGGTAATCAAACACCAGCTCCAGCTGCTCCTCATCCTCCAGGTACGTCTCCACACGGGTCACGTACCAGTAGGAGTTGAGGAACTTCTTCAGCCAGCGGGATTTCTTCCCGCTTTTCAGGATCCCCCGGAGATGTTCCTCTGCCCCTTTTGTCTTCACTATGAATTCCACGAGTTTTTTGTTCTCCCTGTCCCTGGCTGCTCTGCTCCTGTCTGGAAGGAGCCTCCTCAGGGGCTTCTGGGGGGAATTTTCCAAGGAAGACTCTCCAAGATCCTCCTCTGCCGTGCTGGGGAAGGTCATTTCCACCTCACCCTGGTGTCCCTGTTTCCTCACTGGGTAGCCTGAAACAAAGGCCACAGGCATTTCTATTTAAATATACAAAGGGCCCTCACATCCATAATTACATATATAAATAGAAAATAAAGAACTTTGTTGGTAAGAGAGAATTTTTTCTTCCTTCCTTAGCAAAGGGGTTAAAAAACCACCACTAAAAGCTTCATTTGCCTTAAAAAAAAAAAAAGATTAGGGAGTTGCCTCTGACACGAAGTCTACAACGTGAAGGCACCAGTTACAACTCCAACTATTCTGATTCCACGACCTGATTGCCTCAAACCATCCATATTTATTTAACTTAATTAAAAACTTCATTAAAACCTTAATTGCAACGATGGTATGTTGTGAATTTGAGGGCAGCCCCTCTCTGGGTCTGGTGCCAAACCCACTCGTGTGTAAATGCTGGAGTTAAATTTACCAAAGTGAGATAAAATGAAAGAAGTGATGGATTCACTCACTGATGTCGGCGGCGAGATACTCCAGGAAGGAGCCGGTGAAGGAATGGCAACCTGAAAACCCAAACCAGGGAGACTTATTCACCACTTCCATTCAGCCCAGGAATCAGAGCTGGCAGCTTGGGGTTACCCTTTTCCTGAGGGATACTGGGATGGTTGCCCAGGGAAGCTGTGGCTGCCCCACCCCTGGAAGTGTCCAAGGCCAGGTTGGGGAAGTGTCCCCAGGACGGGGTTTGGATCCACCTGGGCTGGTGGAAGGTGGCCCTGCCCGTGGCAGGGGGTGGCACTGGGTGGGCTTTGAGGTCCTTCCCACCCCTTCCAGTCTGGGATTGCATGGCTGAGATCAGCTGAGCCCTCCTTACCCACTCGGACCCAGTAGTCCCGGATGAGCTGGAGGCACCACTCGATCTCCTGGGGATAGTTCTCCTTGGCCCGTTCCTGCAAAACAGGAAAATATGGGAAACAGCCCCAAAAGGAGCAGCTTTGCACGAGTTCCACCCTCAGACACCAACCAGGTCACAGAAATGGTTAATAACCATGAATCCACTCCTGCCATGGCTGTCCCAGGGATGAGAGCAGCTCTGGGGGGTGCCAAGCCCCACCACACTGCTCCCCTGGTCACCTGTACCCTGTATTCCCACTAGATTCTCCCAACCCCTGCAGTTCCACGTCTGTGGGATACTCACAATGAGCTCCTGCTTCTCTTCACAGTCAAAGTGCTTCAGGGTCTTCAGAGACACCGAAAAACTTAAGGAAACACAGTTAGAGGTGCAACTCAGCTGCCTCATTTCCCTATTTGTTTTATTTCCCAGGAGTGCAGGTTTTACCAGTTTTGGTTTTCAGACTAAGTGAAAACTATGGAATCTTCTAACCAAACACCTGGTTTAGAACAAAGCTAAAGGCAGGTTGTGTTTCCAGGAAGTTTGGGCAGCACAAGTAAAACACTGGCTGTGTCCCAGGGCCTCTCTTTTTGTTCTGTTCTTAATTCCTCAGCCCTGCCCCTGGACATGGACCTGCCTCAACCTGCAACCCTCCCCTGCCCCAGCCCCTCCTCCCCGAGCAACCTGAAGGGATTGTCCTCGCCCTGCCCCAGGAAATGGGCACAGAACACACAGTAACAGCAACTGGAAGTTCAGGATGTGATTGAAGTCCACTTTACCCTTTCTTCTTCTCGTTTGTGGTCCCATCTATGAAGAGCACACAGGCCCTCCGGGGCTTCCGCTTCACTGTTTTCACCTGGGGACAGAAAACAGCCTCATTTAGGCTCCTAAAATCCCAAACCCTGACAAAGCACAGACATTTTCCATGGATATCTGACACCCCACACTTCACTTTTTTCTTATTTGTGCAACTTCCTTTACTACACAAATACGAAAAACTGAACTGGAAGGAGTAACCAGTTACCCCAAGGGAGCACTTCCATTGCACAAGGACCATCCCCTTTCTTGGTAGTTGGGAAGAAGGTCCTATTCCATGGCACAGCATAATCCTCTGCTCTGGTATAGACAGGTGTGAGTTAACCACACTTACTTTTTATGTGGTTTTGTCAGATGTAATTTCACTTCTATGAGCTCTGGAACTTTCCTACTGGAAGATCTTTAACGTTTCCAGCTCTTAGGTGAGTGAGGAAGGGCAAAAGCCACTCCAGAACTGGCAAACTGCTCCTTCTCAGCAGGATACCAGGATAGCAGCAGGCAGGAGCTGCTCTTACCACTGCTGGCCAGTAGGGATACCGCCGGAACTTGCACCACACCAGCATCCCCTCCTCGATGGACTGGGGCACTAAGGTGGGAAACAAAAAGGAAACTGGCTTCAAAAATCAGTGGGACAACACAGATCTCACCCTCTCTCGTCCATCTCCAGGCTGTTTCTCCAGGAGAAACTCCAGCAGTTTCTCTTCAGTGCTTTCACAGGTTTCATCTGAGGTGACAGGGCAGCAGCCTCCCCCCAAAATGCAGCACGGGGGCTTCTGAACAGAAACTCAGGAATTTCAGGCCCAGGCCCTTGCCCAGCTTCACAGGGATTTACATTCCATGCCGCAGCAAGAAGGCTGAGGCATCCAGGAAGTGCACTTTATTCCAAGCTTGGACACAGCTGGATTCCCTCCTGGGCAGGTTGGGTCTCAGCCCCAGGGCTGAGCAAACTGGGGCCCACAGAGCCCACCCTGGCTGAGGAACCTCCCCCAGGGGGGCTGATGGCTCACCTTGACAGGACAGAACACAGGGAAAATCCTCCTCCTCTTCATCTGCCAGAGGGGAGAGTGGAGGGAAACTCTCCGAGGAAACTGCCCTTGAGGACATCCCAGAGGGATCCAGCCCTGCCAAGAGCAGCAAGAACCAGGGGTTGTAAGTGTGGGGAGGGACTGGAACAGGATCAGCCCCAGAGCAGGTGAGACACACCTGAGTGTGACCCCCAGGGGACACAGGGTCTGGTCCCACCTGTGTGAGTGACCCAGAGCACCACAAATCCCTGTGACACAAAGGTCTGTCACCCCTGCACACCCTTAATCAGGGAAAAGCCTGATAATGTGGATAAAAGAGGAAAAGGGGAAGCAATAAGACTGATTTTGGGCCTCTGCACCAACCTGCTCACCGTTCGTTTAAAAACATCATTTAATCTCAACTAATTAGAGCAGCAGGGAAAATAAGTGTGAACCCAAAGGGCAGCAATTGCAGCTGAATACAGCTTTCCATGGAAAACCCTAAGTAATTCCACACAACCCAAGTGCCACCCCATCACCAAAGGCATCAGCATTTTTGCCTCTCCAAGACTTGAACCAAAAGGGATTAAATCAGCAATTTGAGACCCACACTCCCAAAAGCAAAGCAAGATTCCAAGATGAGTTACAGTGCTGGACACCCACACAGGACAAAGGTTTCCCTTCCCCAGGGGATTTGCCCACCTTCATCTTCCTCAGAGTCAGGCATCTGCTTTGCTTTATTCCCAGCCAGGGGTGAGGGCTCCTTGTTTTCCTGCTCTTGAGGCTGAGGGAAGGCACCAGAAGGCCCAGGTGAGGATCCAGAGTGGTTCCTGCATTTCCTGTCTCTGCCCGAGGCCACACCTGCCCCATCCAGCTGTTTTCCACCCTCTGCCTTCCTCCTGCCATCCAGCTGCTTTGCCAGGCTCTCACTCTCACTGCTGATGCTTTTCTCCAACTCATCTGAGGCGCTTTCACCAGAGGAATCCAGGAATGTCCTTCCAGGTTGGGTCCCAGTCCTTTGGGCAGGTTCCACGGTGCCAGATTTAGAGGGGACAGGCAGAGACCCCTCCTCAGGGGGCAGCTGTGCTTGGTCCTGGGGGGAATCATCCCTGCATGATCTTTTCCTCCCTTGCTGACTTCTCCCCTCCTTTGCCTTAAGGGAGGCTTTACTCCCTGGTTTGGGTTGGATTTTCCTCTGTCTCGGTGACGATTTCGGTTGTGGCACTTTGCAGTTGTGACTGGTAGGGGCTGGGGCATCCCTCAGCTCCCTGGGGCCACACCTGGAAGGGTTTATTCCAGCCCCACGGGCTTTGGCACTGTGCCCTGAAGGGAGGGAGCCTCCCAGGAGCCGTGTTCTCGTGGCACTCCTCAGGTTGCAGTTCCTCTCAGGATCCCTTTTACCCCTGGCAGCCTCAGGCTGCAGCTTTGCAGAGCGAGAGCGCCACAAACTGCTGCCTGGGGGGGTGGCTGGGGGAGACCCCACACTCCTGCCCCGGGGTAACTCGGGATCTGGCCCTTCTGCAGGTGGTGCCTGTCTGCCTGAGCCAGTCTGGGTGAGGATATCCAGGGCAATCTTAAGGGAACAGCGATACTGCAGCTCCTCCACAGCCTCACTCACGTTGTTCTTTTGCTCTGATGGAGAAGAATATTCAATAAATGCAACGATCTTTATTACTGTAGATATAAGACATATTATTTCTTTAATAATATAAAATTTACATAGAGAGTTCCTTTCGTTTAAGGTGCAGTTTCTAACACTGGAATCATCCATGATTCTTAAGGCAAAGGACAGAGACACACAAAGACCAGTTTTGAGGGAAATGCACATTTCTTCATCATTCCCACCAAAAAACTGCCACAGGGAAGAGGAAAACGATCCCGTTTAACCTATTTTCCAATTTTATGGATGGAAAAGGAGGAAAGAAACGTGAAAAAAAGCTCCTCAAAACTACATAAGTGAAACACAGCTATTCTCCCCCAGGCTGAGTTTCTGTGTCTGTTTTACACTCGGAATAGAGGCAAAGCAGCCCATTTTGGCCCCTGCTCACCCAGGCTGGAGGCAATGGCCTTGATCCGCTCCTCTGTCAGTGGAACAGCGTCTGCAGAGCTCACACTGACCCTGAAACACAACAGAGCTCACTGGAACCAGCACAGAGAACACCCCCAACACAACAGCTCTGCTCTCAGCCACCAATAAACCCAACATACTCGTCCCCCCAGACCTGTCCTTGGGAGGGTTAAACACCTAAACCCTCTGTAAATCCACGATCCCACCTCACAGGAATCCTCAGGTGAAGGGATTCCTTTTTCCCCCCCCCTCTTTTTTTAACATCTTGGAATGCAAACGTGTGGCAGGAACAAGGATACTCAACTGCTTCTCCAAGCCCAGTATTTCAGCTTTAAATCCCATCTTCGCCATGGTGCCGACATGAGTGCTCCCAGCAACTCCAGCTTTGCACAAAACCTACACAAAAATACTTATTTGAAATCCTTGTCCGACAGATCTGACATCAAAACATTTTTATGGGAACAGCCTGACAGTCCTTGGCAGCTGGCTGCAGCCTCGGGATCCTGGAATCCTGGAATGGTTTGGGTTGGAAGGGACCTTCAAGCCCATCCAGTGCCACCCCCTGCCATGGGCAGGGACACCTCCCACTATCCCAGATTGCTCCAGGCCCCGTCCAACCTGGCCCTGGACACTTCCCAGTGTAAAACTGGGCAAGTACAAACATGTCCACTGGGAGCTTTCACTCCTTTTCTGCTCCATTTCACCCCGTCCCAAGTGCTACCCACAAACACTCCCTGGTTACCTTGGCTGGCCACAAACGCCTCTTCCACTTGCAGAGAACAAACTCTGGGTCGGCCATGGCTGAAAAAGGGCAACTCTGAGGAAAAAAGGGAATAAAGGAGTCACCTGCCTTAGTCCACTTTTGCCTTTATCTTTCTAAAGAAACACAGGACTTAATCAGACACATTATTAAAGTTATTACTGTTTTAGCTTTGGGATCACTGCAGTGATGTTACCCCGCACCATTCTTCAAAACTGTATTTTTAAATTCCATTTCTCTGTAGGTTGCCCAGAGAAGCTGTGGCTGCTCCATCCCTGGAAGTGTCCAAGGCCAGCCTGGAGCAATCAGGTCTAGAGGAAGGTGTCCCTGCCCACGGCAGTGGAACTGGATGGGCATTTAAGTCCCCTCCGACCCAACCCATTCCAAGATTCAATAATTCCATCATTCCAGGAACACCAGTGGGTCTCACCGGGTGAGGACGACACTGTCACAAATTAACCGAGGCAACCGTGGGCCTGCCCAACCCACACCTCCCTGCGACCGAACCCCGAAAACAGCGATTTACACCCCAAAACCAGGCATTTACACCCTAAAAACGACTTGCTAGACCGACTTTTCCATCTAGCTCGGTGCCGATCTTTCCGCGTGATCGGCGGCGATGACCCGAGCGAAGGGGCCGCGGAGCCCTCGGGGGCTCCAGGAAAGCCCCGCTAAGGACGAGGGAGCCCCGCCGTACTCACCAGGCCGAGTCCCGGGGGCCGCGGGCTCCGGGGAGGGAGAAGGGCCGTTAACACCGCCCGGAACGGGACCCACCGGCCCCGCCCGACCCCCCAAACCGCCCCCGCACTCCCGGACACCCCCGGGGAGGGACCCCAGAACCGCCCGGGAGGGAAGGAGCCCCCCACCCCACACCCCGGGAGGGGAACGATGAGACGCCTCCCCAAACCCCGATGAGGGGAGGGGAGGGGTGGGACCCCCCCAAAACCCAGGGAGGGACCTCTAAACTCCCCCGGTGAGGGGAGGGACGAAATTCCCCCCCCCAAAAAAAAAACCGGGGAGGGGAGGGGAGGGACGGGAACTCCCGATCCGCCGGTGAGGGGAGAGGAGGGTCGGGACCCCCCCAAGCCCCGCGAGGGGAAGGACGGGCTGCCCGCTCGCCCCGCTGCCCGCTGAGGGGAGGGTCGGGACCCCCTCGCTCTCCCTGCTGAGAGAAGGGACGGGACCGCCAAATTCCCCCTGCCCGCCGTCCCGGTGAGCGGAGAGACCCCCGATCCCCCCGATTCCCCTCAGAGTGGAGGGACCCCCAGACCCCCCTCGCCCCCTCAGAACGGAGGGACCCCCCGATCCCCCCCCGCCCCCTCAGAACGGACGGACCCCCAGACCCCCCCTCAGAGCGGACGGACCCCCAGACCCCCCCCCCTCACCCCCAGGTCCCCTCGGCCCGCGGCGGGGCGGGGGGGGGCGGGGTCGTTACCGTGCGCGCTCCCGACACTGCCGCGCGCGCCGCCCGCCACATGAGGCACCGCGCATGCGCCGCCCGACCGCCCCTCCCCTGGTCCCGCCCATGGCTCTACGTCGACCAATCAGCGAGCGCCGCCTGTCGCGCCGGCCCCGCCCCTCCCCTTCCCCGCCGCCGCCAAAACACGGTGAGCCGCAGCCAATGGGAGCGAGCGCTGCGCCGCTCGCCCCGCCTGCCCCCGCCTCCTATTGGAGAGTTCGCGGCGGGCCCCGCCCACTCCGAGGGGAGGGCGGGCGGTGCTGCGGCACGGGAGCGGACCGGTGACGTCATTGCCATGTGTGACGTCATCGCATATGTGACGTCATCGAGTCCCGGCCTGGGAACGGTTCGGGCTCGAAGGGCCTTGGAAGCTTCTCCGCTCCCACCCGAGCTGAGGCTGCCCCAGCCCGGACAGTGCCCAGGGCCAGGCTGGACGGGGCTTGGAGCAGCCTGGTCCATGGGAGGTGTCCCTGCCCGCGGGACCCGCTGATCCTGAAAGCCCCTTCCCACCCAAACCACCCCGTGGCAGTTTTTAGCCGTGTTTTTTTCCGAGGGTAACAGTGAAAAGGCAGCCCACGCTCTGATGTTTGATACTTTATTGGCTGTCTCTACTTCGTTATGGACACCTCGATACCAGAACCGTCACCACTACACCGGAGCAGTTACTCAAACACACTCTGCAAACAGCAACAGACCCCAACGCACCTCCGCGGGCTTCACTCCCAGGAGCACATTTTTCCTACCTTTAAGTACGGATACCTGTGGAATAGTTGTTAACATAAGAGGCAAACTCCTGGTTTTGCTCCCAGCTCCCTCCCCCCACCCCATGCTTTCCACCACTGGAGACACTTTGTGTAATTCATTTTTTTGTTACCTCACTGAAACCTTAATTCCCACTGTTCTGCGGGATTGGGAATGTTCAGCAATGTCACTCAGCCATTCCCAGCACCAGTCCCTGCTTCCCAGGCTCTGGGGGTGCTGAGCACTCCAGCCTGGTCCTGCAAGGTGCTTTAATCAGTATTTCATGACAAAGGATATAAAACAGTCTTTAAAACCCGGGTTAATAAACAACAAGGTTCAAGGTGGGGTTCCGGTCCCGCTGGAGCACATGGAGACAACACGGAGCTGGAAGGACACACCAAGGGTGGGACAGAGACTGGAGATGAGAACACACTGCAAAGGTCAGCCCTCGGGATTAGAAAAAGGAGAGAAAAAACTTGCCCCTGCTGCAAAATGCAAAGCAAAAGGGATAATTTCCTGGTGCTGCAGCATCCCACGGGCTCAGCGTCCATGTCCTCCCCCCGTGACATCCCACACAGGGACAGCTCAGTTAAAAAAAGTCCAGTTCTGCTCAAGACATAATATTTTTCCAAGTAAAAACCCCCCCTTGAACATCCTATTTCTCCTCTGTATTTGGCCTTACAAGCTCCCTAAACACCACTGAGCTCCACACGGCGGATCAGCCCTCCCACGGAGCCCTTTGGATTTCTGCTTGTGCTGCAAACAAACACAAAATCCCTGTGCCACGTTTCCCTCCCGTGCTCTGACGGCCCTGCTGACCCTGCTCTGTCACCCCTGGGCCCATCACCGCGGCTTCAGCTTCGGCAAAACACCCATTTTGGGGGGGTTTTTGCCCCTCCTGTACCAGCTGTTCAGTTCTGCACCCCTGTCCTGGGGGATTGAACCCCCTGTGCACACCGACCCTCCTCCAGGGGAGGTTTTGCCCTGAACACACTGCTACAAACCCAGACTGGGGGGGTGCAGGCCATGGACTGCCTGAGGGATCAAACCTTGCTGGACCCCCCCAGCTGGGGCTGGGCAGTCTCCCTAATTCCCAGGTGGAATATGGCTTTTCCTGTCTGGTCACTTGTTCTGTATTAAAATCTGCAAAGGCTTGTCCTGTGGCTAGAAAATTTCAAGAGGTTTGTCCCCTGATTTCATTAAAAAACAAACAAACAACCCAAGTAGGTGTAAACTCCCTGTCCTCCCTCGGGGCACAGCAGTTACAGTTGTCCCACAAAGCACCCTGGAAAGGGTTGCCTTGTTCTTCCTTAAAACTGTTGTGTAAATGCTGACCTGGAGTGCCAAGGAGAGGCCAGACCAGCATTCCCAGTTCCATGACAACCCCACCACCACCACGAATCCACAGCAAGACGAGGTGGGAACACACAAAACCAGGAGGAAGAAAAACAAATTGGAGGTCAGCTGCCAACCAGGGATGGCAGGGGAACCACTGGCACACACTTTTCTCCAGAGAGGATCAAAAATCTGGGTTCAGAGGCTCCTAAAACCTCGTCTAATGCAGCAGCAAACCCACAGCTGGGCCTGGTGACAGCACTGGAGACATCACAGCAAGGGGCAGCAATGACCTAAAGAAATAAACCTTCCAGGACTATTTACAGGAAAGTACAAACCCCTCAAAGACAACCCACTGCCTCTGGAGGGAAGGGGAGAGAAATCCTTTGTGCTGCTCTTTGCTCCTCGTTTTTAAGCCACTTGGGACCTTTCCCAGCCCCAGAGGCCCCGGGAAGAGGAGTCACATCCCAGGAGTCACATCCCAGGAGTCACATCCCAGGAGTCACATCCCAGGGGTCACATCCCGGGGGTCACATCCCAGGAGTCACATCCCAGGAGTCACATCCCGGGGGTCACATCCCAGGGGTCACATTCCGGGGGTCACATCCCAGGGGTCACAGCCCAGGAGTCACATCCCAGGAGTCACATCCCAGGAGTCACATCCCGGGGGTCACATCCCAGGGGTCACATCCCAGGAGTCACATCCCGGGAGTCACATCCCGGGGGTCACATCCCAGGGGTCACATTCCGGGGGTCACATCCCGGGGGTCACATCCCAGGAGTCACATCCCAGGAGTCACATCCCGGGGGTCACATCCCAGGGGTCACATTCCGGGGGTCACATCCCAGGGGTCACAGCCCAGGAGTCACATCCCAGGAGTCACATCCCAGGAGTCACATCCCGGGGGTCACATCCCAGGGGTCACATCCCAGGGGTCACATCCCAGGGGTCACATCCAGCCCCGCCCGGTGCCCCGAGCCGGGTGGGCACAGACACACAGGGACAGGACCGGGAGGACTCACTGGAACAGGACAGGAAAGCAGGACGTCCCCCAGCCCAGACCGGGGGCTCGGGGCTCCCCCCAGGCTCGGCGGGTGTTGGTGGTCGCAGGTGACCCCGTTAGCTCTGGCAGCCGGCGCCGGGCAGGGGCACGGGGGGCACGGCGGGGTGGTCGCTCTGGAACACGCCGAGGTCCTCGCCGGCCGTGGGGGCTCCGGGGCCGGTGGTCCCCGAGCCCTGGGGTGGGCAGGGGCCCCGGGGACCCCCATGGCTGCGCCCGCCGTGGGAGCAGTCGTGGTGCCCGTGGTTGCCCAGGCGGCTGGAGGCCACCACGGCCTTCATGGCAGCCTGTGGCAAAGGCAGGGGGGCACAGGGTCACAGAACTGCAGAGCCACAGAGTCACAGAACACCCCCAGCTGGGAGGGACCCACAAGGACCATCCACGTCCAACCCCTGGCCCTGCCCAGGACACCCCAACAATCCCACCCTGTGCCCCAGAGCGTTGTCCAAACCCTCCTGGAGCTCTGGCAGCCTTGGGGCCGTGCCCAGTGCCCTGGGGAGCCTGGGCAGTGCCCAACCAGCCTCTGGGGGAAGGAGCTTTTCCAGATGTCCATCCCAACCCCCCATATCCAGCCCCAGCCGTTCCTTTGGGCACTGAGTGATCGTTAGCAGGTGCTTGGCAGGATCCTCCCTTTCAAAGCCACTCTCAAAGCCACTCTCAAGCCCCCAGCAGTGGAGGGGGAGGTGGCAGCCCAGCCCTTCCCCTCTGGCCATGCTTTTCCCTGCAGCAGCTCCACCGTCCTTCACCACCTTCCACACGGGCCCCCCTGCACTGTCTCATGTCCCTCTGCTTGGGCTGGGGGGTCCACGACCCCGGTGAAACGGCCCTGGTTGGCCCCAGCCCTTTGCCCGAGGGCACAGGACCATGCCCAGGGGGTCGGGTGCCCCCCCTCACCTTCAGTTTCCTCCTGGCATTGAATTCCTGCAGTTTCTTCTGCGTGCTGTCCATGTGAGCAAACTTGGCAGCCTTCCCGGTGACCCAGGGGTGCTCCAGGGCCTGCGAGACCGTCAGCCTCTTCTGGGGGTCCAAAACGATCAGTTTTCTGACCTAAAGGCGAGGAAAACGCCCCGGGTTTGGTGATTTCCCGGGGGCTGAGCCCAAGCCTTGCCCCCCAGCCCCCCCCGGGGCCGCCCCCTCACCAGGTCCTTGGCGTTGGGGGACACCTCGTCCCACCACGGGGACACGAACTCGTAGTCGCAGGTGAGGATGCGGCCGTACATGTACTGGTCCCCCCGCGGGTCGAAGAAGGGCTCGAACCCGCAGAGCCTGTTCGGGGGGGTTGAGAGGAGCTGCACCCAGCGAGCCCCCGCTGGGGGACGGGGTGGGACAAACCCCCCCCCGGCCCGGGTTCCACCCCCCAGGGGCACTCACAGGATGTAGGTGATGACGCCCACGCTCCACATGTCCACTTCAGGGCCGTAGGGGCACCCGTGGAGGATTTCGGGGGCTGGAAGCAGAGTTGGGGGGTTCAAACACACCCCGCCTGGCACGGTGGGAGCCTCACGGCAGAGGAAACGCCTCCTGGGCACCGGCAGCGTCTCCCAGGCCTGGCACAGCCACCAGCCACCCCTGCACCGAGCTGTGCACGGCCTCAGGCAGGGAAGGACCCCCAGACCCCCCCCAGCCCAGCCCCACCCCGCTCACCGCAGTACCCCGGCGTCCCGCAGACCGTTTTCATGGTGTCCTGCTCGTCCACGATCTTGGAGAGCCCGAAGTCGCCTTGGAGGGACACAGGGGAGCGGCGCTGCCATCAGGGAGGGGCACCAGGACCCCCCCCTCGTGCCACGACCCCCCAGCAGGGCCCCAGACCCACCGATTTTGAGGGGGGCGTCGGGGGACAGGTCTGCGTAGAGCAGGTTCTCCGGCTTCAGGTCCCGGTGGACGACCCCGTTTTCGTGCAAATACTGCACAGAGGGAAAAAGTGGGATGAGGAAAGGAAGGGAACGGCCTCAGACAGAATCTGGGAGGTGGCAGCAGCAACTGGGGACCTGTAACAACCCCGGGACTGACTCGCCCGGCGGGTCCTTTGGGAACAGCCCTCATGGCAGGGCACAGGGGGGTCTGGGGAGGACATTTCCACTTAGGAGTTCCCATTTTTAAATCCTCCTGTTTCCATAGAAACCCCCCCTCCAGCAGACCCGGGATGCAGAGCAGCACTGACCCTCCTCCCTCCTCCCCTAAAAGTGGATCCATCTCACAGCGGTGCCTGTGGAAGGCCAAGGGTGAGCAGACAAACGCCTCCCCCAGGGGTATTTGGGATGGGTGCAGCTCTGGGTGCCTCTCCCAAGGGATATTTGGGTGCAGCCCACACAGTGACACCCCCAAGCCCCCCGTGGGACCCCCTCCCTGGAAGACACGTTACCGAAACTGCCTCCAGGATCTGCTTGACCACGTGAGCCGCGTCCCGCTCGCTGTAGAACCCCCTCTCCACGATCCTGGGGGCACACGGGACCATCAGCCCCCTCCATCCCCATCCTGCCCCCTCCATCCCCATCCTGCCCCCACCATCCGGGGGGGATCCGTCCTGGGGACCCCGGGCAGGACATACCTGTCAAAGAGCTCTCCCCCCGTCACCAGCTCCAGGACGAGCGCGATCTCCGAGGGCGTCTCGAAAATCTCCTTCAGCTTGATCTGCAAAGGGCGACAGGAGGGGGGTGGGATGTGGAGGAGGGATGTGGATGCGGGATACACATCCCGGCTGTGCTGGGAGGAGCATTTCACCGCCAGGGGAAAAGGGTTGTTTCGGGGCAAACCAGCACGTTTCCCTCCTCGCCTCTGGATTTGTTTAAACACGAATTGTTTTAAGTGTTTGCAGCAGCCCTGCTCACTTCACATGGACTGAAGATAAACCTGGGGACGGGAAGAGCCGGTGCCTTTATCCTCTTCGTGTCTCCGAGCTCATTTGCCAGAGGAGGAGCTCCCTGAGAGAGGTTTGATTTCACAGTTCCAGCTGTGCAGGGCCTCGGTGCCTGTGCCCAGCCCTGCCTCCATCCCCTGGGATGAGTCCTGCACATCTCTGGGGTGCAGGAGGCACAGACAGAGCCCCACGGGACGCGCTCTGGGATCAGGGCTCTGGGACTGAACCGTCCCTGGGACTGTTCTGCAGCAGAAGAGGCACCAATCAGTGTTTTCCTCCCGAGTTCTGCCTCAGCCCCCACTCGGGCTGAGCCCTTTGTGCCGCCCCAGCCCATCTGGAACCGACGATGATTCTCTCTCTCGAAACAGCGACGTCAAAATGCAATTTTGCCTTTTCTTTTTTCTTTTTTTTCTTTTTTTTTTTTTTTTTAATGGAAACCCAAGAATTTCGTGCTTCTTAAGGCTTTTGTGACACCACGAATTTCATGGGGCTTTAATCATTCCCTTCCCAGGCTGGGTGACAAGCCGTGAGCCCCCGCGGGGTGAGAGACACTATGTGGCAGCTTATTGCATTAGAATAATACACGGAGCACTATAATTTTCCCATTAACTTCAAAAGTTTACAATCCTATTATCAGCCGCTGTCGAGGTCGGTGCCGCACGATAGCGAGAGCGGAGACGGCTCCGGCGTCAATAATGGAACAGAGCAGCTCCTCTTCAACAATCACTTGAACTTGGGATGAGCAGAACCCTACAGAAACCTCGGGGATTTAAATATTCAAAGTGCCTGGATCCTCCTCCACGGCTGTGGAGCCGCTGCCTGCAGAGGGGAGGAGGAGGGAAGGCAGAAATTGGATTTTCTGTTGTGTTTCTGATAACACATCAGAGAGGAGCCTCTTCCCATCCCCGGCTGGGACCGGCTGGGCTGCTCTGAGTGGGTGATTTCCATCCTGGCTGCTGTCCCTGCATCCGCCCTGGCACTGGGGGAACTCTCCATGGAAAAGGCTGAAGCACCAAACTGCCCCCAAGCACTGTAACACCCCAAGGCAGGCCCACACCCAGCGGGCTGAGGGGCTTAGGGACATCCCAGCCCCAGCACTGCCCCCGTTATCCCTGGCTTTGGACAGGTTGGATTTCTCTTGGCTTCGTTTCTTTGCATCGAGGTTTTGGGGCCCCTCCAGAGAGTAAAGCTCCAAGGGTGGGTGACATGGCTGGGCTGGAAAAAACTGTGCCCCGGGTTTGGGGGACGTGCAGCTTGGGCAGGAGCAGCCAGTGGAAGGCAAGGTCCCAGTGACACCCCAGCACCGTCCCAGTGACACCCCAGCAGTGTCCCAGTGACACCCCAGCAACATCCCAGTGACACCCCATCAATGTCCCAGTGACACCCCAGTAGTGTCCCAGTGACACTCCAGCAGTGTCCCAGTGACACCCCAGCAATGTCCCAGTGACACCCCATCAATGTCCCAGTGACACCCCAGCAATGTCCCAGTCACACCCCAGCAGTGTCCCAGTGACACCCCAGCAGTGTCCCAGTGACACCTCAGCAATGTCCCAGTGACACCCCAGCAGTGTCCCAGCCACAGTCCCACCGGGAGCAGGCCCTGTCCCACCCTGCCCTCAGCCCCACTGCAGCTGCCAGGCAGATTTTTTTGTGCCATTTCTGTAACTCAGGTGCTCTCCAAGACACTTTTGCAATTTTCCAGCAGAACCAAGCAGCTGGGAATAAGCCTTTCTGGGGAGGTGGGGGGGCAGTGGGATGGAGCCCCCCAGCCCCTGCCACTGGGGAGGGGCTGTGCTGACAGGGGTGGGATTTGCTCCGCTCTGGGAATCGCTCCCATCCCGCTCCCCACCCCCCTTATCCCCCTTATCCCCCGGGTGCTGAGCAAGGACAGGCAGGGGAGGGACACGGCCCCAGCCCCCCGGCCCCGGCCTCCCCTTTTATCTCCCCTGGCAGGATTCATTACAGACGGGCAATTTTCTGTGGGATTCATTTGATCTCCTCGGTGGAAATTGCTTACTGAATGGAAATCTCAGGCCAGGGGACTCGGGGGGGGAGAGGAGGAGGATGGAGAGTCCTTGATATCAGAGGTGGGAGCTCAAAGGAGCTGCAAGGACCAGGAATTTTATGTGGCAGCGAGTGGGGAGTCACCTGGACCCCGTCTGAGAGGCAGGGAGGGGACAGGGGGTGCAGGGAGGGGACGGGGGGTCCAGGGAGGGTTTCCCATGGGGTGATGGGTTCATCCTACACCAAGATGGGACAAGGACAAGGACATCCCAGCCCTTCCCTCAGCACTGGGCTGCCTGTGGGCAGAGTTAAGGGGAAAGCAGGAGCCCTGGGCCTGGCCCAAAGGGAGCTGGGAGCTGTCCCGGGGGTTGTACTCACGATGTTGGGGTGTGAGAGCCGCAGCAGGACCCCGATCTCCGTCCTCACGATCTTTTTGTCGATCTAGAAAGCAGAGCCCACACAGAGGTTGTGTCACCTGTGCTGCTGGGCCTGAGTCCGGCCCCCCACCAGAGACCCCCCCTCAGCACGTTCCCATGTCAGTCCTAGGACCCGTTTCCCCAGAAAAATGCACCCAGTGCCCCCCTGCTGCACCCCCAGCCCAAACCCCAGCGGTTTTGTCCACCTGGGACCCCCCAGACCACGGGAGCCATGCCCAGTGACAGCCCCGTGCCCGTTCTGGTGCTTTGGCAGGGAGGGGGGACTCCCTCCCGCTGCCTCCCCCCCCCCCAGAGCCCCCTCACCTGCAGTGCCCCCGTGCCACCCCCCCCCACTCACCGTCTTCTTCAGGATCTTGGCAGCGTAGGGGGCTCCTGTTCCCTTCTCCTGGCAGCTGAACACCACCGAGGTGGCTCCCCTGGGAGGGCATGGGGGGGCATGAGGCTGGGACAGGGCAGGGGGGCCCACTCTCCCTGTGCCCCTCACCAGCACCTTTGCCAGTGCCAGGTCGTGGAAGCCCAGCGTGGGTCCCCCTCTTGTGGATCCCCCTCCTATGGATCCCCCTCCTCCTGCATCTCCCTCCTTGTACCTCCCCATCCTCGTGCACCCCCCCCAATTCCTGCATCCCCTTCCTGCACCCCTCTCCTGCATCCCCCTCCTCCTGCACCCCCCTCCCGCATCACTCCCGGCTTCCCGGGCCAAAGCCATTGTAATTAAAACCGAGTTCTACAGGGGGTTTAAATCCTTAAGCGGCTTTCGCGACAGGACGGAGCCGCCGTGGCCCCGCTCTGGGGACAGCAGGGACGCTGTCCCAGCCCAGCCGTGTCCCCCCTGTCACCACACACCTCCCGGCCGGGCTGGGCGGTGACACGGGACCGTTCCCTTCCCACCCCGCGGTGCCCTCAGCCGGCGGCGATCTCACATCGAGTTAATCACGTTTTCTGAGCGCTGGACGGTGAAATCAGCCCGTCGCTCGGGGCCATTCCGGGGCTCATTTGCAATTCCATCTCCCTGCCTGGCTCCCGGAGCACATTAATTCCTGCCCCCGAGTAATCGGCCGCGTTTTACTGCACTTTGGATTCGGCGCCTTCTGGGACGGAGCTCAGGCTGTGCCAGGAGGTGCCCGGCACCCCCCCTGCCTGTACTCTCGGGCTGGCAAGAACAGACACCCAAACCCACCGACTTCCACACCAAAACCTCCCCCCAGCCCAAACCTGCCCCCGGGCAGGGCTGTGCGACCTCCACCGTAACCCCCCCACGCTCCCGGCTGCTCTCCTGAAAGAGGGATTTGCCTTCAAACCCAGAGCAGATTTTGCAACTCATCCGGCTGAATTTGGGAACGGTGTTCCCATGGCAACGGCAGAGCCGGGTACCGAGTTCCACCGGGATGCTGAGGGGCCCGGGGGGAGCAAGCCCCAGACCCGGCCTCGTTTCAAAACATTTTCATCCCTTCGCCCAAGGCTCTTCATGAAATTCTACTTTGCACACAAAGAGCGATTCGGAAGCGCGTTGTTCCCCCTGGGAGGGGAGAGGCGGCCGCCGCCGCTCCAGCCCGGGAAAACGGGCAAAAGCTGCGACTGGAACCCAAAATGGCACCGCCGCTGCTGTCACCGCCACGACAGTGCACTTCCAGTGGGACAGGCCAGGAGGGTTTCTCCTCATTTCCCAGCCGGGCTGGATGCAGGGACAGGGCCCTCCACCCCCTCGCCAGCAGCTGAATCCCAGCCCGGACCCGTCGCCCTCCCACCAGATTTTTCCGCACGGACAATTCCCAGCCTGATTCCCGCCGCTAACAAGATCATTTAGGAGCGCTCGGTTCGGCGTTTAGGAGGAGCCGGAGCGGCTCCCGAGCCCGCTGTGCCCGCGGCTGCCCCTCACATTTCCCCAATTACGGCCGCGGTCGGATTTGCGCCGGAATTCGCTACACCCCCGGCCCGGCCTCGAATAAACATCCCCAATCAACCTTGGCTGGACAGGAGATAATTGCATTTGCTTTCCAGATGAACTGGAAAATGTTGAACAATGGGATTTGCCCGGACCGGCGGCGGGGGCACGTGCAGGGAGGGATGGATGGCTGGGAGCAGCCCCGGGCTGGGGCCTCCCCGCTGCCACCCCATCCCTCCCCGGCTCCCTCCATCCCTCTCCTGCCCTCTGGGGCTTCCTGGCCACAGTCGGATCCAGCCTTGCCAGGAGAGGCACTAAGGGAAAGCTGTGCATGGTGAGCAGGCTCCCAGTGCCCCAGATCCCACCTGGATCCGGGCGTGTGGCCGTGAGTGGGTGGCTCCAAAACTGAGACCAGTGTGATTTAAAACTGGATGGATGGATGGATGGATTGATTCCAGGAGCTCCAGGCCTGTCCCTCTGTCCTACATCCATCTCTGCAGGGCTGGGAACTGCCAAGCCCTGGGCTGACTCGGCCACACCTCAACAAGACTCTTAAATTCCCGCTTTTACCAAAACTGCTGTTTGTCAGAATCCTCTGCCAAAGGCAACCCGGGGCAGCTGGGACTGGCCCAGCCTGAACCACCAAACCCACCTGCACATCCTGGAGCCCCCTCAAACAGGACCATCAACCTTCCCAGCTTCCAGGGGGGCTCCCAGCAGCCCTTTGCACCCCCCACCCCGGGGGGCACTGGGACACCTCCCCCGGGATCACAATCAGTGCCCTTGGATGGGTTTTCCAACCCAGGGGGGGACAAATCCAGACCTGGGAATCCAAGGCCTGTGTCCCTTTGTGGGGGCTGGCACTGCCTGTCCTTTGCAGGGGGTGCTGCAGGCGGGACCCTCATGGCCCACCCCAGAGCCTTGGGGTGCTCAGAGGGGAGCTGGGTGTCCCCAGGATCCCACTGCCCACCACGGGGGAGGAACATCCAGCTGCACAGGGACAGGGACCCCAGGCCCACCCTGCCAGCCCCCCCTGATGCTCCCAGACCGCAGCTGCAGCGTCACAAACCAAGGCCCAGGTTACACGTGAGGGGAGGGTCTGCCACAGTCCACCCCCCAATCCATCCTTCCATCCTCCCATCCCTCCCTGCATCCCTCCATCCCCCTTCATCCATCCCCCCTGAATCCCTCCAACCCCCTCTGAATCCCTCCACCCCTTCCCACGTCCCTCCATCCCTCCCCACGTCCTTCCACCCCTCCCCTCACCAGGCCCGTCCCTGCCCCGACCAGGACTCGCTCCCATCCCGGGGGGTCTCCTGCCCCCCCCAGTCCCTCCCCGTCCCCCTCCCAGCCCGCACCGTCCCAGCTCGGGGCCCATGACGTAGAAATCTTCCAGGGCCACCTCGCGGTGGGATCCGTCGATCCAGAACTCGCTCTCGCTCTTGGAGGACGGCATGGTGGCCCGGGGGTGGCGAGCTCCCGCCAGCTGCTGGGAAGGGGAGACCCCGGCATGGCCACGGCCCCCCCGGAGCGCCCAGATGGCCCGGGGAAAAGCAGCGCCCGGGATTATCGAGCGTGGAACCACGGCCACAAATCCCCTTCCCACCAGGCACGTACGCTGCCTTTTCCGAGATAATACCCCCGTCCCCCCCCCGCTGTGTCCTGTGCCCCCCCCCGGCTTTTCCCACCGCCCTCCTCCCCCTTTCCCGCCCCATTCCCACCTTCCCGGGGATCCCCGGCAGGTCGGAGGCTGCACCCGGGGGCTGACACGTTGGGTGTTTGCACCCCGACTCCTGCAGCCACCCCTAAAGCCCCCCCGGCCCCCGCCCGCCCCGCAGCCCCGGCAGTTTTGGGGTGGGGTCGGGGCCCAGCACGTACCGTTACCTGCGGCGTCGCTCGTGGCCCCCCCGGCGCTGCCTCATCCCCGGCGCGGGGCTGTGCCGAGGGTGGGCGCGGGGGGTCCTGAGCCCCCGCCCGCCCCGGGGCTGGTGCTGAGCTCGGCCGCGGCCCCCAGGCCCGTGCGGCCCCCGCTGCTCCCCAAAACCGAGCGGTCACGGCTCAGAACCTTGGCCGGGCTTCACGGGGCGGCGCTGGGATGGAGGGATGGAAGGATGCCGGGATGGAGGGATAGGAGGATGCAGGGATGGGAGGATGCAGGGATGCAGGGATGCCGGGATGCAGAAGGCAGGGACGCCGGGCAGCACGGATGCAGGGATGGGAGGATGCAGGGATGGGAGGATGCAGGGATGGGAGGCTGAAGGGATGGGAGGATGAAGGGAGAGGAGGATGAAGGGATGGGAGGATGAAGGGAGAGGAGGATGAAGGGATGGGAGGCTGCCGAGGCGCCCGGAAGCGGGAGCGCGGGGCTGCAGGGAGAGAGGAAGGCGGTGATGGGGGGCCGGGGCTGCGGAGCACCGAGACCCTCCCCGGCAGCATCACCGGCGGCCGCCGCGCTCCCCCGGCTCGGCCGTGCCACCCCCCGGCCCGGCGCCGCCACTGCACCCCCCCGCCGCCCCCCCCGCCCCCGGGGCTGCGGGACCCGCCCGGTGCTCGCGGGGTCCGGGCGGCCCCGACCCCCAACCCCCGCAGCCGCAGGATCGGGCCCCGCGGCGGGGCCAGGGCGGGGGCACCGCGGCCGATCCCCGGGACCACCCGGCACCCCCCGGCGCCGAGCCCCCCACCCTGCCCCGCACCTCGGGGAGCGCCCGCGGCCCCGCAGCCGCGGGTCAGGGCCTGTCCCCCCGAGCCCCCGGAGCCCGGTATCCCCCGGGACAGGGGGCGCGCCTGCCGGGGGGCGCGGGCGCTGCCCGCAGCCGCCGCACGGTGACGCCGTCGCCCACCGGATGGGGACGGGGGTGGGAGGGGACGGGGAGGGGCTGGGATTGGGATTGGGGCGGGATTGGGTTACGGGGATGGAGTGGCAATGGGCTGGGAAGGGTGGGAATGGGACTGGGAATGGTAGAGCTGGGGTGGGACTGGGATTAGAGATGGGGTGGGCTGGGGCCAGGAACAGGATGGGAATGGGATTGAGGAGAGAGGTGGGATGAGGCCAGGGATGGGGTGAGACTGGGTATTGGACTGCACTGGGACTGTGGATGGGTTTGGGATGGGGCCAGGGATGGGAAGGGAGTGGGGATGGGATGGGAATGGGGTTGCAACGGGTCCAGGAATGGGGTGGGAGTGGGGATAGGGCTGGGGTGCAGTGATAGCCACGTCCTGTGAGCTGCTGCGGTTCCTGCAGCAAAGGGACGAGGAAATTCCTCCTGAACGTCCAATTTTTATGTTTTCTTACTAAAAATTGGAAACAGGGAGAGCACCCCATGGGGCACTGACCCTCTGGTGGGGCTGAGGGGCAGTGAGAAACCCCCACTAAAAATGCTGCTGCAAAGGTCTCGATGGCACAAAACATTGTTCTCACCATGGACTTCCCAAGTATTTATTAGAATATTTTATCACATCTGAGGGAGGCAAACTCAGCCCTGCTTGATCTCCTCCAGTTGCAACTCCCTTTTGAAAGGGATGTTCGTACAGGGAGTGACCTGCTCCATGAATAAATTGACTCTGCCTCCATTTCTCCCCCGTCCTGGAATGTTGTGGAGACAAGGGTGGGCTGGAAAAGGCTGGTTTGCATAATTAATATTTATCACTTGATCCCAAACAAGCACAATCCCCCCGTTCATCCCTGGCCCCACAAACTGTGTGTGGGGGCTGTGTTGGAAGCACAGAGGAAGCCCCTTCCTTTTGGAAACCCCTTCCTTTTGGAAACCCCACAGTTCAGGTCTCAGTGAGAGGCACAATCCCCCCCCGGCCCCCACAGACACCCCTGGGTGGGCACTGGGTGGGGTGTGGGGCTGGATCCAGTCTGGGCAGAGGGAGATTGGGATGGGGCAGCCCCAGTCCCGGGCACACCCCAGCACCCCAAAATCCCCAAGAGGAGGGGACTGCCCTCTGCAGCACCCTGTCCCCAGCTGGGACACATTCTCGGGGTGCAGATCCAGCCTGGGCTCCGGGAACTGTCCCATCCTCCACCGGCTCCGTGGGACGATGGGGCTGGATTTGAGCCTCCAGCCTTTTGTCTGCGGGAGAGGAATTAATTATTTTGTTCTCTCATTACGCTGGGCTAAAACCCATTTCAGAGCAGCATAAATTTAGGTGCCTGAAGTCGCTATTTTAACATCCCGGGAAACGTTTCATTCCCTCTGTCGCCCTTTCCCAATCATTTCTGTCTCACTGGCGGCCATCGACGTTCCGGATGAAGCACAAGATGGAGGGACATTAACAAATACGGCGACAGGGCCCTTCCCTGGCTGGAGACCGGGATGGAGAGGCCGGGCAGGGACCCCCACGGTCCCCCCCGAGCCCCCGAACCACCAGCGCCGAGCTGGGTGTCCCCAGGAAATCCCAGCGCGGGCAGAGCCGAGTCTGGGAACGGCCCCGCCAGGGACCGGCTGTTTCCGAGTGCTGCTCAATTGTTTGGAACATAAAATGGAAATTAATACACGGGGTGAACCCCCTCCAGCATCCCCCCCCCCCCGTCCCAGCGCCGCTCGCCTCGTTAATTGAACGGCGCGAAGCAAATGAGGTCAGAGCTCACTTCAGCCAGACAAGGACACGGGAACACGCGCGGCTGCCGGCGAGGCTGGGCTCTACCTGCCCGTGTTTAGCATTCCTGCCGGGATCCGCTCATTAAAAACCTAAAAGGCGGCTTAAGCATCCCATTAGAGCCTCTCCGGGCTCTGGATCCTTCCCTCGCAGACGTGTTCGCAGGGAGAGCGGGACCGGAGCGGGGCGGTGGGAGGGAGCAGGGAGGGGGTTTGCACCTGCCGAGGGGTCACATCCTGCCCCATCGCCGGCCCGGGGGGTTGGGGGGCCCTCTGGGGGTCCCTCGTGCTCCCAGAGCCAGAGGGTAGGAAGGCAGGAGAGCTGCTGGAGGCTGGGATGCTGCTGGAGCAGAGCAAACTCCGTGTCTGGGACGTGCTCCCGCTGCTGGGGATGCCCAGCAGATGGGGGGCACTCAGGCCCACCTTGAGACAACTCGATGCCCCGGCCATGAGCACCCACATTTCCAGGTGGGATCACCTTGTGCTGCTGTCTCAGGGCTTTGGCTCCAGGAACCAACCCAGAGCCCACCCAATGTCTCCCCTCTCCCGGAGGAAGCTCAGGCATCCAGCATTCCCTCTTTCCCAGCGTCTCCCTGCGTCCTCCTCTGCTTCCTCCCTCTTCCCTTTCTCCCTCTCTTCCCTATTTTTTTTTTTTTCCCAGGCAAGAAATGAGTTGTCTTCCCGCAGATGTGACTAAAAGCACTCTGGAAATGTCAGCCACTGCTGGAAAGGGACCCAGATAACATTTAGCTTTAGGTAAGAGAGTAGATTTTCTCTGCACTAATTCATATTTATAAGCTCTCGTGTTCCCGGGGAGAGCGCGGCGCTGATGGCACTCGCTGATTGCCAGCGCGCGGAGCAGGGAATTGTTTTCACATCCCAGATTAAAGAGTGCTTTCTGCTCCCAGTGGCACCTGTGTATTTACACTGGTCATTCTCAATTCATTCTTATAAGATTAAGACTGGAAATGGGAAATGGTTATACAGTGCCCAGCCTGGAGGGGCCGGGGGGGGCCGGGGCAGAGCCCGATCCGAGCAGGGGGAACGGGGGCTCTGCTCCCCTCCGGGGGCTCCCGGGGGGAAAACTTCATCCAGGTGGGAAAACTTCATCCAGGTGGAAACTCCTCATCCAGATCCTGTGGGATGGTCCCTCTGCATGACCCGGGTGGGGATGGGTGGGGATGGATGAGTGGGGATGGATGGGGATGAATAGGGATGGGTGGGGATGGGTGGCCAGAGCAGGACAGACACAAGCACACGATAGATCAGCTAAAAGCTTTATTTCTATTAAGATTAGGTAAAAGATTTATTTCTATTAAGTTCAGGTGAAAGATTTATTTCTATTATGACTCGGTGAAAGATTTATTTCTACTATTATTATTTTTCAACACATCCCAGGGTTTGTGTCAGCTGATTAAAAGCAAACAAGTAAAGCTCTTCTCCTCCACAGCGGATCAAGGATTTGGGAACTTTTAGAGCTTTATTTAGTTTTTCTCTCTTTTATTTAATTTTTTTTTGAATCGTGTTTGCGAAGTGGCTGAGCAGCTCCGGAGAGAGTCGGAGCATAAACACGGGGGGAAAGGAAAAAAAAAAAAAGGGTTGTGTCAGGGATTGAGGGGCTGGAATTAGGGGGAGGAAGGGGCAAAATAAAAGGGGGAGGAGGAGGGGGCGGGGGATGCAGGAGGGGTTGGGGTGGAAAGGGAAAAAGGCGAAAGGAGAAACAAGACAATGGCAGAAGGCACCCCGGGGACTTCCTGAGAGGTTTTAGAAATTCAAAATACGCCTTGGAGCCTCAAAGCTGTGTCAGTCACAGCCCCGGCGCAGGGATCACTAAGGCTGCGGCCAAACAATACCAGATTGTGTGAGGAAGGTGGGAAAATCGGGGGTCTCAGCGGCTCCCGCTCAGCCCGGCGGTTCCGCCCGTCAAGCACGCGTTCCACATGAATCAGCTCTGGACAGAGCCGCCGCATAATCCCCGCCAGCCTCGCTATGACAACTTGAAGGAGAATTCGGCGGCTGAGTGACAGCAGACGGAGAACTGACAAGGCAAAAGGCCGCAGGACTTTCCTGCCCTTTTTTCCCCTGGTTTTTTTCTCTTTTTTTTCCCCTTTTATTCTCTCTTTCCCCCCCCCCAACAGTAACTTTTGCTGGGTGGCTCGCTGGGGCGCACACACGTACTGCTGTTTGGGGCAGAGGGGCTTTGCTCTCTCCTTGAACCCCTCTGCCCTCTCCCTGCTCCCGGGGACCCTTCCTGGGATGCTCGGATACCTCTCCCACCCAGACAGGGGGCACGGAGGGCTGGGGGGTCACGCCGGGGCTGCCCCGCTCAGCACCAGCCAAGGGCAGTGGCAGTGACCTCCGTCCAGGGCTCTGGTGACACAGGACACGTGGCACCAGCACCTCGCTGTGTCCCTGAACCTTCATCCGAGGGCTTCTGGCTTTAGCACAGCCCCTCGGGGGGCACAGGGTGGTGGGACCCCCAAAATGGGGACTCACAGCATCCCCTCTGGGGTTGGTTGACCTGGAGGGGGGAGAGGGAGTGTGCCAGAGCCCTGGGGCTCCCCCAAATCAGCCATTAAGGCTTTAATTACACCAGGCTTGTTATCAGAGGGGTGTGATGAGCCTTGTGTGGGTTTTCCAGTTACTCCTGGGCTGGGATCACCCACGTGTGAGCGAGGGGGCCACTTTCAAGGGCCTCCTGAAAAATTCCCCCCTCGAGCCAGGGGACACCGGCAGGACCCACCGTGCCGTGAGCCAGGGCTGGGCTGGGGGGCCGTGGGTGTCTGTGGGGAGGGGACCAACATCCCAGAGCTGCTCCCAGACAATATTTAAAGGTTCCAGCGTTCAAAGCTGCTCCTCCATGGCCGCAGCTGAAGGAAGCTCTAATCACCTCCCTGCACACCCCCCACCCCGCGCTCCCGCCTCGTTAGGTAAACGAGTGTATTATTAATAATCATATCAAGGATAAAAAGTGCTTTTGTCACCTCTGGATCCCGCTCCTTTCCGGGCTGCCCTGTTCCGGTTCCACATGCCTGCTCGGGGAGGCAGGAGGGAGAAAGGAAACTAATTAAAAATTGCCAGTGTCTTATGTCGGAGCGTTTGGGTGCGTTGGGTGGTGAAAGACGAGCGGCTTGTTGCAAGAAAATCAATTTTACAGTTACAGGAGCAGAATAAATAGAGGTGGTGCGTTAAGGCAGGAGGATGAGCAGGCTCTGAGGGTTCCAGCTCCGCAGGGACACGGGATGAGCCATCCCGGGATGCTCCAGGTGCCCCCGTGTCCCCACCCAGGGAACCGCGGCCGCGCTCCCCCAGAATGTGGGTTTTTTTCGCCCAAAGCAGCTCTGAAGATCAGGCTGGTTATTCCTGGGGAGGAAATTCTGGACATTTTTCAAGGACAGGCGGGATTGGGCCCCCAGAAACCCGCCCTGAGCGTTGCCATGAGGGGCACGTGGAACCGGGGGGGTCCCCCCATCCCGGGCAGCCGCGCACGGCCCCGCTCCCGCTCGGAATCCATTCCCATCCCCGCCGCACGAGGCTCCATCTGTATTTTATTCCTCTCTCCTCTCCGCAGGCCTGTGGCTAAAACCTATTGGTTTCGTGCACGATTTCATTGTCTTTTTGGGGTCAGGGAAGTGGCGGAGCAGCCAATTCCCCTTGGCAGGGGGGTTAAACGCTGCCGGCCCCGCGCAGAGATCCCGCGGGGGCCCCGATGCCTGGGAATGAGGGAGCAGCAGCCGGGGGTCCCCGACCAAAATGACTTTTATGCTAAACGGGATGAGGGGAGGCGGGAGCGGGCGGGAGCACGGCGGGAGCGCAGGTCCTGCTTTGGGATCTCACTGCTGCTTCCAGAGCCAGGGGACCCTCCTGCTCCACCGCCCTGGATGCAGCAGCCCCTTCCCAGCCCTGGTGTTCCCCTTCTGGCTCCGCTGGCCCCTTCCCAAACCCGGCTGGGCACTGTGTCCTCTTCCCAGTCCCAGCCCAGCCCCGGAAGGATTGTCTTTTCTTTGCTCATCGCACCAGAAACATGCCCATCCCTAATCCCCAAATTGTCCCTCACCGGTTTTACATCCCTCTCTAAGCTCCTCATAATAGATTTATTTTCAAAAAAATTAAAGAAGGGAAGGAAATAAAAACCCCTGTGCGGGTTATTACAGGATGTTTTGGTTTTAATTGAAAACTACTCGGAGCAGAGGGGACGGATCCAGACCATCACCAGCCTAACCCAGCGCCTCGGGACCAGTTTGTGCCAGATGTCACGAGCATCCCGCGTGGAATCCCCGGGAAAAGGGAGAGGGAGGAACCACATGAGGGGCCCTCAGGCCGAGGGGCTCCATGGTGGGGTGGGGAGGGGATTGAGGGGTTAGGGGGGATTTGTGTGTGAGTGTGAGTGTGCCCAGCACGTCTGACGTGTTCAGGGGACACAGCCCTCCCTGTGCCGTGGATCCCTGGATCCCCAGGATGGTGTTTGTGGAGCTGGAGCTGCCACGTGCCCAGCAAACACCCTTCAGCTCCCAAGACATTCCTGGAGCTTGCTTGACCAGGAGTTTTTGACCAGGAGCTGCCTTGAGCGGGCTCTGGCCTGGCAGGAGGGAGGTCTCCGGGTGAATCAGCATTTCCGAGCTGAGCCAGGCATCCCAAACCCCCATTAGCACCTAATGAAAGCGCAGCTAATTATGAATTAGCGCGGGATGGAAATGTTTGTGTTTCTGTTCCTCGGGAGCTGCTCAAACCCCTTGGCCAATTTGGAGCGAAGGATGGTGGGGATCCCTCGGCCACAGGGCCAGTGAGGGGCTGCTGGGGCAGCCGGGGACAGAGAGGGGCACACGCAGAGCTGGGATAAAGCTGGGGGCACCCAGAGCTTGGGGGGCAGCACTGTTTGCACAGGGGCTCATGGCACAGGGGATGCTTTCACCGGGCACGTTGGGACCAGCAGCATCCCCAGGACGGGCAGCTGCTGCCCACACCCCCCTGGCTGGCTGTGGGGACACAGTGGCAGCCCCAGAGCTCACAGTCACTGCCCGGTGTGGCCCTGTTGGGGTCCTGGGGGCACCCAGGGCTGGCCGTGGGCAGCACCGTGCGGGCAGCCCCGGGCTGGCACCCGGCTCAGGCTCGGCCGGGCTCGGAGCTCGTTGTGGATTCACGGCACTCCCCGGCACAAATGGGTTTAAACTACCTTAAGTGTTTCAGCAGGGAACTGGCGCTGGCGGTGTAACACTGTATTACCACAGCATTAGGAGTGAAGTATTGATCCTAATCCCCTGGTTCAAAAATAGGATTATCAGAAGGGGAGGGGAGGGAGGGGGTGAGGGAGGATGCCCCGTCCCCAGCCCCAGCCACGTCCCTGGCCCCAGGAGACCCGGCCCCTGCGGTGAAGGGAGAGGTTGGGGGACCACGATGGTACCTGGGGGATCACAGCAGGACCTGGATGTCCCTTTCCCCGGGATCTCTGTGTCCCCCAGGAGCCACCACCAGCCCTTCAGGGACTTGCCCACCGTGGACTCTTTGGGAAGGGGCACAGGGTGAGGGGGAGCTGCCACCACAGCAGGTCCCCCCGAGGAGGGGGTTGCACCGAGGAGTGGATTATACCCAGAGGGGGTTGCACCAAGGACCAAGTTGCACCAAGGAGTGGGTTGCACAAGGAGCAGGTGGCACTGAGGAGGGGGTCACCCCAAGGAGCTGTCACTGTGTCCCAGCCATCCCCCTGTTCCCCACCAGCCCCCCGAAGCCCCAGGGCTGGTCAGTCAGTAATGGGGGGGTGGGTTCCCTTTATTCCCTGGGGTGTGTCCCACTGCCCCGGACACCCAGCGGGATCCCCTCCTTACTTTAGGTCAATATATTCGATGGAGCCTGGGGAGAGATTTGGGGCTCTTGCAAGAGAAGTGAGGGTCTGTGAAGCCCCCCACCATCCTGCCTCCTCCATCCCAGCCCAGGTTCTCTCTCCTGCCGGCCAATCCCCCCCCGGAACAGGAGCCGGTCCCGGGTGACACCCCCTGCCCCTCCCCGGCCCTCCCCTCCCGGCCATCGCCTCTCCCCGCCTGGCTGACTCTCCATACAGTTCCCATTTCACTCCTAATCTCCTCTCTTAGTTTTTAATCCCCTCTCTCCTCCCAGGCTGCCTTTCCCTGTCCTCCCTCGCCTCCTCTCCTTCCCTCTCCCCTCGCCTCCCCCCTCCCCGCAAGACAAATTACCCTTAATGATATGCTGAAGGCCATGACACCCATGTTGTCTCTTTGTCATCCTTCGCGGTGCAGCGTGAAAAGATAATACAAACCGCGGCACTTATCTACAATTGAGCGCCAAGACAACCTGCTAATCCCTTAATAACGCGGCGCCGGCCCCACGGCTGCGCTCCCGCCGCTGCATTCCAAATCGCCGCGTTCCAAATCGCTGCATTCCAAACGCGGCTCTCGGGGGCACCCCCCGGTCCCGGTGCCAGCCGGAGGGGTGGAAAAAACCCCAATGTATGGATCCAAAGGATGCGGGGAGGGGGCGGGTTATGGGATCATCGAGGATGGGGGGAAATCCTTAACAAATGGGTGCAAAAGGATGGGGAAATGGGCAGAACACGGGGAAAACTCCCAGTAAATGGACCCAAAGGTTGCAGTGCAGGGAGAATTGAGTGGGAGCACGGGGTGGGTACCAGCTCCAAGGGGAAAGAGGCTGAATCCCTGCAGGCCCCATCCTGACTCTGGTGATGCCCACGGAAAACACATTCCAGATGGCTGATCCCAGTCCAGCTGCGACTCACACAACATCTGAGCACATCTGGGCATCCCAGAGGGGTTTGTCCCCAGTGCCCACCCTCCCAGGATCCCAAGTGTCAAGTGGCAGTACGGGAGTGATTCCATCCCCAAGGGGAAAGGGGTCATAGCCCTGTGGGCCCATCCCGACTCCGCTGGTGCCCACGGGAAACCCGTCCCAGATGGCACAGCCTCGACACATACAGATACTCTGGGCACACTGGGACATCCCATAGGGGTTTACATGCAGGGCCCACCCCCCAAACCCCACTGGAGAATGAGCATTGCTGCACCCAGCAGTGACCACGGGGACAGGGGGGACACCGGGGACACCGGGGACAGTGGGGACACCGGGATGCCCCGTGTCCAGCACCTCCCTGCCCTGACCTCCTGTGTCAGACAGGAATTGCCACTTCATTTCCGGCTCCCTCTCCCCTCCCCTCCCCTGCCGTGATTTACCTCTCCCCAGAGGAGCCCAAAAGCTGTAAACACACTTTTATTTGTCAGTCGTGTCCCCGCGGCCGCGCGGCTGTTGGGAAGGTAATAAATGATTCCGGTCCTCTTGGCTTGATGATGTCGGGATTAGGAGCCCTACATATTTTATGGAAACCTCTACATGATCTTCCTTGATAAATCATTTAAATAGGAGTGTCTTTTCTTGGTGTGGGATATAAAATATTTACCAGAGTGGGTGAAGGCTGTTCATCCGTGTTTACCCTCCCGCTTCCCAGCCCGGCCACAGTGACAAACAGCTCAGCCCTCCTCTGGCAGCTCAATGGCACCTCTGCCTGCGGGACAGGCTCCTCGGGGTTGGAAGCTTGGAATTTTGGGCATTTCTGTGTTCTGTGGTTTTGTGTTTTGTTGCAAAAAGAAGTGATTTTGGTACAGCCTCGGAGCACCCTCCCCGTAGCACCCACCAGCCCCGTGCCAGGGGGTGTTTTCCACGGCATGACCAGCTCCAGCTGGCAAAACCAGGGTCTGCCCAAGTGATAGGAGCTCATTCCAAGGGGGATTTCGGGGACCAACACATGCCCCCAGCTGCATTTTGTTGCCAAAAGAAGTGATTTTGGTTCAGGACCCCGGAGCACCCTCCCTGTGGCACCCACCAGCTCCATGCTGGGGCGTTTCCCACCAGCTCCCACCTGCAGAACCGGGGTCCCCCGGCAGCTCCCGCATCCCCAGGGCCAGACCCCCCACCCCTGCTCCCCCCATCCCCACCTCCAGCCCCGACAGCCCCGGCAGCATCCCGCTCCCCTCTCCATTAGCATTCATGGCAATTCTTTTCATTTGTTACCTGGCAGGGGAATGAAAACACGTTGTTCCCCACAGCGGGGGGTTTCCTACGGCGAGCCCCAACTTTTCAATCATTCATCCCTTGGCAGCGCCGGGGCGGAGTGTGGCCCCCCCGGCCCCCGGGCAGGAGCCGGCGCTATTAAAAGGCTCACCCAGGGGCATGTATTTTCCATAAGACGCCGTGTACATGCTGTGCAACATTCAGGAGGATCATGCTGGAGCAATTGGTCCGGATATAATGCTGGTTACCTTGCAAGAGAGGAGCTCCGAGGGGAATGGATGCTCACTCCGTGCCCGGGGGGGAAATCGCTCCCCGGCCTCGGGGCTGGGATGTGGATGCTCAGCGGTGGATTTGCCTCTCCCACCACCCAAACTGGGCCTGGGAGGGGGGCACAGGCACAGGGAAGATGCCTTGGGCACAGGTTAGGTGCAGTGACCTCCCAAGGTGCTCTCACCCATCTCATCGACGGGATATTGGGAAGAAATCCTTCCCTGTGAGGGTGGGGAGGCCCTGGAATGGATTTCCCAGAGAAGCTGTGGCTGCCCCACCCCTGGGAGCGCCCAAGGACAGGTTGCAGCAACCTGGTCTAGTGGAAGGTGTCCCTGCCCATGGCAGGGGGTGGAATGAGATGGGTTTTAAGGTCCTTTCCAACCCAAACCATCCTGGGATTTGATGATTCGATGATTCCCACGGATCCTCCTCATCCAGGGGCTGCAGCAGCCCCCTCCCACCACCCCATCACCCTCCCTCCATTGCCCACGTCCCTCCTCTCCCCAGGGCGGGGGAATTAACAGCTGAACAAAACTGAATGTCCAGTGGCCTGGAAAGTTCCATTTCCTGCGTGCGGGGCCTGCGAAGGCGCAGGAGGAGCTGTGACAGTCACACCCTGGCTGGGCCACTCGCACAGACCGATGGCCACACAGGGCTGGGGGGCCACCCCCACCTCCCCCAGCCCCCTCCGGGCCAGGGCGGGGCGGAGGGTCCGGCTGGGAGCCGGGGACCCTCCCGGTACCTCCGCTCCCTGCTCCCCTCCCCGGCTGTTCCCGTAAATCATCCCCTGCTCTGGGATCCTCCCGGTGCTCACAGCGTGTCTGACACTGCAGCGCTCCCGGCGAACCACTTGTGCCTCTCAGGAGATAAGGCTGGAGAGGGCTGGGGGGCAGGGAGGGCACAGCCCGGGAGCGGACACAGGGACAGGAGGGATCCCTGCCAGCCGGAGCCGGGGCAGGAGCCCACGCCGGGAGCTGCCAGAGGGACGTGCCGGAGCCTGGGAGGTGCCGGTGAGCCCGCGGGGAGCACAGGGGGCTGTGGGGTGTCGTGGTGCCCTGGGTGGGATGAGATGGGACGGGGGGACACAGGAACGAGCCCTCAGTGGCCACTGTGCCAACCTTGGTGGCCACTGTGCCAGCTCCGTGTGGAAGCCTGAGCTCTGCAGCACCCACCATGTGCCACGGGAAGGCACGATGCCATGGGGGACACAGGGTGGGGAGGGGGCATCCCAGCCGCAGGGAATTCATTGAAATGGAGCAAACTGAAGCTGGATACTGAGACAGGGATCATTTTTAGCCCGGGATGTTCCCAGCTCTCTGCTCTGCCTTGAGCAGCCCCGGGAAGAGCTCAGCCTTGTGGTGAACATTTCTCTTGGCACGTGGTGGCCACGGTTGCCCCAGCACTGCCAGAGGAGCCGTGGTGGCACGCCTGCCTGGGCAGGCCCTGGGGTGGTGCCTTTGAGGCACAAATCGTGGAAATCCCGCTGGAAAGCCCATCAGGGATGGGCCTTTCCTGGCTGAGCATCCCTGCGGAGGAGGACCAGGGGAGGGAGGCAGGGAGGGACCTGAGGGGCTGCCGGGCACATCCTGAGCCTCCCCACGGTGCCAACCCGGGCCACAACCCCGGGACAGGGGGGCTGCACCCCCCACGTGCTCTCTGCAGCCGGGAGGTTGCACCAGCTGGGATATTCCACGGGCCAGCGGAGCACGGAGCACCCGCTGCCTCCAGGGGATTAAATGAAAAAAACTATTAATGTTGAAATGCTGAAACAGAGCGAGGAGCTGCAGGGGCAGAGACCTTGTAAGGGCCACACCGTGACCACCACGGGGGCTCAGGACCCCCCCGGGGGCTCAGGACCCCCCCGGTGCCTTGGCTCTGGAGCGGGTGGGAAGCACCAGTGCAGGATGGCACGTCCCAGCTGGATTCCATGGATTCAGCCCCAACTCTCAGCTGGAATGACCCAGCTCTGCTCGCTCGTATTTCGGTGTTGGTGGGACGGGGGTGCTGCAGTGGGTCCCCCTTCCCCTGGGTACAAAGCTGGGGATCCCAGGGCCTCAGAGACCCCCCCGGCACGGGGCCAGGGGGAGATGCAGGGAGCCTGGATGTGCCCTGGCCTCACCTGCAGCCCTGTGCACCCCCATCCATCCCCGTTTAAATATAATAAAAGTTAAATATATTAAGGACTGAGTGGTGGGTGATACCAGGTGGGTGGTACCGGGTGGGTGATAATGGGTGGGTGATAATGGGTGGGTGATAATGGGTGGGTGATACCGGGTGGGTGATAATGGGTGGGTGATACCAGGTTGGTAATAATGGGTGGGTGATACCAGGTTGGTAATAATGGGTGGGTGATACCAGGTGGGTGATACCGGGTCTGTGATAATGGGTGGGTGATAATGGGGGGGTGATACCAGCCCCGCAGGGATGCAGCACAAGGAGCACCCAGGGCTGGACCAGCTCTCCATCACCACCACTCCTCACATCAAACCTCGATGCCTCTGCATGAGAGACAGGCTCTAAATGATCCCATTCAGGCCCTAAAACCCCACGACTCCATTAATTAATTACTAACGATGATCCGTTTGCTATTTTTACCTCCCTATTTCCAACACCCAGCGTTAAAAAAGTCATGAGTCAGGGCTCAAAAAACCTCCTGAGCGGGTCTAAAAAAAAAAAAAAATCACTTTTTGGTAAATCCCTGCCGGGCCCCTCCCTGGTGCCTCCCTCTGCCAGAGGCACCCACGTCCCTGGCAGTGGGTGGCATCACTCCTGCTCCTGGCACACATATGGCCCTTATTAAAAAGCAAAATTACTCTTTCACCCTCTGGTGGCAAAACTTCAGAGCTCAGATCAGCTGTGGGAGCCTCAATTAATTACCAGCGGGTTGTTCCTACTCCGCTAATTACGCTGGAACGGGCATAAGAACGCCGGGAATGAGCACGGGCCGCTCCAAAAAAGTTTAGTATTTAAGGTAAAAAAAGAACGGGGCGAGGGGGGGCTGGGGGTTGGCAGAGGATGCTTCGTGATGCCACCTCCGAGCAGCCCGTCCTGGCTCTGGTGGCCTCCTGGGATGTCACCTCTGCTGGCTCATTCCTGGGGAAACTGAGGCAGCGGCGGGAGAGCAGCCGGAGCCGCGGGAGCCGCCAGCCCCGAGCGCCCGCCCGCGGGGCAGCATCGCCTCTGATAATTAAGCACTATCAACAATTGCATATTAATTAATTTAATATCCATTATTATTAATTAACAGGGTAATTAAACCCTTCCCGTAATTAACGCGCCACCCAGCAGAGAGGTCTGGCTGCAGAGCCCCGGTGTGCCAGGGGAGAGGGGCTGCACGGGGAGCGGGGACGGAGCCCCCGGGGACGTGGAGCCACACGGGGAGGGAAAGTGATTCCTCAAAGCAAGGGCCTCACACGACATTTATTTGCATTTTATTATAAAAAAATACAGAATCCAAATGGGGGGGGGGCGATAGATCCGGTTACCATCAGCACGACGTCGAGGACGAAAGCGGAATGTCGAAGGACGGAGCGAGGCACGACGGGGACCAGCACGGAGGGACAGCGCCGAGGAGGGGGGGCTGCTCTGGGGGACCCCCCAGCCCTGCCCCTGCCGCCTCCGTCCTTCCACTCTCCCACAGTGGCTGTACACAATATAGATATTTATATATATAATCTATATATATATAAAACACAGACCGAAGGCCAGGCGGGTGCTGTTGGCTCCGTGTCGGAGCCCGGTGGGTCCCCCCCTCACCCCCCCCATAAACACAATGCTTTTGCCACCTTCGGGAACCACGACCTGGTCTGGACACACGGGGACAGGGACAGCAGGGAATGCGATTTTTTTTTATCGTGGGTTTTTCTTTTTTTTGTGGTTTTTTTTTTTTTTTTATCCCTTTGTTTGTCTGTTTGTTTTTTTTTTTTTTTTTGGATGGTCGAGATGAGCTTATTGCGAGATTCCAGCTTCCTAGTCTAAAAAATAAAAATAAAATAAAAATAAGATAAACCCTTCCATAAAATCCATTCTCAACAATACATAAAAAAAACCGCTCACAGTCTAGCGCTGTATGTACAGGGACGGAGCCCTCGGGAAGGGCCAGGATCCACTTGGAATGGGGGCTGCGGCTGGGGCTGAGCCCATCACCGGCATCCCCTGGGACCACCAACCCCCTGGGGAACGGGGGGGCTCTGTGGGACAGGCAGGGGACCCCCCCAGGTGGGACAGCCCCAGATTTAAGGCGAGGAGGGGTCAGACCCCGGGGCTGCGGGGGGACCCCTCCCTGGGGACCTGCCACCCCTGGGGTCAGGGCCAACCTCGGATCAGGGGTTTTGGGGGGGGGGGGTTTGCTTATTAATGCAAAGGAAAAGGGAAAAATCCCCAAGCCCAACCCCGGAATGTCGGGGGGCAAAGGGGGGACCGTGGGGAGCACCACAATGGACGTGGCCCCCCTGGGGGGACTCTTGGACCCCCAAGGCATTGGGGGGACACGGTGCAGAGCGGAGGAGGAAAATCCATGGCACGGCCTCCTCCCGCCCCGGCGAGCTCAGCCCTGCTCCGGCAGGGGCTCCAGCCCCGGCGCCGGACAAACGTCCTCGGAATGATGCCCACGGCTGGGCGAGCCCGGCCCGCCGGCTCCCAGCGCCCGGCGGTGCTCCCCGTGCCAGCCGGCCACTCCCGGTGCTCCCAGTGCCGGCCATTTTCAGTGCCAGCTATTCCCGGTGCTCCCAGTGCCGGCCATTTTCAGTGCCAGCTATTCCCGGTGCTCCCAGTGCCAGCCATTTTCAGTGCCAGCCATCTCCAGTGCTGTCCATCCTCGGTGCTCTCCGTGCCGGCCGTTCCCGGTGCTCCCAGTCCCAGTCATCCCTGGCGTTCTCTGTGCCGGCCATTCCCGGTGCTCCCTGTGCCAGCAGACATCCCCACTGCTCTTCCTGCTGGCCATTCCCGGTGCTCCCAGTGCCAGCAGACATCCCCGCTGCTCTTCCTGCTGGCCATTCCCGGTGCCCTCCATGCTGGCCATTCCCGGTGCCCTCCATGCCACCCATTCCAGTGCTCCCGGTATCAGCCGGCCGTTCCCGGTGCTCTCCCAGCACTGGCCATCCCAGTGCTCCCTGCCGGCCGTTCCCGGTGCTCCCCTCGGCTGGATCCAGTTCCCTCTGCTGTTCACGGAGCTGTCCCGGTGTTCCATGGGGACACTGGTGCCATGGGAGCAAAGGGAATGGGGTGACCCCCCCAGGGGGGCTGTGTCTGTCCACCCTCGTGTCCAGAAGTGTCCGGGGGTGTCCGGACCGGCTCTGTGACATCCTGTGGCCGGGCTGGGAAGGAGTCCGTGCCCACGGAGCCGTTGGCACCATCGCTATGTCCAGCGGGCCCGGCAATCCAGAGGCTCCACCGGGCGGGGGCTGAGCCTGGCCCCGGTCAGGTCAGTCTGGCCTGGGGGGGGCCCGGCCGGGAAAAAACCCAACAACTAAAAATAAAAACCTTTTTTTTTTTCTCTTAAAAAAAAAAAAAAAAAAAAAAAAAGAAAAAACCCAACGGACGAGGACTCTGTATTTGGTCTAGAAATGTAAAAAGCGATGCCCGACCGGGACGGCCGGAGCTTGAGCTGCGGGACAGGGAGGGGAGCCGGGATCCATCCCGCTCCCCGAGGGACGACCGTGCCACCACAGGGACCTCCCGTGGCCGCAGGATCCTCGCCGGCAGCACCAGTGACCTCCCCAGGCACCATCCGGGCGGGTCGGGGTGGGCAGGATCCGTGCCCGGGCTGCTCCTGCCCCGCGGAGCCGCTCCCGTGGGGTCGGGCTACGAGGCCAGGAGCGTCCAGACGACCGGCACCACCGCCAGCGCCGCCGGCGGCACCCTGAGGCTGCAGCACGAGTTGTTGCTGGTGAAAATGGGCTCCGGGGACTCGTAGAGGGAATCGTCTGTGGAAGAGGAGGAAGAGAGGGATGTGTGAGCCGGGGCGTGGCTGAGAGCCAGGCTGGACCCAGGGCAGGGCAGTGGGGATGCCCAGCACGCTGGGACTGGGGTCCCGAGAGGAGCTGGGTACTGATCCTCCCCCAGATCCCAATATCCCCAAAAGTACTGCTGCCACCCCGGGACCTGCCACAGGGACAGCCCCGTGTGGCTCCACAGCCCCGTGTCCCAGGGAAGGGCAGTGTGGGGATGCCACAGGCAGTGTGGGGATGCCACGGGCAGTGTGGGGATGCCGCGCTCCATTGCTCCCCCCATCTGATCCCCTTGTTCCCCCTCATTCTGGAGGGTCCCTGTACTGTGTGGGGTCCCCCCAGACCGGGGTCCCCTGTGCCAGGCATTTGCAATTGGGAATATTTCAGGACCCAGTCGAGGGGTGTCCAGGTGCCCCCTCAGGGGCCCCTCACCACCCCCAGGGCCCAGCCCCTCTCCCCTTCCCTTCCCTTCCCCTCCGCAAGGCGGAAATAAAAAAAAAAATCCCAGTATTATTAAAATACTAAAAAATAATATGGGGAGAGATCTTTTCCCCTCGTTCTGAGCGGAAGTGATGAGTTTTTACAGACGGTTCCGTTATGCTGGGTTTTATTTTAAAGCCACTGAAGAAAGGAGGCGAGAGCCATCGGTTACCCGGTGACATTCCGCTGTCCCCGGGGAGAGCCGCTGCCATTTGCTAATTACACGTTAACAGGAGAAGAAAATTATTAATTTGTTTTTTTAAATGGCTGATTTATGCGAGCCGGAGCAGTGGCCACAGCGCAGAGATTATTATTGCTATGAATTATTTTTTTTTTTTCCCTGTCTGTCCACCACGGGCTGGACAGGTTGGGATGGCTCTGTCGGGGCTGAGGGTCCCTGTCCCCATCCCTGTCCCCATCCCCAGGACCACCACCCGCCCTCACCCCGCAGGGCAGGACCCAGGGGCCCCCCAGGGACCCCCCAAGCTCTGACTTACTCGTTGGCCGAACATAAACCTTCAGCTTCAGGCAGGGCCTGTCCACCATGTTCGGGGGGGATGCGGCTGGAAAGGGGAGGAAAAGTGGAGAGAGACCAGTGGGTTGGGAGGGGCAGAGACAAAGTGAGGGTCAAGCACTGAGAAACAATAATAAACACCGGGAGAAAGGGAGGAATTGCAGTAATTATCGAGGTGAAAGTCCCTCTCAGGGTGAGAAAATGGGATTTTTTAAAATATATATATATTTATAAAGGAATTTAATTTTCTCTGTAGTTTTCTTTTTAATTTTAAAAGCAGATTTTTTTTTTTTTCCCCGAACCTTTCCTTTGCTTTTGCCTTTTGGTGCTGCACCCCACGGGGGGGAAGGAGAAGGCGCCGAGCCAAGTGGCACCACGGGGATCCCACAGCACCCCATCCCACAGCATCCCATCCCACAGCACCCCATCCCACAGCATCCCATCCCACAGCACCCCATCCCACAGTACCCGATCCCAAAGCACCCCATCCCACAGCATCCCATCCCACAGCACCCCATCCCACAGCATCCCGTCCCACAGCACCCCATCCCACAGCATCCCATCCCACAGCACCCCATCCCACAGCACCCCATCCCAGCTCCATCCCCCGGTGCCCAGGGCCACGAGGTGCCCTTGACCCCTGCCCGGGCCAGGAGCGTGTCCCGGTGCCGGCGGGTTAATGGATTCCAATCCATGGGCTCGAGGAGGAGGTAATTTCTTTTCTTTCATGTCTGCTAAATACGGTTCCTCAAAGAGGCATAATTTCTAATGTTCCGCATGACGGGAATTCTAACCGGGTTAGCAATGATCAGCTTCCCATTTACTCCTGTGTAATCTCTCCCTAACGACATTAAAAAATAAAAAAAAAATAAAATAAAATAAGGGGGGGGGGAGAGAGAGAGTTGTGGCCGCAGTTATTGCGCCGGTGACATTTTACGGGGGGAGGCAGAGAGGGGGGAAATGGTAATTTAATATAGATAAAAGGAACAAATTAAGTGGGCTGAAAACAGCTGCTTTAGGAAAAAGAGGGAGAAATGATAAGGCGGAGGAGTGTGGCGGTGGCTCCGGAGGGGCCGGCGGGTCCCTGGCTCCCGGTGCCACCGGGGTCACACTGCCTGGTTTGGGTTTGGGCTTTACCCCAGCGCCTGCTCCCGGCACCACTGCATTATTTCTCCATGGCTCCAGCAAGCTCATGAGGAAGCCGCTCTGGCTCCTCTCCCCCACCTCTGCCCTGGCCCCTGCAGAGAGGGAAATGCCCTCCCAGGGACCCCCGTCCTGCCGCCGGAGCCAGAGTGGGCCGGGCAGTTTGGGGGCCAGGTTTGGGTGAGAAAGGGGAGCCCAGACCCGGGAGAGCACAGGGATACACGGGAGAGCATGGGAATTGCATGTGAGAGCCCGGGGAATACGTGGGAGGGCACGGGAATATAAGTGAGAGCACAAGAGCACACGGGAGAGCGTAGGAAATACATGTGGGAGCACGGGAACATGAGTGAGAGCATGGGGACACATGGGAGCACGGGAATATGAGTGAGAGCGTGGGGACACATGGGAGCACGGGAACATGAGAGCGTGGGGACACATGGGAGCACGGGAATATGAGTGAGAGCGTGGGGACACATGGGAGCACGGGAACATGAGTGAGAGCGTGGGGACAAATGGGAGCACGGGAATATGAGTGAGAGCATGGGGACACGTGGGAGCACGGGAACATGAGTGAGAGCATGGGGACACATGGGAGCACATAGGAATTACATGTGAGAGCGTGGGGACACGTGGGAGCACGGGAACATGAGTGAGAGCATGGGGACACATGGGAGCACATAGGAATTACATGTGAGAGCGTGGGGACACATGGGAGCACGTGAACATGAGTGAGAGCGTGGGGACACATGGGAGCACATAGGAATTACATGTGAGAGCACAGAAAACACGGGGGCTCTGCCACACTCCGGGTCACCAACACAAACCGAGCCCGAGCCTGGGATGTGCCCGGGATGCGCTCCCAGGCCCCCCTCCCTCCCCTGCCCACTCACAGATGTAATAGTACTCGTGGCCGGGTCTGAACTCGAACCCCAGCGAGAAGGGGGTGAAGAGCTGGAACTTCTCGGAGAACTTGAGGGGCCCGTTGGGGGAGTCGGGGCGGTTGCACTCCCAGCGCTTGAAGCCGCGCTGCCGGTGGTCGCAGGACGCGTGGCCCTCGTAGTTCACCATGTACAGGATGTACCTCTCCATGCGCTCAGGCAGCGGCTCCTCGTAGTGCGGGCAGTAGATGTCCAGGTAGTCGTTGATGCTCACCTCCACCGTGTAGTCCCCGCGGTGGAACCTGCAGGGCGACTCGGGTCACTGGGGGCACCCGGACCCTGCAGTGGTTTGGGCTGGGAGGGACCCAAACAGGGACAGGGGACACCTTCCACTTGGCCCAGGCTGCTCCACCCTGGCCTTGGACACTCCCTGGGATGGGGCAGCCACAGCTTCTCTGGGCAACCTGTGCCAGGGCCTCCCCAGTCGGTTTGACCGTGATCCAGGGCCTGATCCCGCCCGTCCCACCCCGACACCCCTATTAACCCCCAGATCAGCCCAGAGTCTCTTTGTTTTACGCCGATAAACCGGCACCACTCGGTAGGAAACGACACAAAAATGATTATTCCCGGTGATCCCGGCGGAGCTCCGGCACCGCTGCAGCCAAGCACCACAATCCCGGTGTCGTTTGCGTTCTTGGCACTGCTCATCCGAGAGATTAAGGGATTAGCAGCCCTGGAGAACTCCGTGGCACATGCCAGCAAGCCCTGCTCCAGCTCCTCGGGGCGACCCCCGTGTCCCCTCTCCCCAGACTGCAGACCCCGGAGCTCCCGGCACCGCACCGGGAAAGCTCGAGGCCAAATCCACAGGCGGCCCCAGGAGCCAATTTGGCAGCTTGGCTTCCCCCCCCTCACTGAGTGAGTTTTCTTTGTTAATTAATTTGAGACTCCACAGCACGGCCCCCCCTCAGCCCCCAACCTTGGCATGACCAGAGATGGGGGTCACCCCACGGCTCCAGGGCTTGGCCAGTGGCCAGAGGGGTCAGCACGGCCCTGGTGGGATGGGGGTGGTGACCACAACCTCCCTGGCCCCCCCAGAGCAGCATCTCGGGGCTCCCTGACAGCCCCTGAGCCTGTGGTAGCTGCAAGGGGGGCTGAGACTGGATGAAACTCATCACAGGGACCCCCCAAATGTGATCCCACATCCCTGGGGCCGGGGGGACGGAGGGTGATCCCAAAGGCACCCCAAAAAGGGAGGGGGGGCAGACGGGAGGTGGTGCAGGGAGGGGGCTCCTGCAGCCCCCCTCCAGCTCATTACCTGCCTCATAAGCTCTCTGATCACACAGGGAACGCGCTAATTAAGGAGCAGGGTTTCTCCCTCTCCTTCCCTCTCCTTTCCTGAGCCAGTTGTGCCAACCCTGCCCCTGGCAAGGTAACATTGGAAAATGTAAAATTAATACAAAGGGCTGGAATTTACTGGGAAACAATTTTCAAACGCGCAGAGAACAATAAAAAATATCGGAAAAAAAAAAAGCCCACAAAAAAACCCTCTTCTTGCTGCCTTTTATTTAAAAAAAATTATTTATTTTAATGATCGTTGCTAAAGCCCAAGCAAAGACGAGGCGGGGGGGCCCACGTATCAGGGGAATAATAATAATAATTATTATATTTTTTGGAAAAACTCACTGTGAGGGCCTTCGCCTGCCTGACAAATTGCTGAATTAAAGCTGATTAAAGCTGATAAATGGCCCAGATGGAGACAGACGTGGGGGGGGCTGCGGGGAGGGGGTCACCCTCTGTTGGGGGGGGCTCTGGGGAGGGGGTCACCCTTCACAGGGGGGCTGCAGGGAGCTGTGGGGACCCCCAGCACGGTGCACCCCACTCTGCAGGGGGTCCTGGGCTCCCCCCAGTCCGATGCCACGGGATGGGGACGATGCTGTGGGAAGAGGGTGATCCCATCACCAGGGATGATGCCAAGGGATGGGGCTGAGCCCACCACTGGATCCGATGTCATCACTGGATCCAGTGCCATGGTCCCCCAGACGGGCAGGGTGGCATCTCCATGCTGGACACACACTGGCCTCCCAAGTTTTTACCTCCTGGATACTCAGCAGGGAGGGGAAAAGCCTTCCCAACAGGCAGCCACAGCCCAAGACCCCCAGCCCCTGCGGGTCAGAGCCAACCAGGAGAGCAAACCCTGTGCCCAAACCCTGGTCCTGGTCCCCTCAACTGCACCTCAGTGCCTCAGTTTCCCCCCTGAGCAGGAGCAGCATCCCCCAAAAATTCCCAAATTCAGGCAGTTGACCCAGCACGGGAACAAAGCAGATTTGTCTCTCTACACCCTGTGAGACCAGCCAGTGTCCCAAGGGTTAAATAATTCAGATTTTTCTTTCCTGAACAGCTTGAAAAGAGATATGATTGCGCCCGCTGGAATACGGGGGGGGGGGGATATTATGGATGGAAAAGAGCTATTTAAGCTGAGGAACGGTGTTGGCACATAAACAAATGGGTATAAACCGGCCATGAATAAATTGAGGCTGGAAATTAGGAGGTTTGTAACCACTGGGGGCTGGACAGGGCTCGTGGGGGCAGCGAGGCGAGGGGGGAATTGGGGCAGGGGGTCCCGGGTATGGGGTCCCCCCCTCTCCAAGGGCACCCGTCCTTGCGGGGCCAGGCACTGAGAGACTTAAAATCTCCCTTCCGCTTTCATCTCCCGAAATCTCCTTCATTCAAATAGTCACAGCGTGATCAGGAGTAATAAGCCTATTACAGAGCAAAATAAAACACAGCAGCTCCCCCCCGCCCCCCCAAACCAGCCCCCCCCGGCCCCGCCGCCCTCTCCCCTGCTATTAAACACAACCTGATGGGAATTCAGCTGCAGAGCAGCCAATGCCACCCCCCGACCCCCCCAGCCCCGCCGGGGACCCCCCCAGGAATGGGCACAAAGCAGCTCCGGGGCCGGGGGTGGCAGGGAAGGGTCGTGGGGTGCAGGAACCCCCCGACTCCTGCCAGGGGCTCTTTCCTCCATTAATCCCGTGGCTCGGCTGGGCCCTGGCAAGTCCGTGGCTGGCAATGGACTTCCCGCCGGGAACGTTTAAGCCGGTTTTCCATCTGTTTCTCCTTCCCCTCGGGCAGCGGGATCGCTGCCGAGCCGAGCGAAGCCGCGTGTCCTCCCGCGGGACGCAAACGGCAGCGCCGGGCGGGAGCCAGACAAGGCTGTCGGGGACAATTTGGGCCACGCCGGCGGGCCCAGGTCCCGGAGGCAGATCCCTATTCCCTGCTCGAGAGGCAAAAGCCACCTGAGTGGGCCGGGAGGGGATGGAGCCGGAGCTGGATCCACCTGGACACCCATCTCCACCCAGCGCATCCCACCACCCCATCCCACCAGGGCCAAGGTTTATTTTAACCACGCTGGCAAACATTTGCCGTGGCAGGGAGCAAGTGCAGCCACCTCAGCAGCATCCCCAGCAGCCAGTGCGTCCCAAACCCCCTCGGGGCTGAGCCCCAGCGCTGGCAGGGGTGAGATGACATTCAGGGCACACCCCATCTCCACCATCCCCAGCGCTGGCAGGGGTGAGATGACACCCAGGGCACACCCCATCTCCACCATCCCCAGCCCCTGGCAGGGGTGAGATGACACCCAGGGCACACCCCATCTCCACCATCCCCAGCCCCTGGCAGGGGTGAGATGACACCCAGGGCACACCCCATCTCCACCATCCCCAGCCCCTGGCAGTCCCTCCCGGTCCCCAGAGGCTCCGGCGCTGTCCCCGGTGCCGCGGCTCACGGAGCGCTGGTAATGCGGTCCGGGGGGACCCGCCGTACACACAGCACCTAAATTATTTAATTTCTCCAAACTACTGCACCTTTATAAATCATTAAAAGCTCCTTTTGATCTGTGTTAATGAGGTTTCCCGAGTGCGGGGCTGGGAAACGCTTCGGCGCCAGGAAAGCGACGCCGCTGATTAAAAAAATAAAGAAGGAGTGAGCGGGAGCGCGGGGGGCGGGAGAGGGGACGGGCACGGGGCAGGGGGCACGGGAGACGGGCACGGGGTGGCTTAGGCATGCTCGTTATGGTTTTCTCTTTCTCTTTCCCTTTCCCTTTCCCTTTCCCTTTCCCTTTCCCTTTCCCTTTCCCTTTCCCTTTTCCTTTTGCCTTCCCTTTCCTTTTCTTCTCTCTTTCTCTTTTTCTCTCTTTTTCTCCTGGGGACAGGATTGGGGAAGTGGAAAGGGATGGGAACAGGGGACAAGGATGGGGACATGGGGACAGGGATGGGAATGGGGATGAGGATGGAGGACTGGGGTGGACACTGCGGGTAAGGGATGCAAATTCCATGCAGAACCAGCGGGTGCCTCCCCAGCGGGAGCAGCACCCCCGGCCCGGCTCAGCCTGGCACTCCCAAGGCAAACACCTTCATTTACGGCTATTTCCCTTTCCCTTCTTTCAAGGTAAATGACAGAAAATCCCAGGACAGCCATCAGCCTCCGAGGTAACCTCGTCCCGCCTCGGCCGCGCTCCCACCGGATTCGGCGGCTCCTGTTACCTGGGGCAACGGCGGGGAAATGACGGCTGGCATCTAAATTGCCATCATTACACTCCAGAGCCAACACTCCCCATTTACACTTTATTGTCATCTTTTGCTTTAGGGAGATGCTGAGATATTACAGGACGGGGCGAGGGAGCGGGATGAGATGGGATGTGCGAGGAGAGAGACACGGAGATAAATGGGGACCCCCGGAGCTGTCATTTGAGCCTGTTTGTGGAGCCGGGGGTGGAGCCGGGGCCCGTTCCCGCGGGCTATGGGGAGGCTCTGGCACACAGAGGAAAACCAAATTTGCTTAAATGCAAGAGCCAGCCTGTCAGGGCCTGGGCACGAGACACCTCAGAGAGGATTCCCACCAAAGTGGTGCCGAAAACGCTGCCCAAGGAGCCCCGGCCTCCTCCCCCCCACTGCACCACTGGCACCCTGTTTCAGTGCTGGTGCCCTATTTTGGGGCCAGCACACCATTTCTGGGCTGGCACCCTATTGCAGGGCTGGTACCCCACTGTGGTGTCACCCCAAGGGTACTCATGGGCCCCCCAAAGCAAAACCTGCTCTTGATCCTCCAAACACCAAGTCAGTTCTTCCCCCCCAACCCGCTTTTTGCCAAGTTGCACAAAGAAAAATGCAAAGCCAAACTTGGGGTGTCACCAACCCCCCCCCAGCTCTGCTTGGGGACCACAGTGAGATGAGGCCAGGGGGGCAGAGCGAGGGGGAGCTGCTGGGAACAGCAGAGGGAGGAACGGGGCCTTTCAAGTGTGTGCAGCGAAAAAAGGAAAGAAAGAAAAAAGCAAAGAGTTCAAAAACTGAGCAGCTTTTCAGGGAAGAGCCCGGGTGGCTCTGCCCCTGGTCCCACTGTGCCGTGAGTGGGATTGGGATCACGGAGATCCCACCCAGTGTCTCCCTGAGAGGGACCCTGGAGCTTGTAACTGTGCACACGCCTGGGATAAACCCAACCAGAGCTGTGAACACAAGAGCTGGGAGCTGGCTGACCCCCTGGATGAGCTGGGAGCTGGCTGACCCCCTGGATGAGCTGGGAGCTGGCTGACCCCCTGGATGAGCTGGGAGCTGGCTGACCCCCTGGATGAGCCTGGAGCTGGCTGACCCTCTGGATGAGCCTGGAGCTGGCTGACCCCAAGGATGAGCCTGGAGCTGGTTGACCCCCTGGATGAGCCTGGAGCTGGCTGACCCCCTGGATGAGCTGGGAGCTGGCTGACCCCCTGGATGAGCTGGGAGCTGGCTGACCCCCTGGATGAGCCTGGAGCTGGTTGACCCCCTGGATGAGCCTGGAGCTGGTTGACCCCCTGGATGAGCCTGGAGCTGGCTGACCCCCTGGATGAGCTGGGAGCCAGCTGCTCCACGACGACCCAGCACAGCATGGACAAGCCAGATGGATGGATCTGCCATGATGCCAGCATGGATCAGACAGGTTTTTCCCTCAGATTCATGACATCACTCTCTTGTCCAGAAATAAACAGAGATGTCAATAGGAAATCGTATTTTTGGCACACAAATACTCCAGTTTCCATGTGCCAGAGCCTATCCCGGGAGGACAAACCCACTCTCCAGGCAGGTGAAGCCCCTTTTTGGGGTGCTCTACCCTCTCCCACCAACCAAAGCTCCCTGGAACTGCTCCAGCTGCTGCAATTCCCACCACTCACCCCTCATTAGCATGGATGCTCGTTAGCCCAGCGCTGAGACTAATCAATACTGCCATTAACCGAGTCCCTGGAATTAATGCGCTTGAACCTGGCAGGCCGGAGGATATTGGTCATTTTTCCACTTAACCTGGCAGGAGGAGTTTTTCCCTTTGCTGGTGGCAGTGGATCGTGGAGGCAAACTGGGACAGTTCATCCCAGCAGCTTCTGGCTCCACCACCAGCTGTTGGTCATCCCAAGGTTGCTGGATGCTCTGGAACCTCTGGGAGCACCACCAGCCCAAGGGAAGGGCAGCCCCTGCCCCACGCCGTGGGGCTGGAGAGGGCTCTGGGGCAGCTCTGGGGCCTCCATCCCAGCGTGGGGACCCCCACGATGTGACCCTCTGGTGCCACCCCATCCCTGCAGCTGCTCCATCCCTTCTGCTGCAGGTCCCCAGCCCCGGTGCCCTCCCGGCCCCGGGCGGGCACAGCCGAGTTGTTCTCCCGGGCACCCCGGAGCCACCCTCCCCTGCTGCTCCCGCCGCCTCGCAGTGCCTCTGGCTAAACAGAGATCAGAAATGTTAGATCTTTCTTAACATCTCCTGCCAGCACTGTCAGTGGCCCTCTCCAGAGTACCAGGGCCCTCTGTTATGTAAACACAGCACATTCTCTGTCAAAGATTAAAAAAAAAAAAGCCTCATTTGCACATAAAAGCAGCCTCTGCACTAGTTCCGGGCACTGTGGCATGTAAGGAAGACTGTAGGTTAAATTCAATAATAAAGTGGGGCGGGCAGAGGTCCCACTCCGGCTCCTTCTCCCAGCCCAGCCCCGGACGCTGCGGCCACCAAGCGGGGCCGGCCACGAGCCCCCGGGATGGGGACTGGGGAGGCACCGCGAGCCCCGGCGTGGGGTGTGGGTGAATGACCCCAGCCCCCCACTGCCCCCTGCTCAGACACCCTGGACCCCCACCCCGGTGTTCCTCTGTGCCCCCCTCGTGCCCTCGGCACGCCCAGACACTGCCATTCCCACCTGTCCCCCTGGCAGCCCATCCAGAGCAGGGCACGCTGCCCCACAGCCCTCCCCAGGTGCTTTTGGGAGCCCCGTGAGTGCCGAGGGAGCCGGCACCGCCCTCACACCCTGGCACGGCTCTGCCGGCGGCACCGCCGGAGCAGCTCCGGGGCACCGAGGCACCAGGAGCCCCCTGGATCACGGATGTGACACCCCTTGCTGCCAGCCCTGGGTGACGTGATGCCCACAGGATGGCACCGAGGGGTCTCCAGCCCCGACTGCCCCTCGCCCTCCCTTGGGAGCGCCGGCGCCCGGGCGGCTCCGGGGATGGCGGCAGCCAGCCGGGATACACGGCCGGATCCACGGAAATCCAATCACAGCACAAATTCACTGCGAGAGAGCGGGGCTGGAAAGTGTAACAGTAATTGTGTTACTGCCGGCAGGGCCTCCTGCTCCCAGGGAGCCACGGGGGCACGGCGGGGTGGGCACAGTAGGTGGGGACGGTAAGGTGGGCACGGCAGGACGGGCACAGAGGGATGGACACGACAGGATGGGAACGATGGGATGGGCATGGCAATGGTGGCACAGGGGGCTCGCTGGACACCCAAATCCCCCAGACCCAGAGGGGAGAGGAATGAGGGTCCAGGAGGGAGAAGGGCCAGGGGAGGGCACGTGGAGCCAGATGGATGCGGAAGGGGCAGAGCCGGGTGGCACGAGGGGGCACGGTGGTGGCTGACAGTGAAGGTGACGGGGGCACCGGGGTCTGGAGGGAGGCGAGAGAGGAGAGGCCACCCTTGCTCCCGAATCCCAAATTGTTCCCATCCCAGCCTGGCACACACGTCCCCGTGCACACCGAGCTCTCTGCGCACCAGCCCCGCTCTCGCCCCCGCCGCCGGGCCCGGCACATCTCTCGCAGCCGGACCCCGGGCACGTGCCAGCCCGTGCACGGGCCCACGCGTGCTCATCCGTGCTCCGGCGGCTCACGCTGAGCGCCCTAATTACCGCGTCTGGCCAGGCGGGCGGGCGCTGATAACGGGCACGGGACGGAGCCGCTGGGGGTTATCAGGCGGTGACAGCCGGGCCCCCCCGCCGCCCACGCCGGCTCCGCGCCACAGCCCGCGGGGACGGCAGGATCAAGGCGCCCTTTGGGGGTCTCCGGCGGGGGACGGGGTAAACAGCCCCCCGGGAGTGACCTCGTTAGCACGGCTGAGCCCCGACGCTCGTTGTGGCCGATCCTGGCACGCTGCGGGCACGGCCCCAGGCCGGAGGGTCCCCGGCGGCACCGCCGGCGGCACTGCGGCAGTGCCAGCCTCTTGTCCCATCTGCCGCCACCTCCCTGCCATCCTGGGGGCAAGGGACAGCCTGTCCTCGGGTGCCCACCCTTCTGGTCCCAGGCTAGAGGGAGATTTTGGGTGTCCTGGGTGCTGTGAGGGGATGGTCGAGAGGACGGGTGGCAGCAGAAAAGGGCACCGGGGGGATCAGTGTCACCCTTCGGTCTCTGAGACAAACCAGCTGCTGCCCCAGAGCTCCACAGAGCCATTTCCATTGGTGTCACCCCAGAGCCACAGCTGGGATGTGGCACAGTCCTGCTGTGACACCGGGGTGGCATCCACTGCCTCCGTTTCCCTGTCCCAGGGCTGGTGCTTCCTGCACAGCACAGGTCCAGCAGCAGGAGAGACAAACGAGGAGCACCTTCCCCGCCCTGGCTGGTTCAAGGCACACCAGTTCACACACATAAACACATACTGGTGCGTTATTTCGGGCACTGGTCACCATTTCCCAATGGTGGCCGGACTGTGGGCGGTGGTGGGACGGGGGGTGGCGGGTGCACCGGTGACTCTTTAACCTTGGAACACTTGGATTCGCGGGGAATTTGGGGCGAGCGGCGGGAGCCATGGCAGTAATTTGATCGTCGGGAGCCGGGCGAGCGCCGGCCCAGCAATCACCGGGAAAACGCCGACGCGGTGGAAATCGGTGGAAACCGGTGGAAATCGGTGGAAATGGGTCGGCGCTGCCCAGCGGGACGGCACGGACGGCACGGACAGCATGGACAGCATGGACAGCACGGACAGCATGGACAGCACGGACAGCACGGACAGCATGGACAGCACGGACAGCACGGCGGGGCCGGGCGGGCACGGGGACACGGCTCGGAAGGACGGACACAGCGGGCACAGGGCAGGACCTGCCTGTCACCCCACCAGCCCTGCCCCAGCCCGGTGACACCCCAGTGCTCGGGGGGACAGCGGGCAGGCCCCTGGCCCCTGATCCCGCAGTGACCCCCGGCCAAAGGACACTGGGGTCTGTCCCCCGTCCCGGCACCGCCGGGCTGCAGAGCCGTAATTTATCACAAATTTATCACACCCGCCCCTGACAGCTCCCTTTGACGGGGTCTCTGGGGGGGCCGAGCGATGCCTTTTGTCTGCCCAACAATTAATTATTTCCTGGCTAATGATGAACTCTGACTTGCCAAGCAGGGAACAGCTGCGTGGGGGAACAACCGGCCCCTCCCTCACCCTGTCATGTCCCCCCACACACCTTCCCCCTGGCAGGGTGGGACACTGGGGTATCCACAGGTGAGTCTGGGCTGTGGGGTCCTCCTACATCCCACTATCCTTCCCATGGACATGCTGCCCCCCAAAATGGCATCCTGAAAACAGAGGGCCCTGTAACAAGGCGGGTGCTGGGGTGGCAGGATGGGTCCTGCTCATGGCAGGTGGGTGCTGTGCTGAGGCAGCAGGTGCTGGGAGCACTCTGAGTGCCAGTAGCCCTGGAGCACTCCAGGAGCAGATAACTGGCTGATGGAGCTGAGCTAATGGAGAAAATCCATTTAGGATCACTCGATACTCTCCCCCGAGCTTTCATTACACCTTGGGGCTCCGCAGGGCACCGGGCCCTGAGCCGGCCCCTGCCAGCCCAGACCCCACCGCTGCAGCTGCCTGTCTCAGCAGAGACACTGGCAGGAGGTGGGGAGAGATGTGCATGGGGGGGATGCAGGGAGGGATTTGCACGGGGAAGGACACGGGAAGAGACGGAGGGAGGGATGTGCAGAGGGAGGGATGCGGGAAGGGATGCAGGGAGGGATGAGGAAAGGGATGCAGGGATGGTTGTGCATGTGGAGGGAAGTGGGAAGGAGGGATGTGCACAAAGGCTCCAGCCCTGAGCTCGTGGCCGCGGGTGACAAGAGCAACACCAGCATTTCCTGAGAGGGACAGGGACAAACCGGGGGTGCGACGGGGCCCCTGCCCTGGAGCAGCTCCCAGGGAGCCCGGCCTGGCTCGGTGCCACGGCACGGGAAGGCACAGGGACCCCCGGGGCTGCGGGCACTCGGGCCACCTCCCGCGACGGGAAAGGCTACGGAGCCATGGAAAGAAGTAAAATAATTACCGGGCGCCGGCGGCTCGGGCTCCCGCCCGGCGCGTTCTGTTTAAGGCTAGTTAATAGCCAGTGTTCTCTGGTTAGGCCTGAATGACATTTCCAGAGTTATAATAACTGAGCTATTACTCGCCGTATTGATGCATTCCCCCCGCCGGCAGCGGCTCATCCCGCGCCGAGCCGCCCGGCCGCCGAAAGCTCCTTTAGTCAATAGCACTTCTATTTTTCATTACTCCCTGGAAATGTGGCTCTTGGAAGCTCATCCGTCATTCAATTACGCCCTGGTTCAGTCCTATCATACACGTGTCATAAAGTTCCTCAGATCTGAACTGCTGTTAATTTTCTGCGCCATCCCAAGGGGATGCCCGGGACGTGCCTGGAAAGCAACCAGGCAGCCGAGGGCATGCCGGGTACGGGCGCTCCGGGGAGCGGGGGCTGCGGCAGTGCCGGGGTGCCCGGGCGCGGGGCTTCGGTGCCGGATGGGTCACCCTGGAGCTCGGACACCGTCCCCTCCCGTGGCAGCGGCAGCGGGCCCGGCGGCGCACGACCTTGGCAGCGCCGGGAATTTATTCCTGGGGCCGGTTTATTCCTTTATCAGGTGTTGGTTTAACAGGGCGAGCTCCCCCCCCTTCCCCTTTAATCCTATCGGCATCTGTGTTCGGCACGTCCGTACCCGGAATAATCACCTGCCTGGCAGATTTGTCACTTCACCAGATGTAATCGGGGAACTTTTCCTTTTTTTTTTTTTTTTTCTTTCTGAAACTCTCCTTATTTTCTGTTTCTTAGAAGCTGCAGCTCGCGGGCAGAGGCGGCTGCTGCAGGCGGTACCTGCTCCAGGTCATCCTGCCCAAACCCAAGGGTCTGCTCTGCTCAGCTCCGCTCCCCAGCTGGATTCTGGCCGAGGGAATGGGGGAGGAAGACGGGGCAGCAGCACGGAGGGTGGATGTCAAACGCCATGCCATGATGCTGTGACGCTCCCACCATCCTCAGCTACCTGTGAGAGCACCTGGATGGGCACAAACCCACGAGCCAGGGGAGAAATGGGCACAGCAGGAGGCTGGGGCATGGCTGGGGGATGTCAGGGATGGGAGACGTTGAGTGAGGGAGATGGTGGGGCTGGGGGATGTTGAGTCAGGGGGATGCCAGGCTGGGAGGATGCCAGGCCAGGGGGATGCAGAGGTTACTCACAACGTCCCTGCACAGATGACAAGGACCTTCAGGTCCTTCACAGTCATAAACACTCAAGCCCAAGAGATGACGTGGGTCCCACTCCCCTCCACACCCCCGAGGCACGGCTCCTCCTGCTTCCCCACGCTCCTGCACCCTGGAATGCTCATGGCCATCCCGGCCCAGGGGTCCTGCTCAGTCCCCTCACCACTGCCTGGGTGGTCTCAGCCACACTGCTCGGCCTCCCAGTAGGACAATGACCTGGCCACTGTCCTGCTCCTCCGCGCCGGTCCCGCGGGGCCTTCCCGGAGCCAGGCCAGACACACGCCCGGGTCACTCGTCAGCCCCGGGACAGCCACACTCCTGCCCGGGACAGCCACACTCCTGCTCGGCCCCTTCCCACTCCTTGGACGGCTCCAGCCACGCCGACAGCTCCAGAGTGATTTATAAACAAACATTCCCATCGGGACGATGCTGCTGCGGGGCTGGAGCCAGCCCAGCCACGAGGCTGCCACAGCAACGGTTCTCACGGCCCCGGGACCATCCCCAGCCCCTCGGACGTGCTGGAACAGCCTCCATCGCAGCTCTAACCTGGGAAACCGAGGCACGGAGGGGTCTGGGGATGTGCAGGCTGGGATGTGGGATGTGCAGGCTGGGATGTGGGATGTGCAGGCTGGGATGCGCGTGCTCGGCACCTCCCCAGCATCCCACAGGGTGGGGACCCTCTTCTCGCCCGGCATCTCCCCCCTCCCCGCCCGGCTCAGGCTCCCGCGGCACTCTGGGCACGGCTAATGACGGGCCTAATTGATCTCTGACGAGGCACCAGAGATCGATGCCGGATCCCGCTCCAGGCTCTGCGAAAAGCCATTTCTCCTGCCCGGCCGGGCAGCACCGCCCCTCGCCCGCAGGGAAGAGCCCATCGATCGGGGCAAGGATCGATCGGGTGGAGAAGGGGATGGAGGGGAGAGCGGCCACCCCCGGGAAGGGGCTGGGGGGAGCAGCCCCCGGCAGCCCTTTGCTCCAGCCCCCAGCAGTGCAGGTGAAGGGGGCTGCAGGAGCTCCCCCCGCACCCAGCGGGTCCGGGATGGGGCACGGGCCGTGGGGAAGCACCTTGTCCCCATCCCAGGTGACACGGGGACAGGCAGGAGCGAGGGGGACTCTTCCCCAGCACCTCCACCACCGTGCCAGGCTGCAGAGGAGCGGGGTCCCGGACCCGCGGGGAGGGGAGGGGGTGAACACCCCTGGCACAGAGACCAGCGGTGCTGGGCAGTCACAGGGCCGGCACACCCGCCCTCCTCTCCTCACCTGGCTCTTCCTCTCCTTATTTCTTCCTCTCATGTCGGCCCAGCCAAACCTGACCTAATTTGGCGCGACCAGACAGGGTCTCCACTTCTCCCCCCCCTCCTCCCCGCTCCTTTCACGGGGTTTAAGCCTTTTCCCTTTGTCCATTCACTCCAACACTAATCAGATTAAAGCTTTGCCCCCACCTCGCGCCGCTTCACCCCCTTATCCCTCTCTCCCTTCATCCCCTTATCCCCACCTTGCTCACACCCTCATACCACCCCTCACTTCACCCCTTTATCCCCCAGCAGGTTTTGGCAGCCAGCTCTGAGGTCCAGTCACTGCCATGCCAGGGACAGGGGTGGCACCAGCTGCCCGTGTGTCCCCAGGGAAGGGCAGAGAAGGGGAGGCTGTGGGGAGACAGGGAGCGATGGGGGCACAGGACAGGGATGAAGGAGGTGGCAGGACAGAGATGAAGGAGGTGGCAGGATGGGGATGAAGGCAGCACTGGCCAGAGCTCTCCCTGCCAAAGCCATCCCACTCTTTGGGGAATCCCTCCTCCTCCTCAACCTGGCTTCACATTCCAGGCCGAGCTAAAGGAACACCTAAGAATAGCAGAAATTTAAGAAAAAAAGGGTGTTTTTTACTTTTTCCCCCTCTTTTTGCTCAGGGCCGTGTCTGCCCTTGCACAGGAACTGGGGATTGTGACAATGGGCAAACTCGGGACCACGGTGCCCACCCCGAAGCCCCCCAGACACACACGAGACCTTGACCCAATGCCCAGACCCTGGGGTCACCCACCAGCACCTGCACCCCGGGGGCAGCTTTGGAAAGGGAATAATTCCCCACCAGAAACTTCCTGGCCTCATCCCATGCGCTCCAGCCCCTCCCAGCCCCAACATCACCAAATGCCCCCACCTAAACCCCCCAAATTAATTTCAATTCCCCTCGGCCCAGCCCTGCACACAAACGCATTCGCCACGGCCCCCTCCCCGGCCGGGATTGTATGCAAAGGCGGAGAGGGGCAATGAATAATTCATCCCCGCTGTCTTTCAGAATTACACTGTGGAAAAATAAATCTGAGACTATTAAAAAAAAAAAAAAAAAGCAGAAAAAAAAGGCCGGAGGGGCGGGGGGCCGGGCGGGCAGCGCTCGGCCCGCGGCCGGAGCGGGGCCAGGGGATGAAAAGCGTCCCGGCTCCTCTTCCATTGAGCGGCTCCACATTCAGGTCCGTGCGGAAACCACCGGAATCCCTTCCTGTGCTTTGTTCTGCGGCCCTTTCAGAGGGGGCTTACGGGGCTGGGGAGGGGGCGGCGGGCACGGGGGGGACAGGGCTCGGGGGGCCCTTTGAAGAAACCCACTCATGCGTTCGGCTGGTTGAGTTCAAGGGGCGGCGGGTGGGGTGGGGGGGCTGTGCTGGGTGAGCAGGGGCTGCCCTGGCTGGGGGGCTGTGCTGGGTGAGAGGGGGGCTGCCCTGGACAGGGGCCCAGCGTGCCCCTCAGGACCCCTCAGCACCCACAGCAGGTCCCTCTGCCTCCCACCGCTGGCCTTTGCAACCCCAGCAGGAAGGAGGGATGCTCTGCCCCATCCCAGCGGGGTCCCAGCCGGGTTTTGGGGTGCCCAGACCCCCTCCATGCCCAGAAGACCCCACACTGGACCAGCTGTGCCCCCCGCCCTCATCCCCCCCCACGGCTGGCGGGGGCCACGCGCGCGATGTGCGAGCGGGGAGGGGAGGAAGCGGGAGGCACTTTAATTTGGCTATTTAAAAATAAAGAAATAACGCAGGCTTTGAAAGCCCGGAGGGGTCCCAGCGGAGGGACCTCATCCCCCCTTCAAAGGCCGCCTCTGCTTTCTTCCCCCCGCTCGCAGCACACAAAGGTGCACGAGCACTTTCGTCTCTGTGGAAAGACCTTTTTAATTGGTTCCAGGCAGAAGGTTAAAATCTCTCCCCTTCCCTGCGTGCTCGCCTAAGAGGGGAAAGGGGGAAAAAAGGGGGAGGCAGGGAGGAAGGGTTGTATGGAGGCAAAACAGCTCTGCCTGGTGCAGGGGGATGAGCCGGGGGGCACCTGGGGCCAGAGTCCCCTCTGTGGGGTCCAGGGTGGCCGAGTGATGGGGATCCAGGTGAGAGCAGGGGTGGCCAAGGGGCGTGTGGTGGAGGCATCGAGGGGGCTGTGCCCGCCTCCAGAGCAGGAGATGTTCCCAAGGAAAAGGGAGATGCTCGGTGTGAGGATGCTCAGTGCTCCCACGGGAAGGCAGGCTTTGAGGGTTTCTGCAGAGATTCCCAAAAAAAGCGGGTGGAAATGTAGTGCCTCTAGGGTCTCGCCATGGGGAGGGAGCTGGACAGAGCAGGAGGGCACCCAAGGGGCCGCTCCCACCGCCCCATTTCTCCACATGACTGCGGAGCACCCTCGGCACATCCCCATCCCCATCCCCATCCCCGAGCATCCCACCCGGCACCCAACCCCTCGCCATCCTCATCCTCATTCCCGTCCCACCCTCCCGGCCCTGCCATCCATCCCAGCACTTGGGTTTCCTTTCACGGAAGGGGGAGCTGAGAAAAACGCATCAATTATTGAGCCGGGGCGCCGAGCCCGCCGCGGCCCCGTTGCTGATGCCGCTCAGGTAGAGCGGCGCGAGCCGCAGTCAGACACCTCTAACACGATTAGCTGCAGGGCTCTTCCAGCGCGCGTCAAGGTCAACTTCTCTGAGGCTGACAAAAGGCACGGGCGGGCAGCGGCTCCCCCGGCCGGGACGGGGCAGCAGGACACCGGGGACGGGCACTGATGGCCCCGGGCGATGCCACGGGGGCAAGGGGAGCTCCAGGGCAGGGTGGCAGGGCTCCTGGTGGGATGGGGGCATAGCAGGGGAGCTCCCAGTGGGGTGGGAATGCAGTGGAGGGGACTCCTAACGGGATGGGGATGCAGTGGTGGGGCTCCTGGTGGGATGGGGTTGTCACAGGAGGGTTCCCAGTGGGACGGGGACAAACATGGGGCTCCTCACCCCAGGACAGGGACCCGGTGGGTCCCCCTGCAGCAAAGCCCCTCCCGTCACGCCGTGCGGGAGCAGCGGGTCCGGCCCGGCCGGCCGCACGTGGGGTGGGAATTGGATCCAGATGTTTCCCCCAGCAGCCGGAAACCGCTTCCCCCAACCAGAAAGTGCTCGGCAGCCCCTTCCACCACCCCACACCGGCTGTGGTGGGACCGGCCCTGCCGGCACCGCGCTGTGCCCACGGGATCCACCCTGGGGGGACAAGCTCGGGAGGGCACAGGGCCGGCTCATTCCACAACAGTGACGGGACCCCCGGGCACAGCGGCCAAGCTTCACCCCCTGCCATCCTCATCCTGCTCATCCTCATCCTTCCAGAACCATCCCCGTGTCTCGCGCGGCAAAGGAGGGACACCGACCCCTCCCCGTGCCTGCTCCACCAGCACCCCTGCAGCAGGACTGGGTGGGTGCCCACCAGGACGGGTGTCCCCCCAACTGGGTGCTCACTGTGCCAGGCAGAAGGTAACAAAGCCAAAAATAAAAGCCCCAAACCTCAGTCTGGGAGGATCCAGCTTCAATATCCGGGTGCCCACGGGTTGGGAAAGGACTGGCTGGCAGCTCCAGTGATGGGGTGCATGCAAAGGTCACCCCCCATGCCATTCCTGAGAGGTCTCCTGGAGGACACCACCATCCACAGGGTCCCTGTCACCCCCTCAAGTCACCTCCTGCTTTGGGGACGGTTCCCAGGGCAGTGGGATGGGGCTTTCCAGGCCCTCCAACCTCCGTGAGAGCGAGGAAAACCACCCAAAAACCTCAGAAACCCATCTGAGGAGCCAGAACCTGAATTCCCCCACACTCCTGTTATTTAAAGCCAATCCAGCTTCCAAGTCCTGCAATGATGCAAGAATCTCAATTACCATTAAAAGAACACGTTCCTGCTCCTCCATTACGGAGAAAAGCCTGAAAACCAACCCCTGGGAATTCCACAACTCTAGAAAGAAGAAAAATAAAATATTCATGTAATTTAGATTATTTAAAACCTGACACTTGGTAAACCAGTCTCTGCACTGGAGGGAGCTGGGGCGGTTCACACCTCGCAGAAGGCAGGGAGAGGGTCAGGGATGGAAACCCCGACCACAGCCCCGCGGCCTCCGGTGCCACCCCGGGCACCCCACTGCCGGGTTGGCGGCAGGATCCGGCGATAAACGGGTTTTAAACACCTCCGAGCTCGTGGGATGCGGCGCTGCGGAAGGACAGCGGGTTATTTTTATCGTTGCATTAGTTCCAGATTAATTGCCGGGATGTTATTAACGGCACGGAGCAGGGTCCGGGCGCGGGGACGCTGACGTCGGCCTGTCCTGTCCCAAAGCCCGTGGAGCAGCTGGGAGTGAGACCCTGCACATGCCTCTCATCACACCACCACAGCTTGGTGACAACCAGGGACAGGAGCCACTGACCAGGGCCAGGAGCCATCGAGCAGCACCAGGGCCTCCTGGCTCGTCCCCTCCCAGCCCAGATGCTCCCTCTCCAGCTCCACTCAGCAGCTCCAGGGAGCACTGGATGGTGGCTGCCCCCAGACCTCCCTCCTCCTCTCTCTCGCTCCACGGCGGGTCCCAGTTCCCTCCAGTGCTCTGTAACTGGGGTTTCTCCTGCCAGCCCTGATTCTCCAGCCCTGGGGGCTCCATCGTATCCCGTCAGCCCACCCCTGCCAGCTCCCTCCCAGCAGCCCCTCTGGAATTCACACATCTCCAGCACGGCCAAACACCCCCAGTTTGTGCCAGTGCCGGTGGCTGCGATCCTGCAGGTCACCCAGGGCTGGGACACACGCTCGGCTCCTCCCCTGGCTGCTCCCAGCAGGAAACCTGGTGCTGGGCCAGGGACTCCCGAGACCCTCCCGGCGTCGGAGCTGAGCTAATCCCGGGTTTCACACCCCAGAGGGTCGGGGATGGCACTGCCATCACGGGGACCCCTCCACTGTCCCCCTGCCCTCTGTCCCCGCAGCAGAGCGGGAGGGAGCAGGGGAGCGCGACGGAGCAGAGCTGCTGCTGAGAAACCATCTCAGCAAACCTGCCTGTCAGCGATCCCACTAATGGCACTCGGGGATGGAGACATCGGGACGTGCCCTCTGCGCCTGCCAGCCACATCCCACACAGGTGGGATCCCAACGGCTCCTTTCCCCCGGGAAAGCCGGGATTGGGCCTGTGTGCTGGTGCCAACAGCTGCCCAGAGCTTTGGCTCGTGCCCAGCACAGCACTCCCAGCCCACTGGGGACCAGCCACCCCCCAGCCTGGCCTCCCAGCCCCCTCCCAGCCCCAAATGCCGGACAGGATCGGACACAGGACGTGGGATTTGCTGGGGGCAGATTCCCACAGGAGCATCCCAGCAGGTCGAGCCTGCTGGGGATGGGGCTGCCTGGGCAGGCTGGGCAGGGACGGGCAGTGTCACAGCGAGGTGAGAGCGGCATAATCCCAACAAAGGAGTGGCTTCCAGCAGGGAGAGCCTGGCCAAGGAGAATCGGGCCCGGGTGGACACGCTGGGAGCCACATCCCACACTCTGGGACAGCCCTGGGGCACTGGTGACCAACCCTGGGGCCTCCTGTCCCCAGTGGCTCCCAGTTCAGCACTGGGAGATGACACCTAGCAGGGACAGGGCCGCATGGCTCCTGCAGAGACCGGTGACATTCCCAGGTGGAATTGCTTTACAGGGTCAGGGAGGAAGGAACCAGTGCAGAGATATTTAAGTGGCGTTTCACCATCGGAAAAAATTAGAGTCACAATATTAATTAATCCTCAAAGCACTTTACGAACATTAACTAATTAAGCCTCCCAACCCCTCTGCGAGGTGGGAAAGGTATCATTGTCCTCATTCCACAGCTGCAGAAAATGAAGTGCACGGAGGTGACGTGACTCACCCACGGTCACTGCCAGCCAAAGGTGGGAAGGGGACCCCAAAATCTACCCCTCGCTCCTAAGCAGGGCAGGACACAGCAGTGCTGGGCACCCTGGAGCCCCCTCAGCTGGATCCCAGCACCCCACCACCTCAATCCGGGTCCCAGCATCCCAGTCCCCACCCAGGGCAGTGAGACAGAGGGGGACAAACCAGGACCCCAAAATGGGGCATCCTGGGGGAAAAGCCCCCCGGTTCCAGGGGCAGGAAGTTAGAACAGAAACCGCCGAGGGGTTTTATGGAAAGCACCACCGACCCAGCGCGGTTTAAAAGCGATTAGAGCCCTGCCTGGGTTATCAGCCGGCGTCTCAATCCCGCGGCATCGATCCGGATAATAGCCGGCAATTGTTCAGATACAATATCATAAAGTCCCTTTAACTACAGCCATAAAGCTTCCCCCGCCTGCGGCACCGCTGGGCTCCCCGCGCCGCGCCGGGGGCAGCGCCGGGGCCCGGCACCGCCGGCACCTGCTGGGGGCTGGGGATGGTGGGGGGACCCCGCCGGGACCCCCCGAGCAGGGACAGGGTCCTCAGGGATCGCCCCCTGCTCCTGCTGCTCTCCTGTGCTGTGCTGGGGGCCGAGGGGACACCGAGCCCCCCGGGGCTCCCCGTGACGCTGCTCCTGGGAACCAGCAGTGCCGGGGCCGGGGAGCTCCAAGGCAGCTGCTGAGACCCGATGTCACCACGTTTAACCCCTGGGATTTATGGTAATTAGGAGAAAATGTGGGGTGACGGTCCCAGCCCCCCCTGGACAGCGGCTGGGACCCCACTGCTCCCGTGGTTTGCTCTTGTTCCCAACACACGGGGCTCCTGAGCACATCATGCCAGGACCCGGCCCCTCCACTCCCCAGGGCAGGGGGGCTTCCCACTGCCAGCCCCCAATCCCAGGGGGCTTCCACACCGTGCTCCCTGCCCTGGTTCCCAGCCAGGAGGCAGTGGGGTTTGGGTCACCAGCAGCCCCTGGGAATGCCACTGGAGAGCACCACTCCTGAGGACACCGCCGGAGAACCCCCTTCCTCACCCGCTGCTTCCTCACCCGCCGCTTCCCGCTGCCTAATGAGCACAAAATATTTCCATGTTGCCAATTACTTGGTTCGTTTGTGCTGCTGCGGGCAGTGCTGGTGCAGGGAAAATCCCCCTGGAGCCATCCCAGCCCCCAGGGAGCAGGGAGAGCCCCTGGCTGGGTCTCCCCAAGGCTGGGCATCCCCATCCCATCCCTGTCCTCCATCCTCACCACACACCCGACACCCCCTGGCCCCCCTGGCTCCGGGGTCACCTTTGTCAGCAGCTGCCTGGAGGCATTCCCTCATCCCCAGGACATCCCCAGCGTGACACTGTCGGCTGTGGTGAGAAAGCAAGACCTTCCCAGGATTTAAACTGGCCTTTGACGGACTTGGAAAAGGCCTTGGAACCTCATTTTTTGGCTTATCCCCCGTCTGGGGTGTGACCTGCCAGTGCTGCCATTCCAACCCCTTCCAGCACCGAGAAAAAACCCAAGTGGCATCACCGACGTGTCCCGAGCTCAGCCAGCCCAGCCGGGTCCATCCCTCCCCAAGGACTGATCCCGCTCCCATCCCATCCCCAGGAGGGATCCCCAGCCCTCTCCCTGCTGCGACGCCGTCACCACAAACCCCTTCCAGCAGGTCCTGGGAGCCGCGTCCCTCCCACCTGCACCCAGAAATCCTCCCTGCACACGGAGCTGGGCAGTGATTTATAACGGGGAACAAATATTACAATGCCTAAGGAAAAACAGAAAGGATCCATCCAGCTGGATTCCCTTCCCGTGGGAACAGGGCTGCCGGCAGGAACCGGGGACTCGGTGACACCAGGATTTTGGGGCAGGGACAGGGTGGAAGAGGCTGGAATAAATTGGGCTCCAGCACTGCCAAACCACCTGGATGCAGGAGGCATGCCGGACCCAGCCATGGATCTGAGCCACCGTGTCCCCACACGGACCCCAGACCAGTGTGGAAGGAGCTGGGGGGCTCCAGTCCCTCCCTGTGGAGCCCTGGGCTCCGGGGACACAAAGAAGGGGCTTCTCTGCCGACACCACCGACACTGCTCCCAGCAGAAACTCCCGGGGCCGGGCGCTCTGACAGCCATGTCCTTTTCCATCTCTCAATCACTCTACCAATATTAATTCCCTAATTTAGCCCCTGGCAGAGATCCTCACCTTACCCACGGAGAAACTGAGGCTGGGGGAGGGAGAAGCCATTTGTCTCCCTGTAATGAGCTGGAAGCCGGATCCAGGATCGCCCCAGCTCTCAGGATGAGCGTCCCTGCTCCTGATCCAAAGCTTTCTATTGTAAAACACAACATCATGATTTATTATTATCATTACTATTATTATTATTATTATTAATCAGCTCTGAAATGGAGACCAGGTTTTCCTGGAGCCCAGATCCTGGCTGTCTAGGGGACACCAAGCCCCCAACACCTCCCACTCCATATCCCAGCATCGGAGAGAGCGTCGGGAACAACCAAGGGAGGACAAACAACTGCGGATGGCGGCGGGATGAGCCCGGAGAGGCGGCAGTTGGGTGGCTGGAACTCAGGGCCACCGACCCCAGGAACTACCACAGAGAGAGGTGCAGGCAGGGAGAGCTGGGAGCGCCAGGAATCGCAGGCAGGGAGAGCTGGGAGCTGGTCCAAGAGGAAGGTCACTCGTGGCGATGAGTGTTAGGAATGCCAGCACTGGCTGGGCTGGATGCTGCCTCCAGAGCACACACCTTGCAGCAGAAGGTGATACCTGTTCCCAAACCTGTTCCCAATCCTCCCAATTCAGCCTTAAATCCAACCTCACGGGGCCAGGAGCGATGCCAGGCTGTGGAGTGGGGAACAACCCCAATGTTCCACTCGGTACCCCCCTGGCTCCGGCCAAACCAATCCCTGCGACCCCACGGAGATCCAATGGAGACGGCACTGGATGGGGCCTGGAGCCAGAAGCCATTTCCATTCCAAACAGCCTTGGATTCTGTGCTGGAAACAAACGGGAGCACCATTTTGACCAGCACTGCAGCCGGAGCTGGTGCCAGAATTCCCGTGTGCCGGTGCTGTATCCGACAGCGCCTGGACAACAATGGGACAGTCCCTGGGACATGGCACAGCCCCCACCCTAAAACAGGGATCCCGGGAGCAGGGAGCTCACACAGGGGTGGGAGAGCAGCTGGACACACAGACAGAGGGAATTCCAGTCACAGGGTTTGAAGCAGGTTTTTTTAAAATGCAGGAAAATGGTGGAAGGGCAGGAAAAAGCGGAGCAGAACAACGGGAAAAATGAAACATCCAAACACCAGGAGGGAGGGAAACTCTCCAGGGGAGCACCTTCTCCAGCAGCACCTCTCCAACCTCCCGTCCCGCTCCCCTGGATGTTCCACTTGACTGCTCTGAGAACGGGATGAAATTTGGGAAAAGCCCCTTTGGAAGGGCCGGCACATCGGTCAGGCTCGGGCGGCTCCGGTACCATGTCAGGTGAAAATAAAAGCACAGTTTGTGGGAGAAATGCAAGGAGAAGGGTCAGCGAGCAAACCAGGCAGGTTTGTGGGATGGGAAGCAAGAAAGGCATGGATGCAGGAAAAGCTGGGATGAAGCGGGAGAAGGGTTGAGAAGGGGTCCCTTGGGTTTCAGGGAAAAGGGAAAATAGCGACGCTTCAGTAACGCTGATGCACCACATTAAAGCACTGACCATTCCAAAACAACCTTGGAACAAAAACGCCCATCCCGGAACAGGGCCGTGCCACCGGCACAGGGGGGGGACGGACGGATGGAAACGGACACACGGACACGGCCCAGGCGGCTCCACCATCCCGACCCGGCATCGCCCCGGCTCCGTCGGGGCTGTCCCGGCATCCCCGGCCCTTCGGAAGCCGAGCACCCCCGGCCCCCCCTCCCCGTCCCGGGGGGCTCTGCCCCGCGTTTTTCCACTCAATTTCCTTCCCGAGCCGGCAGGAGATAAATCCCTCTGCCGAGGCAGGCGGCCGGAACGGCAAAGCCAGCGGTGCCAAGTTTAATAAGCAACCCTGATCGAGAATCCAGATAATAATTGGGATTATCGAGCCGGCTGGAAAAGAGCTTCCTGGGCTCCTGACGGCACCAGCACCCAGCACAGGGGGACAGTGACATCCACGGGGTTCCCAGCGGGACCGGGACGCTGACGGGAGACCGGGATGTAGCCGGGATGCTGCCGAGGAGCAGTATCCATATTAACTTAGTATTAAAATAAAATCGAAATAATAAACCCCAGCAGCTGGAACCTGCGGCACGAGGGGCCCTGTGCCCCCCCCCCGACCCCACGGGAACCCCCCGGGGGCTCCAAGTCCATCCCCACCTCCACGGGAGCGTCCCCACATCCCGGTTGGTGGGGGGCGGGCGCGGAGCCGGCGCCGTCCCAGCGCCTGCGGAGAAGCTCAGCCGCCGGAATAATCCCGTCGCGGTTGGATTTTGTGCAGGGCACGAGGTCCAGGGGCTTTCTTCCTCAGTGGAAACAGGATTGCAAAAGGAAAGAATTGGGATTTTTCGAGTTCTCTACAGGGTCAGGCTGATTTGATTTTACTGCAAATATAAACAGGGCTTTTGATAAATAGAAAAAATAAGACAGTCTAAATAAAACCCCCCTAGAAGACACGGCACGGAATCCGGAATCCTGGCAGGAATAGCTGTAGCCGGGCTGAGTGCTCCGAATATTTGTATTTGCTGTCTAAACACTTTATCTCTTTCCCAGCACATGGGTGAGTTTTGCTCCCGTGTAATGTTCAAGGAAAAATAAACCGAGACGGATAATTCCTCCTCTTCTGCAGGGGGAAAAAAAAAAATATCCAACAAAACTTGGTTGCACAGGGGGGAAACAGCAAAATATTTCCAGGGAAATTCGGCTGAACGTCAAGGAAACAGATATAGGAGACAACTGGGATGTGGTGGGAGGAGGAAGAAGCTGGGGATGGAATGGGGCTTCCCCATTCTGGGTCAATAAAAACCCGTGTTCCCATTTATTCCCCCTTTTTCCCCCCAAAGTCAATGGCGCTGGGAATCGGGGCCAGGAGAGGTCTGGATTTGACACAAAAAAATCTGAAATCCAAAGCTGGGCTCCTGGGGTTATTCAGGGAGGGTGGGGAAGGAGCTGAAATAAAAACCCACTCCTGCAGTCAAATAAAGAGGGACCGAGCAACGGTTTGGAACTCTGGGGATCCTGGGGACGCTTCGGCAGCGCGGCGGGAATACCGGCAGTGGGAATACTGGTGGTGGGAATACCGGTGGTGGGAATACTGGTGGTGGGAATACTGGTGGTGGGGATACCGGTGGTGGGAATGCCGGTGGTGGGAATACTGGTGGTGGGAATACCGGTGGTGGGAATACCGGTGGTGGGAATACCGGTGCCAGCAGACTCCGTGCCGCGCCCACGGGCAGCAGCAGCTCCGGGTGCTGGTGGTGGTGCCGGGCGGGCGGTCGGTGGGACCGACACCGCGGGCAGTGCCGGCGTCTGTGCCGTGTGTGCCCGGGGTCACGGCTCCAGGGAAAACTGGGAAATCCCACAAAAACAAGGCCAGGCCAGGGGGAGACGTCAACGAAAGCACAAAACTGGCAGGCTGGGAAGAGCTGATGTGCTGAGGGAGAATAGGGATGTACCCATGGGATCCCACCACGGCACAGGTGTATCCCACGGGATCCCACCACAGCATAGGTGTATCCCACAGGATCCCACCACGGCACAGGTGTATCCCACAGGATCCCACCACGGCACAGATGTATCCTATGGTATCCCACCACGGCACAGGTGTATCCCACAGGATCCCACCATGGCATAAGTGTATCCCACGGGATCCCACCACGGCACAGGTGTATCCCACGGGATCCCACCACAGCACAGGTGTATCCCACGGGATCCCACCACGGCACAGGTGTATCCCACAGCATCCCACCACAGCATAAGTGTATCCCACGGGATCCCATCACGGCACAGGTGTATCCTACAGGATCCCACCACGGCACAGGTGTATCCCACAGGATCCCACCACGGCACAGATGTATCCTATGGTATCCCACCACGGCACAGGTGTATCCCACGGGATCCCACCACGGCACAGCCCCACCAGGACACGGCTCAGCCCTGTGGCCGTCCCTCCCCCAGCAGCAGCACCGCTCTCTGCTCCTCCGCTCCACTGCGCCTTGGGAAGGAAAAATTTAAAAGGGGGAGGAATTGAAAAAGGAAATGGAGCCTAAATCCCTGTTTCCGAATCCCTCTCCCTCCGCGAATGACCCAAAGGAAAATGCTCAATGGATCCAAGCGGGACCTGGAACAGGAGCACAGGTCCTGGTGCCGATTGGCTTCACCAGACCGAGCACATCAATCCCGGGATTTGCCGCAGCCGGAGATCGATCCATGGGCAAGCTGGGCAGGACAGGGGCGACCCCAAAACTGGGGGTCCAGCTCAGTACCTCTCCTGCCTCCACAATTCCATCCCCTCGGACGGGCTCACTCTGGGACCCCTCCCTGCCCCAGGCACCAGAACTCATTCCCCCACCTTCATTATTGTTCCAGGGAGTGAGTTTTCCTCCTTTGGAATATTTTTCCCCACTGTTGTGGCTTTGAGTGCCTCGTCCCCCTCTGAAGTTTGGGCCTCCCCAATCCTGTGTGGGGACACAAAGGTGGGCTTCAATCAGAGCAGGGCAGAGGCGGGGGGGCCTTCCCAATCCCTTTGGAGAAGGATCCTCTTTTCCCCCCAGCACGTTCTGTGGCATTGCCATCCAGCACATGGAGGAGCCACAGGAGCTGCCACCACCCCGAGGGACATGCACGATTCCAGGGGCAGAGACAGGATCTGGGGTGTGGAACCCGAAGTTCTGCTCCGTGTCCCATGGGGGAGCAGGACCCTCCTTGACACTGCCTGGCTCCCTCCAGCCCAAGGGATGAACCCCATTCAGGGATCAGGGCTCATCCCAGCCTCTTGCAGAGGGATGGGATAAGGCTGGGATGGGATAAGGTCAAGAGGGAAGGGGAAGCACAGCAGGAGCCCTGGTTGAAGCCACTTCCAAAATGAAGGACGTGCCCTGAAGGTGACACATCCCAGACAGGGTTGGGGGAAGGAGTCACACCAAGGGAGACACTGGGAACACTCCCAGGCTTTGAGCTGAGCACCAGCTCAGCCCCACCTGGACAAAACCCACGGGGCATTCCTTTCTCCCCGGGTTTGGTGCTCATTACGGGAATTTTGGCAAAGTCATTTCCCAGCCTCCCTTTGGGATGAAGCTCCATGGCCATGGATGTCCCCACGGCCGAAGCCAAGGGGTGATCCCGGGGGGAGCAGTGACCCTGGCGCTGACCCCGCTGGTGACCCTGGCGCTGACCCCAGCCCTGCCCTCACCCCTTGAGCTCAGCCCCTCCAGTCCCCCCCACAGCCCCCACTCCCGGCCGGCTTTTGAGCCGGGAGCCTCATTAGGAGGTAATTAGCTGCGGAACAATGGGAAGCTCTTTAGCAGCCCAGGCACAGCGGCAGCAACAAGCCAAGGGGGAGCGAGGGAGGAGAAATAAATAAATAACAACACTGTGACCACCCGGGAACAGGCTGGGACAGAGCTGGGACACGGGCTCCATCCCACTGCCTGCTCTCAGCCTCGGCCCTTCCCAGTTTTCCTGCTGGGATCAAACCAGCCCTGGCACATCGCACACCCCACGGGCACCAGCCCCCCAACACAGCTCCCACCCAGCTGCTGGGAACAGCAAAGGGATCCCCAAATCCAGCATCCAAGGGGAGGGCTGGGCTGGTGGCAAAGAGTCTGTGTCCACCCAGAACACCCCCAAACGCAGCCCCGGCTCTGGGGTGTCCCTGAGGTGCCTCCAGAATTCACTTGGCAAAGGCCAAAGCAGCCGTGGTGGCCCACGGCTCACCCTGGTGCTTCTCCAGCTCCGGAGGACCATGGACTCATTTGGGTTGGAAAAGAGCTCCAAGACCATCGAGTCCAAGTGATGATCTGGCTTCCCCACACCCACAGAGGCCAAACCAGGGCTGGTCCTGCTCTTGGGATGATGCTCAAGGTAGAGGGAAGCGCCCAGACACTGGGATGAGCGTTGGGTGGTGGCAAAGGGGGAAAAGGAATTTAAACTCCCTTTAGGGGTTGAAGGTAACAGCACCCCGAGCTGCTCACCTTCCATAAATCCCATTAAATCCAAGGAAGCAGGGCAGGATCTCTGCCCCGAGTGGGGAAAACCAGCTCGGATCAAAACAGAGCCTCAAAAATCATGATTAATATCTAACACAAAAGAACCGAAATTGTCACCATCAGGAACGAGGAGCTATTTAAGGAACAATTGCTGCAATTTTCCAGCCAACCCAGCAGCTGAACCTTGTCAAGCACAGGCAGGTACAGCTCCAGCCACGGCACGTGGGACGGACACAGCTGGACAGACAGACAAACCTGTGCCTGGAGCCAGGTAAACCCACACCCAGGTGTATCCCAGAGTGCCCAGGTAGGTTTTCCAGGTGAATGTCACACAAGGGTGGCACAGCCAGGCACGGAGGAACACAGAGGGTGTTTGGAACTGGATTATTTGTGTGTGTAAAGTGTGTTTATGTGGGGGGCCGTATAAACACCCACAGCTACAAAGAAACAGAGATACACAAATACAATACATACATGTATATAAAAATATATATGTATATAAATATGCGTGCATTTCTATACACAGCAGCACTTTTGAAGCTTTCCAGGGGACCTGAGGGCATCTCTCACCCCCTGCACCGTTCCCATTCCCCACCCCCTGTGTGTCCCCCCCAGCGGGACACCCCGGGGCACAGGGGGGGTCCCGGGGAGCGCCCGACCCTGCGGCAGCTCCGCTCGCCCCCAGCCCATCCTCGCATTAGGATGCGGCGCATGGCCGGCATTTGGATACCAAATGTGCAACCAGCAGGGAATGTAATTGCGGTCCCTGGAAAGGGACAGGCGGAGACGGAGACGGGCACGGAGAGAGAATCCTGTCAGCGACGCCGGCCCGGCGGTGTCTGCTCTCCATTAACCACTCGCCGCAGCCCTGGGCTGGTGAGGAATAGCTAACACGGCTTAACGGGCTGGAAAAGAGGGGTGGGAAGGGCTGGGAGTGATCTCGGCACAAAGGGAGAGCGGAGAGAGGAAAACTAAAAGAGCAGGAATTGCGCAGGATGCGGCCGAGCGCCGGCACACCCCGACACCCGGCACCGCCCCGGCACCTCCAGAGGGGACACGGCCCCATGGGGACACGGCAACAACCCGAGTGCCGGGGATAAAATTCCCACTAAAATCGCTCCAAAGGGGGAACAGGGCGTGTTTCCTCCAGAGGCTGGTGCAGACCCCAGTGTGTGATGCCCATGGGAGTGGGGAGGGACACACAGGGATGGGGAACACAGAGGGATGGGGGTGACCACAAAGGTCCCAGCCAGATTTGGGACACGGAGGTTTTGGGATCCAGCTCCACTTAGGGGCTGACCCAAAGAGCCCCAGCACAGAGACACGGGTGGGCTCCCCCTGAGCCGAGCCCTCCTGCTTGGCCACCGCTCGCCAGCACCAAATCCCCCTGCAGAAAACACCCCGGCATCCTCTGGGCTCCCTCAATGGAGAGCTGGCACATGCAGCCGCCCTCGGCCTGGCCACAGCCCCTCGTGACACACGGGTGGGCCAGCTGGCTCTGGCCTGGGTGGTCAGTGGGTCATGGCCACGGCCACATCTCCCCCGGCCGCGGCCGCCGCGCTCTGGGCTCTCGGACAAAGCAGCAGCAACCGGGGCTGCGGCTCCGGGAGATGGGAACGCAGGAAAAAAGGGGCACAAAATCTGATGGGATGTGGAGCACAATCCAAACCCACCCCACCCCCACTGTGACCTGGGCCCCTCACCCCCCAAAGTCCTGCTCTGGCACCACCGCTGGCCCTGAGCATCACCTGGCTCTGCAAATCCCTCTGCTAGAAACCATTTCTCCGGTTCCCGATCCCAGGATTGGGGAGTGCAGAGGAGCAGAACAGAAATCCCAGCTGTGCTCACAAACCACACCGAAAAATAATACAGAAATCAGCAAAGAACCGTTCGGAGGCAGCGCCGTGACCTCGGCATTAAACCAGGCCACAGGCACGATCCCGCCCGGACACGGGGACCTGTGCCACAAAGAGGGGAAGGAAAAGCCCTGGCACTTTGCACACCCCCGCTGTGGATACAGGCACACGGCAGCGATGGCTGCAGGAACACCGACCGGCACTCGGGAAGGATGATTCCCTGCCCGTCACCCGGCTGTCGGCAGCGCCGGGGATGGGAACAAATCCCAAACCCTCCATCCTGCCTTGGCCTTCCAGGGGTTTCCAGAACAGCCCGAGGGCCATGGGTCAGGATCCCAGGACTGAGGACCCTCTGAGGACAGGTCTCTCCTTCCCACAGACCTTTCCCCCCGTAGCGCAGAGGTTTTCCCAGATCCCTGCTTTTTTGTCGCACGATGGGATGTAGGACACCGAGACCCATCCTAAACCTGCTGCGGCACGGGGGGCCAGGGGGGCCAAAACTGGAGACCCCGACCCGCTGGGCGATGGTGGGTGCTCCGGGACACGGGGCTCGACCCTCTGCGCCTCGCTGGATCCCAAGGCAAGTCCAGCCCGGAATCCTACGGGCGAGCGGCTCCCGCACCAGAAAACACGGAGTGACGGCGGGAAGAGCCCTGCCTGCTGTGCCAGACCCCTGCCCACCGGGATGGACACCTGCCCACGGTGCCAGACCCCTGCCCACGGTGCCAGACCCCTGCCCACGGTGCCAGGTCTGGCCCCACAGTCCCACCCCGGACACACCACCCGGCACCAACGACCGGCCCGGCCACGGCCAACGGGTCCACACCCGGAGACCGACCATCGGCAGCCCCCGAACGTGCCACGGAGCAAAAATCCACAGTTCCACACGGCACCGAAACAGCCCGTTGTTATATAATTCTACGTTCGCCCTCCTTCGTTTCCTCCCAGATAGCCCAGGAGTTCCAGCCGGCCAAACCTCTTCCCGACGCGTCCGCACAAAATCGTTTAAAAATAAAAATAAACCTGTAAATCCACAGCGAGTGGTTAAATCTCTCCCCAGAACAGGGAAATTGCAGCATCCCGAGGTACCACTTATTTTTAATTTAGCCCCAATTATGAAATATAGAATTATTCTAATCTGGGCAAATCGTATCGACCATGAGATTTATTCCTGTCTTTTATAAAATATAGATTGCTGTATAAACCTGAGGAAAAATATTTAGCGGCAGAGCAGGTCTGTGGGTTCAAACAGGGCATTTTAACCTTGGGTTTTTCCCCCCGTTTTTTTTTAAATCCCTTTTGATTTCCCCTTTATTAAATGAGGGGTGAGAGGGGAGGGAAAGAAAGAAAACGAGGGACCAGAAAAATCATAAATATGTTTTTCTTCATTTTTAAGAATGAGACAGCCCTGTAGTAACTCCAGAGACAAAATAAACCCACCGCTGGGTTCGAAAAAGGGAATAGGCAGGAAACTCAATGGCAATTTCAATCTTTGCAACCCCCTAATAAATTGCCTCGAATTCCGAGAGCCGAAGGCGCGGGCGGGGAGCGCTGGCGACACGGGGCGCTCCCACATTGGGGGAATTTGGGTCACATCCCGGAGCCAGGCGCTGCGGACGTGCTGCTGAACCCACCAGCCATTGTCTGCTCTTCCCTCCCAGCCCCTCGCGCTTCCTCCGCTCCATTTTACTTCCCCCCCCTCGAAAATATTTTCCCTGCCAATGGCGGATTTCAAAAATAATACTATACATATATATATATATATATATGGAATACTGATCCACCACGTATTTCTGAGGATGAATTCCCGGCGGCGCCTACGAGGGGCGAAGGGGCCGGAGCCGACGCCATCGCCGGGTCCTGGGACACCCGTTACCCAACGGCCAAGGGGCTACTTTTGGCTGTCGACACCACAGGGGAACCCTCGGGTGCCACATCCCAGCCAGAGGAACCTTTGGGTGCCAAATCCCAACTGCAGGAACCTCTGGGTGCCAAATCCCAGCCACAGGCACCCTTGGGTGCCAAATCCCAGCCACCGCCCCAACCACCCTCGTCCCTGGGAGTTTGACCAGGGGGGGACCCCTCACACACGTCTGGCATTTGGGAGAACAAAAGAAAAGAGCCCAAAGTGTGGGAGCCGGGGAGCACCAGGAGCCGAAACCAAAAACTTCGCAATGGGAAAAAAAAAAAAAAAAAAAAAAAAAAAATATAATTCCCTGGCTCTTACAATCCCCCACAAAAATGTGAGGGAGATAATAAAATCCATATGCACCACGGGCGGCCCGTGGCAGAGGCACCGCCGCCACGGCACAAAGGGACGGGCTCGCCCCGACTTCGGGGCGGCGTGAGGGGCACGAGTGGGTCCCCCCAAGGGGACGTGTGGAGGTCGGGTGGACACTGGTGCTGGTGAGGGTCCTCGGCCCCGTGTGTGTCCCACCAGCTCCAGGCACTGAAACACAGCCGGGAACTTTATCAACAGCACTGGGGCCATCGAGGGAGAGAAGGTGCCCCCGAGGGTCCCCTCCCGGAGCTCCCACCGCAGCAGGGGATGAGCCAGAGGAGCCACCTCGCCTTGCTGGGAACGAGGACCAGGCCACAGCGTGGCCTCTCCTCATGCAGGGACAGAGGGGGACAAAGAACCCCCCGTTTGACCCAGAAAACGGGGCAGCCCAAAAGCTGGAGGCCTTGGGGGCAGCGGCACCCCCTGAGCACCCACAGAGCTCATCCCCCACTGCTGCCAGGGACGCTGCCAGGGCTGGGAGAACTTTGAGGAATTGGGGGGAAAATGGGGGTTCAGTGGCTGGTTCTTAATTTTTTTTGTCTTTTATAAGTGTCCCCGCAAACGAGCCCATTCAGACCCCGTGGGGTGTCCCTGCAGGGTGGGTGGAAGGTCCTGGGGGGTCCCAACCACCTGAGCATTCCCAGAGCAGAATGCCTCCCACTTCCAACTTGCCAGCAGTTTTTGGTTCCTCAGTATTATGAACAAAGAAATACGACAGAAACAAAACTCCCACCCCCCAAAAAAACGCTGGGGGAGAAAGAATACACAGAAAAATTATAATTCCAAACTGGAGCAGGGAAACGAAGCCAACTGTGGAGATTGCACTTCCAGGATGGGAATGACCCGGGAGCAGTGGAGCCGAGCACCCCCAGTCCCACACCCTCAGCCCCCCTCGAGCCCCCCAGGCCTCCCCCCAGGCCCATTTTGCCGTTTCCCCCCCAAAATCGTTTTTCCCGACCCCCCCGCGGCCGCACCCGCCGCTTTGGGGAGATTTCGTTGGGTTTTTTTTTTCGCAGAATCTTCATCCTGGGAGAGGGACGGGGGGGGCGGGGGGAGGAACTTGAACTTCCCCGAAGTTGGGCGCGGAGGGGCCGGGGGGGCCGATCGGCAGCGCCCGCCGCCCGCTCCCCCCGCCGCCCCCGGGAACGCGCCCCGCGATGCTCCCGGCGCTGCCGCAGCCCCCGGGGACGGCCCGCCCGGGGCCCCGCGGGAACTTTCGGGAGAGGGACCCCCCGGAGACCGCCCCCCCCTCCCCGGGGCCGCCCAGCCCGTTCACCGGAGCCCACCGGGGGTCGGAGCGGGACCCGACCCGCCACGGGCGGCGGCGGCCGCTGTCACCGGGTGTGTGCGGGGGGGAAACACCGACTGGAACTCGGGCGCCGCGACCGCCCCCGCCGCCCCCTCCGGCTCACCTGGGGTTGCTCCGGTTCCAGTAGACGGCGAAGCGGTCCGAGATAACTTTCCCGGTCTCGTCGGTCCAGACGCAGACGCCGAGGAGCGCGGCGAGCAGCGCGGCCGCCCCGCAGCGCACCATCGTCCCGGCGGGCGGCGGGCGCGGCTCCGGCCGCTTCACGGGGCGGCGGGGCCCTGGGGCCGGCCGGGGGCGGCGGGCGGGCGGCGGGCGGCGGCGGGCGGGCTCCCAGCCCTCACCATCGCCCGCGGCCCCGGGCGCCGTCAGCGGGGGGACTCGGGGGCGGCCGCGGTGCGGCGGCGCCGGGGCAGCCGCATCCCGCGCGCGGGCGGCGGGGACCGGCCGGTTCCCGCGGCGCCCCGGGGATCGCCCCGGCACCGGGAACCTTCCCCCCGCCCGCCGCCCCCGCCGCGCCCAACTTCGGCCAAGTTCCTCCGAAGCCCCGCGGCGCCGCCGCCGCCGCCGCCGCCCGGCAGCGAGCCCCCCGGTGCCGCCGCCGCCGCACCTGCGGGCTCAGCCCCGGGCCCCGCCGCGGGCTGCTCCGCCCCGGGGACACCGGAGAGACAAAGGCCGGGCCGGGAGGCCGCCGCTCGCTCAGTGCCGCCGCGCCATGCTGCGCCCGCCGCCCGCGCCCCCCGCCCGGCGCCGCCCCCGCGCCCGGCCCCGCCCCCCGCGCCGCGCCCCGCCCCCGGCCCCGCCCCCGCCGCGCGCCGGCCCCGCCCCCGCCCCTGACACATTGTTGCCACCGGCGGCCGCGCGCGCGCCCCGAGCGGACACGCCCCGGGGAACGGGGGGGTCACAGCGAGCGGGGGGGGGTCACACGGACCGGGGGGGGTCACACGGACCGGGGGGGGTCACACGGACCGGGGGGGTCACACCGAGCGGGGGGGGTCACACCGAGCGGGGGGGTCACATCGATCGGGGGGTCACAGCGAGCGGGGGGGTCACACGGACCGGGGGGGGTCACACGGACCGGGGGGGGTCACACGGACCGGGGGGGTCACACCGAGCGGGGGGGGTCATACCGACCGGGGGGGGTCACACGGACCGGGGGGGTCACACCGAGCGGGGGGGTCACATCGATCGGGGGGGTCACATCGAGCGGGGGGTCACAGCGAGCGGGGGGGTCACACGGACCCGGGGGGGGTCACAGCGAGCGGGGGGGTCACAGCGAGCGGGGGGGTCACACGGACCGGGGGGGGTCACATGGACCGGGGGGGGTCACACGGACCGGGGGGGGTCACACCGACCGGGGGGGTCACATCGATCGGGGGGGGTCACATAGACCGGGGGGGTCACACCGATCGGGGGGGGTCACACCGACAGGGGGAACGGAACGGGTACCGGGATGGGGGGGTCACACCGGCCAGGGTGGGTCATACCTGCGCGGGAGGGGGTCTCTGCAAAGGGGGGGGTCACACCGGCGAAAGGGGGGGGCGTTTGGAAGCGTCTCGTGGGCTTTGGGAGCAGGGAGAGATTTGGGGGTCCTTTAGCTTAAGGCTGACGGGGGGTGTTGGGGTGCCCGGGTGGGTGGTTGAGCAGGGGGCAGCCAGGGGCTCGCACCAGAGGGGACAGGGATAGGGACAGGGATGTGTCCTGCGACCCCCGAGGGCAGGCAGACAGACAGACGGGTGCACACCCCGCCCGCAGCAACATTTTTTCATCTCCTATCCAGGGATAAATTAAACTTCGCTTTGTCAAAATGTTGGAAAACACTGATGGGAAGAACACAGAACTGGTGGCCTGCAGAGCCCTGGAGCTGCTGGTAGGGCTTTGTCCAGCTCTAGGGAGGACAGAGCTCAGGGACAACAGGGAAAATCCAGTGGGATTTTTGGTCATAGATGTGCCACCCAGCCACAGCTCTGGAACCAGATCCCTGAGCCAGGACCCCCCATGGCCCTGCAGCAACATCTCTGAGACAGAACACCCTTTCAGGCTGTCAGGGGGGGCTGGTGCTCACCAGACAGGATCCCTTCCTTTCCCAGACCCCCCCAGTTCCCCCAGGTTCCAGAGACTGCTGCAGAAGGACGAGCAGATACGGGTGGGTTCTGGACCCTCCTCCCCACAGACACTGGAATGTCCCCCTGGGTGTTCTGGCACGTCTCCCTGGGCATTCAGGTTCCCCCCGAGCACTGCTGAGCAAAAGCCACCCCCCCCTGCCCAGAGCTCCTCAGGTGCCTGCAGATGCAAAGAGGCTTCCAGTCGGATTCACAACAGCACCAAGCTGCCCATTAAGTCCATCGGGGGGAGCAGCTCCAGCACATCCCTCTGCCCGTCCTTCTGCTCAGCATCCAAATATCCCTGTAAATCCATCTCCATCTGATGTGTTCTTTGGGGTTTGTCTGTGCTAAAAGGGAGGGAGCGGCCCAGTGTAGAACACCTCCAGCACCGCACGGAGTGGTGGGATATAAATAAAATATGGACCCTCCTCATTATTTATTTAGCAAATCTATTTGGAAAAAACTCCACGGACTGTGGGGCTCTGCATCCCTCCCCCGCCCCACAGGAAAACAAATAAAAGCCAAATTATCTTGGAATAACACTGGTGGAGTGTCCTCCCGTGCAGCAACTCCATCAAGGTTATCCATCTCCTCATCCCGCTCCCATCAGGATCCGTCTCCATCAAGCCCCCGACAGCCAATCTCCCTCCTGTCAGCGGCCGCTGCCATAAACCCGGACACTTGTCTGTCAACTTTATTTGTTTCCATTTCTCCAGCCAAGCCACTAAAAGCCTTTCCAGGCTCTCTGGGAGGCCCAGCCGTGATCCCTCCCGGCACGGGGACAGTGGGGGGAGCCCCGGGGGCACCCACAGCCAGTTCAAATCTGGAGCTGCCACCACCCCCAGCAGTTCCATCCGTGTTCTGGGGGTGCAGGAACAGGGACGATCCAAAGGCCACGGTGCTGTTGGCAGCTGGTGAAGGAGCCAGACACGGATCGGGGTGTCAGGTCTCCAGTGGGCACTCACCTGGCAGCGATTCCCAGGACAGCCCCGCTCAACTCAGCACATCCCAGTGCATCCCAGTTCAGCCCAGTTCAGCCCCGCCCATTCCCACTCCACCCGGTGCATCCCAGCTCAGCCCATTCAGCACCACCAGAGCTGCAGGAGATCACGGATCGAATTCCCTGGGAAATGGGGTGATCCATTGGGATCAGGCAGGAGCAGCCCCGCACCCACTCCAGCGTGTTCCCTCCCTCCCAGGATCAGTCCCGACAAGTCCCTGCCTGGGGGGGCCCAGCCCCACTTTGAATGGAACGACTTCTCCTTCCCCAGTCCTGGTAACTGGAAGGAAAACCTTTTCCAGGGTTTTTCTGGCTTTTCCACCAGCACCGGGTTGTTTTTCTCACCACACAAAAACAACTATTTGCCTTAATTACTGCAAATCCTGCGATTTCCAGCCCCCAGCTCCGCACGGGGGGCGAGGCTGGATGCAGGGAGGGATAATTCACACCCGCCTTCCTCAGCGTTAATTGGACCGGCCGGGAAATTATGGAAAATATTCGCTACCGACGAGGAAAAAAACCCTTCCCACTAAAAAGGTGAGGAGTCGCAGGGAAAGGGCCGGGAAGCGCCGGCGCAGAGCAGAGCCAGGCTGCTGGGAATGGAGCTGCAACAGGAAAAAAGGGGGCCCAGGGAGGTCCCTCGGGGCTTCTGAGAGAGGCAGCAGGACCCGTGTAGGGGATCCTGGCTGGCAGTGGGATCCAGACACCCGGTACGGTGGCACCAGAGTGGTGCTGAGGACCCAACAGTGGGAGCCTTGGCAGAGAGCCAGCATGGCATTGTGTGGCATCCATGGGCACCGACCCCACCCACGGACACCGACCCCCCCCCAGCCAGCGAGGGACCCCCCCCTCAGGGTCCCCCCGGCTCACGGGGCTGGGGGTGCAGCACTGGGGACATCCATCAGCGTGGCCAGACTGTGGCACAGCTCCAGCTCCCTGGCTTTGCCCGCCGGGAGAGGCCACTGGAGGCCTCCCCCCAGGTTCCCCAAGCTCCCGTTTTATTCGGGAAACCAAATAAGCAGCCACAGAGGTGCAAAACTGCAACCCCCCACAATTATTCCCCAAATGTGGCTGCACCCAGAGCTCCTGCGTGGCCCCCCCGGGACCCCGGGCACTGGCTCCCCTCCAGCGGGACGGGGGAGAGCCCCAAACCGCGGCTCAGGGTGGGAACCCGGAGCATGGGAACACCCAAACCCCTCCCGCAGCCGCCCCGCACGGACACGCTTTGCCCGGGGCAGCTCACACCCTCCCCCAGCAGCACCGGGCATGTTGGGCTGCCTCATCCGATGCTCGTTAAAACACCCAGCCCCGAAATTCAGCCGTGGATAAACCCTTCCCACGCCGAAGTCGTGCTGGCACGGGCGAGGGCGGCTCCCCTTGGCTCGGTGGCATTCGCTGGCCCTCGACCATCGGGGCCGGTGGCACCAGAGCCCCCGCTCGCAGCAGCGCCCTCAAAGCAATTTCCAAAGATTAATTAACCCACAGCCCCTCCGCGAAGGGGGCGGGAATGGCGCAGGACGGCACCTGGATACCGACGCAGCCGACACCTGGAAAAGCAGCCGGGAACCCCCCGAGGGCCAAAATCCTGCCCAAATCCTGCGGTTTCTCCCCAGAGCCGAGGCGGCGGCGGCGCGCGGCGGCAGCACCGCATTGCTTAGGCAATACCCCCCTCTAGTGCCGGTGCCCCCCGGGGCCGGCACCGCGGGCTCGGGTCGCGCTCGCACAGCCCCGGCCCCTGCTCGGACCGGGGCAATCGGGCACCCGCAAAGACCCCCACCAGACCCCCACCAGACCCCAGTTCCACAGCCCCCAGAGCCCTGAAGCCCCCCAGCCCCATAACCCAGCAGCTCCCAGCCCCAAAAATCCCCAGTCCGCAGCCCCAGGGCCCTGCAGCCCCCCAGCCCTGCAACCCCCCAGCCCTGCAGCCCCCCAGCCCTGCAGCCCCCAGACCCACAGCCCCGCAGCCTCCCGGGGCCGAGCAGCAGCAGCAGCAGCTCAGCCAAACAGCCGGGGGGCCTTGGGGGGGGTGTCTGCAGCTCTTCACCCCTTTGGGTAGCAGAGGACCCCCATCCCTGCACAGACCTTTCCCAGAACCCCACTAACGGCATTACAGGAACACGGCGTGGTGCCACGGCCACCGTGTCCCTCTCCCACGGCCACCGTGTCCCTCTCCCACGGCCACCGACCCCCATCCCAGCCCGCAGCCCCCGGCCCCGCGGCCCCCGCTGCCATCCGGCTGCGCTCCGGGAGCTCTTGAATATGGAAAGCGCAGGGGAAAAGCGTTTTCTGTTCGGCCAAAACCCACCCAAGTGGAATGGGGAGGGGCGGGGGAGGGAGGGCAGCCCGAGGAGTTAATCCACTTTGAATTGCAGCGGCTCCAGCCCGCGCTCCGGGCTGACAGCTTGACAGAGACGGATTGGCAGCTCCCGAGGTGAGACATCCCGGCCGAGCCACGGAGCCGCAGGAAAAGCTGGCTTGGAGGGGGCAAGTTCCACCATGTGGTTTTCCAAGAGAAAAAAGATGGGGGAAAAATGAATTAAATCAATAAAGGTGAGAGGGGAGGGAGAGTCGGGAGCTGGAATGGGCCCTGGCCAGGGAATGGGTCCCGGGAGCTCACCTGTCACAGGACCCCCCCGGGTGCCTCCCCAAGCACTCCCAAACCTGCTCCTGCATCTGCAGGGCTCCCCGGTGCTGACACAACCCCTCTGGGACCACTACAGCATCGTCCCTTGGCTCCCATCCAGGGGCTGAGGGGTCCCCCAGCTCTGACAGGACTTGGGGCTGGGTGTTCCCACCGGGGCCCTGAGGAGCCACTGGAATACAGATCCATAAGAAACTGGGGTGAAGAGGAACGGGTGCCAAAGAGCCCCGCAGGGCTGCACATCTGCTCGGGTGGGTGACGGGCGAGCACAGCCCCAGGCAGGTGTTAAATCCTTTCGTTTGGCAGAAGAAGTCATTTTCCAGGCAGGAAAGAGCCGGGAAGGCGAGGCCGGCTCTGCCTCCCAGGGCCGTGCCTGTCAGCAGCCGGGAATCACTGAACTACGACGGACGTCTCGGAGGGATGATAGGGCAGCGACCCTCATATTTTCTGCAGCGAGCGCTCCTGTAAGCTCCCTTTGTGCTGGAATGATGGGAATTCATTACAGACCACCCCCCGCCGCGCGCTGGCTCCCAGGGGAGGGATCCGCCGGCTCTCTCCAAGGCTAAATGGGATTAGGTTATCTCCCGGCACAGATACCCAGACAGGAGCACACCGGGAACCGGGAACCGCCCGCAGCCTCCAGCCCGGGACCGGCGGGACTCACCCCAGTGTTCCAGCACAGCCAGCACAGCTCCAGGGGGTCTCATGGAGGCTCCTGGCTCACCCATCTCGGCACTGGTGGGACTCACCAGAGGGTTCTGCCTCATCCAGACACCGGGCACCTGCGGAGGCATCGCCACCAGTCCCTCCAGACTGGGATCCACCGAGGAGCTGCTCCCAAATGGACACGGAGGAGAGATTTGCTGGTGAAGCCGATCCTGGGGATGTTTGCTGTCACTGTGTGTTTTGAGGAAAGAGTCACTCCATTGTTTGGGTGCCACCAAAGGACCCTCACCCCGTGATCACCCTGCCAGCAAAGCAGGCTCTGCCCAGCCCTGTTCCCCCAGGTTTGGTGCCAGCAGCCCTGATGTGGATCCCGGCACAGGGAAGGTGTGAGGGCTGGGCTGGGCTTCACCTGGGAAGAGGTGAGAGCAGCTGAACCCCAAAGACCACCACGACTTCCTGAAAACCACCACAACCTCACAAAGACCACCATGACCACCAGAACCTCCCGAAAATGACCACGACTTCCCAGTGACCACCACGACCTCCAGAAGACACCGGCACTGACCACATCTGTGCAGAGCCCAGCCCAGCCCAGCTGGGCCCCCAAAGCCTCCCAGTGCCCCCTCAGCGAGAGCACCAGCTGTGGGGTCGGTGTGAACACGGCTGCTCTTGCTCCACTCCCTCTCCCCACGGCTGCTGGATTCCCTCAATCGTGTCAGACAAACCCAGAGAAAAACACGTTTGACTGCATCAAAGTTCAAACCTCCACCTGGCCGCGTCCCCGAGCAGGGACCCTTTAAAGCTGTGAAGATGTAAACTCCCCCAGGTCTTCATTATGTCTTACAGGCCCGATATTATATCAGATTATGGAATCATTAAACAAAAAATTGTACTCGGCGCTGTCCGGAGGGGCCTCCAGTTACCTCGTCTAAATATAACAGCATCATTTTTAACCGAGGAGCTGGTACAGTCCCTCGGGCCTTCATTATATTTCGTGGGTCTGGGCTGCAACATCATCCCCCTCACCGCAGAACTCAGCCCGCACTTGTGCCAAGGCCAAGGCCAGCGGTGCTGGACCCCCCTCCACGGGTGACCCCCTGGCTCCGGACTGGCCGGAGAACAGCCCCGGGAGGGGAGGAGCGGGATGGGCTGACGGGGCGAACAAAGGGTGGAGGGCGGGAGCCGGAGAACAGCGGCGGGGAGGGGGGTCGGAGCCAGGTAGCGCCCAATTATTTTAATTGCGTGGAGGTGCCCTTTCCGCTCGCTGGTGCGACAACATCAGTGTTTACCGCGCCGAGCAGAACCAATTATGTTTGAACATCGAGGGGCCGAGAGACAGCAAATAAACACGGCGGCGCCGGGGGCTCCGCTCCAGCCCGTCCGTCAGCGCCCAGCCAGGCATGGACCGGGAAGGGGGGGCTCCCGGGATGGGGTGTGGGCAGGGAGCCCCGCGGCACCCGCGGGGGAGAGGGAATAGATCTGTTTGGGAAGCGAGGGGCAGTAAATAAAGCTGTAACGCGATAGTTTCTGGCGGGGCTTTGACACGGGTTGTCAGAGCCGGCGGCGCGTGTGCTCCTGCCTTTACAGTAAATAACTGTCAGCAATTAGGGAGGGGAGGCGGGGAGGGGGGGTCAGGCACGTCAGTCACAGGCCCTGGGGACTGGTGGCCACCAGCAGAGGCCCCGGGGTTCTGTCCCCTCAGGGCACAGCTGCCTTTGCCCCCGGCTCACCCACAGCCAAGGCTCAAACCCCCCAGGGCTGCTCGAATCCCCAAACATCAGGACAGCAGCTGCACAGGCAGGGACACGGATCTGAAGGGGCTTTTCCAACCTAAATGATTCTATGATTCATTCATAGAATCCCTGGGTGCTTTGGGTTGGAAAGGACCTTAAAGCTCATCTCATTTCACTCCCTGCCATGGGCAGGGACACCTTCCACCAGCCCAGGTTGCTCCAGGCCCCATCCAACCTGCCCTTGGACACTTCCAGGGATGAGGCAGCCACAGCTTCTCTGGGCAACCCGGGCCAGGGCCTGTCCACCCTCACAGGGAGAATTTCTTCCTTACACCCAGTCTAAATTCACCATGTTTTAGCTTAAAACCGTGCCCCTTGTCCTATTGCAACAAGTCCTACAACACATCCCCAGGGGCTCCGTGATCCTTGTGGATCCTTCCCACCCAGGATATTCAGTGATTCTGTGATCAGAGATGAACTGTGCCCTGAGCCTCACCCCTCCTGTGCCCCCCTCCCCCCTCGCTGACATCTCCATCACCTTCCTCCTCTTCTTCCCACCCTGCCCAGCAATAATTGGCTCCGGCTCCCAGCTCTCCCCTTCCCTCCTCCCGGTTTTCCCTCCCCTCTGCTAAGGGAAGATGCAGCCGCGGTTCAGCCCCTGGAGCTCTTTGACACCAATAACCTCTGTCTTTGTGCTCCCGCCCCCTCCCAGGCTGGCACAGCCCGTGCCCCCCCGGCGTGGGGGGGCCGTGTCGCCCGGCCTTGAGCAGCCCAACTTCAGAGGCTCGTTGGAGCTCAGCCCCCGGAGCCGGGCCCGGGGGAGCGGGCGCGGGGGACCCCCGGCTCCCGTTCCTATGGCGACCGAGGATGCCGATGTCGCAGCCCCAGGCGGTACCTTTGGTACCTGCCGATCAAACGGGCAGGGCGGGAGGGGACACGGAGTGCAGGGAATGTAATGACTTGGATTGAAGCAGGAGAGCCGGCGGCTCCCTCAGCGTGGGGCAGGAGGAGGCCAAACTTCTCCTGGATGGGTTAAAACTCTATTAAATCTCTCTTCCCCCCCCTCCCCCCCATCCTTGGCCACTCCCAAGGTTTGGGAAGCACACACCCAGCGAGGAGCAAGCCAGGATCCCTGGTATGGGCTGCAGGGCACCACTCCAATGGGTTTTGGCCCCATCATGCTCACCAGGGAATTTGACAAAGGTCAGGAGAATCCTGCCAAACCCCAAACATCTGACCCCCAGTGGCCTTTCCGGGGTCCATGCCCTACTCCAGTGGCCCAGAGACCACCTTCCCCCCCTGCCACTGTGGGACAGAGCCCAGGGAGGGCTGGGAGAGGGCAAGTGAAGCCCAGCTCTTCACCAGAGGAGCAGCAGGGTCCGGGGGGACCCTCAGCATCCAGTGCCTCCACACCAGCGAGGACTGGGAATGTGAAAGGGAAAAGGTGACTTTTCCCTGGTTTTGTCTCTCTTCCCTTTTCCATCACTCTCCTTCCTCGCTGCTCTTTCCGCTCGGGAGGGTTCTGTGCTTTGCTGGGGCATTAAGAGGCGACTGCTCAAACTGTTTAGTGAAGCATTAAAGGGGCAGGAAAACACATCACGGGAGCTGAGAGCCCTGGAGCATCCTCGGGAAAAAAGCACCTCCCAATTCTGGGAAATAAGACATATTTCTGTGCTCACAGTGCCAGACAAAACCCATCTCCCAGCTCTCACCAGCTCCATTTCCAGCCTGGCCATCCAACATTCCACAGCCTCAAAAATCCATCCCTCCCCATTCCTGGCTGGGTCACTCAGGAGCATTTGGGCCCCCACCCCAGTAGCCACCATTTGCCACCATCCAGCCCCTGACCAGCCCCCCAGGAACATCAATTCCTCACTTCTTCCTTCCTAAATCCAGCAGAAACCTGCAAACACCCCAAAGCTAAAAGGAGATTTTCCCCCTTATAGGAGGCTCAAAACTCAACAGGTGAGGCAGAGCTCGAGTGTCCCCTGTCCCCCATCCAAACTGGAGTCCCCTGGGCTCCAAATGCAGGGCCACACCTGGGAAAACCAGGAAAACTCTGGAAATGAGCCCCAGGGTGGTGCCTCGCTGCTCCTTGGCCGGGAGGGCTGCTCCACACGAGCCCCTCAGCAGCCAGCTGAGAGTTTTTCCCTCTTTTTCCCTCCCAGCCAGGAGGAAAGCAGACTCTCTGGGTGGAGAGGGGCTGTTCTCCTTGTCCCAGCACCTGGAGGTGGGAGTGACACCTGTGCCCCACCACCAGCCCTGCTCCCAGTGGGCAGGGTGAGAAACAGGGGGTGGGTTGGCTTCACGTGGTGAAATGGCAGAGCAGGAACAAGAGGATTTGGGGCTTCCCCTGAGACCCCCGTCCCTTCCCAAGCTCAGGAATCAGCCCAGGAGCCACCACGGAGCACACACAGGAGCACAGCCTCGTGCCCTGGCCAAGGTACCCGACCTGGCTGGGCTGGTTGGTGTCCCAGCTCGGGGAGGTCTCAGGGCTGGGTCTGCTCTGGGAAAGCTGGACCAGTTCTCCCATTTCAGTGGATCCAGGAGGGACTGGTGTCACTCCTGGATTAGCTTCCCCCTTCCCTTCTCATGGTGGATTTGCACCTCTCCTTTGGGCAGCTTTCTGGCACAGAAGGGGCTCTGTTGTGGTCTCCTCCCTCCAAGGGTTCTGTTTGGGTCCCCCCTCCAAAGGCTCCATTCAGTTCCCCCCCCCTTCCCCAGCAATTGTTATGTTAAAATCCCCAGGACATGTTTCTGCACAGAATTAAAGGAGGGTGAGGAGGGGATTGTTTTCGTCAGTGTCTCACCGAGTCTCTGACCTTGAGCGTGAATAAAAACAAGAAAAAAGGAACTTTATGCAAATCTCCGGCACTCGGCACAAGGGGGAAAATAATAACGGCAAATGGAGATTAGGAATGCAAATCGACTTAATGAAGAGGCAGGGGCTGGGCAGGAGCTTGTTGTGCTCTTGTACAGACGACTCACCCTGTCTGGCCGTGCTGCACCCCGGGTCTGATCGTTACAAATCGTATCAGGGCAAGGAAAGAGAAGCACAGGGAAGGTTTAATTCCCTAATTATGGCATTGTTCATCTCCCCTGCTCACGGCTACTCCTTCCCAGGGGCCTCTCACCACAGCTCCCAGCTCACCTTCCTCGAGTCAGCTCCCAGCCATCACCACCCAAAACTGGCCCATCCTCAGCAGATCCTGCTGTGCCAGAGCTGGATCCGGGCTCAGGGATGTTCTGGGGGTGCAGCTGCTCCCGTGGCTCCAAGGGGACCCCGTGTCTGTGCTGCTGGAGCCACATGGAGTGGAACTGCCTCTTCCCACTCGAAATGAACCTCAGAGCCACAGAACCATGGAACAACCTCAGTCAAAAGGGATCCACCCCCAGCCCTGCACAGGACAGACCCCAAATCCCACCTTTGCCAGGGTGTGACAATCCTGGGCCAAGCTCTGCTTTATAAAACCCTGAGCTCAGGGCCCCACTGCTGCTCTGGGAGGTGCTGAACACCCAGATCCACATGGGAAGGTGATCCCAAAGCTGCTGCAGGGCCTTGGCACTGCTCCCTCACACACCCCTGGGTGATGCTTCCAGTGCTGCCTCAATGGAAGTTTGGAATGGTTTTTCTTTCTTCCACTAGAGAAAAATCAAAGTTGAGCCTTGCAACTTAAACGAGCCTTGCACCGGCCTGGAGATGAAATCAGGCCCCAATTCTGTTCCAAATGATGCTGGGCTCACCAGGACCCCCCTGGGCTGGCTGAAACCTGGGCAGGATTAATTCCTGAGGTGCCAGAGCCCCCAGCACCTCACTCCCCCTAGTCCCACTCCTCCCGGGGGCCAGGATGGCTCCCCCCCCCAGACCCTCAGGACAGGCTTTAAACTCGTCCTAAAGGTGCTAAAGAATTCCTAGAATGTTCAAACATGAGCGTGGCCCAGGGGCAGTGACCTCCCAAAGCCTGGAAACCTTCCCTGGGCTTCGGGTCGGGATTCTCCACCAACGCCAGGGCTGGTGATGCTCCCACCCCACAAACACCCCCCTTCCCTCCTCCCAAACAGCATCCACGGGAGAGTTTGGCTGGGAACGCGGCGCTTTAATCTCCTGGAAGCCTTTGACAACCTGTCTCGTCCTGGCTTTTAGCTGCGTGAGAGCTGCTCGTTAATGGAGCATTAACCTTGGAGAGCTGCTGCAATTACTCCAACACTAATTCTGACAGTTTTTGGTGTATCTGTTTGTTCTTTTGACAGGCAAAAGGAATTTCTTTTTAAAAGCTGTTTGATACATTTGAGACCTTCTGTCCACATTTCCCTTTTTTTCCTGCTGGAGAAGGGAGGGGGGAGGGAACGTGAGGAGGGGGAGACGTCGCCTTCCCGCGACACCTCGTGCAGGCACCAGTCGGGATATTTTCCCCCTCCCAGCCCCTTCCCACCCCTGTTTTAAGTCACAGAAGCGTTTGGTCTCTCCTGACCTCATTAGGGTAATTAGGAAACCTTTTGAAGCTGGGAGAATGGCTGCAAGCGGTGGGAAAGGAGGAGAGCAAAGAGGCTCTAAAGGAGCACGAGGATGGAGAAAGGGGGAGAAAAACATCTTCAGCGGCGAGGAGGAGGTGACCTGCAGCTCTGCTCCCATGGAAAGCTCCTTAAATTGCCTCTTTTAACAGGATGGAAATCCAAGTCCTGGTTATCCCTTAAGACTTGGGCAGCCAGGGAGCAGGGAAGGAAAAAGGTGGCGGGGCAGGAGCGGGCTGAGCTGAGGATTCTGCTTCCATCTCTGATCCACCACTGCTTCCCTGGGTGCCCTTTGGCAAATCAGCTCTTGCTGTGCCTTAATCTTTCCTTCATTTGAAAAAAAGGCTCCCTACACATTTTTTTCTATGTGGGAAACACAGGCTTTGGAAGGAAGGGGCTCGCTCAGACTGCGCAGCTCCCAGGAAAACCAGGCTGCTCCCAGGGACTTCCACTCCTGGAAATCCTCCACCCTGGCAGTGGTGCCAAAGAACACCTTGATCTGAAGTCTGATAAAGCCACAGGGGCATTCCTGCCCACTTCAGACAGAAGGAAAAGGTGATTTTGAGTTGAAATCAGCTGCTTTCCAAACCGGCCTGAGCCCCCAGGTAACACCTGCACGCGCCCGGGTGACAGGAATGGGAACCTTCCCGAGGACACCCAGCCCTCCCCTTCCTCTGCTAAATGTGGAAATGCTTTCCCTGCACTCCTCTGAGCCAGTCGAGCAGCCCAAACGGTGACTGTGGCGAAGCTAAACTTATCACAGGGATAAAACCTCCAGTTCTAAAGGAAAAACGCGCTATCGCAGCCCTTTGGAACCCACCACAAAGGGCACAAACCTGATACCTCTCTGTGTTCTGCAGGAAGAGGAGTTTGATGTGAGAGAAAAGCGGATTAAAATAACGCTGGTGAAATAAAAGGCTGAGAACACAGCACCATGTCCTGGTACCAGCGAGTCCGAGCCGCCACGTCCCCGGTCCCGCTGTGCCCCCGGCGCCCCACGGCCCTGTTTGGAGGGTCCCCATTACATGACGAGGCTTCCCAGCCACCCTTTCCTCCCTCCAGAACATCCCATGGGGAGCTGCTCCCCTGGGGTGTCCCCGGCAGACAGAGCCAGACTGCACTGCCAGCCTGGACTTCAGCAGGATCATGGAATCCTCAAACGGTTTGGGTTGGAAGGGACCTTAAAGATCCTCCAATTCCACAGGCAGGGATACCTCAACTAGCCCAGGCTGCTCCAAGCCCTGTCCAGCCTGGCCTTGGACACTTCCAGGGATGGGGCAGCCACAGCTTCTCTGGGCAGCCTGTGCCAGGGCCTCCCCACCCTGAAAGCCAGGAATTTCCTCTTTGCATCCAGTCTAAATCCAGCCACCTTTAGTTTGAATCCATCACCCCTTGTCCTATCACAACAGGCCCTGCAACGTCACCCGGAGTTGGCCTCGGTGGCCCTCAGGATGTCCTGGGAGGAACAGCTGGGCTTTGCAGGCAGAGCAGCACTGTGGCCCCCCCAAAGCCTCAAACCCCCCCAGCTGCTGCTCAGGCACTAAATGCCCATCAGGTTTTCCCTGCCATGAACAGCCTTTCCTGCCGTTCTGCGGGAGCGGGGGCGGCCGGGCTCAGCTCAGGCTGAACAATGAAATAATTGGGATTATTTTAAGTACGTGAGGTTTTATTCTTTATAAGAGCGAGAGTAATTAACCACCGGAACGTATTAGCAGCATATCAGGGTGGTGAGAATGTTCCATGGCAGGGCTGGAGCCTCTCCAGGGAAAACCTTCTGCCTTCACCTCACGGGGAGCAGGACAACCCCCCCGGTGCTCTGTGGGGGCCGAGCACGACCCCGGAATGGGCTGTTCTGGCTGCAAACCCCGAGCCCCCATGGCCAGGCTCCCGTTAGCCAGTGGCCAGGAGCGTTTCAAGGATCCCCAGGTGCTGCCAGCAGCAGTTCCCATGGATTCCAGAGCAGCAGCACGGAATCACTGCGGCACTGGGAAACGCTCCCAGCAGGCGAGGGGGCGAGGGGGTGTGAGCTGGTGAGAGCAGCACACTGGGAGAGTGTGTCCACACAGCAGTTCAGCAGCATTTCAGTTCCCTTTGCCAGCACTGGAAGGGACATTTTGAACCTCTCCACACCCAGGAGCCACAGTGACTGGGAGCAGGATGATCCTGGAATCCCGGGATGGTCTGGATTGGAAGGGACCTTGGAGGTCACCTCGTTGCACCCCCTGGGGATGTGCTCTGCCCCCCCAGCCCCCAGGGGCTCTCGAAGCTCTGCTGAACCAGGATCTGTTCAGATCCACAAAATCCCACAGCCTGTGGAAGCGCTTCCACCAAATCAGACCCAACATCCCCCTTTTCTGCTGATTCCATCCTGCAGGTGCATCGAGGTTCCACCCCTCAAAAAAGTATCCCTGCACACAGATTTTGGCTCGTGGCTTTGATCCAGCAACGCGAGAAGCAAACCCTGGAGTGTGACATCCCAGGCATTGTCTCCAATTTAATCTTCAGGCCGTTTCCCCCCCTGCACACGCAGCCCCAAATTAGCATGTTCAGGAGCACAGAGCCCCTTTCATGTTTACTCATCCTTAGATTGCAAAAATTGTTGTGTGAATTCCTTCTCCAATTAGCTCTGGTACTCAAAAATAAAATATTGTTCCGTTTCCAGCACAGTTCTGATCATTCCTGTCCTTTATACTTTTATTCCCCGGAGTCACTTGAAAAGCGAGCGCTCCTTCCTCCTCCCCTGCAAAGCCCCTTGGAAAATTTTTAAAACAAAAAAACAACCAGTGATTCTAAAGGAAAGGCTTTGGTGGCTGAAGTGCCACTTCCATTCACCTTTCCATGATGGAAGGGAAAAAAATAAAGATCAGAAGGAGGATTTAGACAAAAAGCCAACTAAGTAAAGGTAATTTCTAATACAGAAGAATCTGCCCGTTGTGTAGAGGTGCTTTGTTGAGTGGAACAGAAGAGACATCAGAGACTCTGCAGCAGGTTTTCAAACATTCCCAGCTTCTTTTCCAACACGCCACCCAATTCCACACCAACCCAGAGACACATTTTGGAGTGCCAGTGCCCATGGAATGAAGGTGAGGGAGAACACCCAGTCCCTGCCCACAACGAGCCCCGGCCAGAGGGACACGGGGGCAGAACTGTGAGTGCAGCTGAAAACAGGCACAGGGAAGTTCTGCTTCTGAGAGCCCCAGAGCCACCCAGGGAGTGTATGAGCAATAAGTGGGACAGAACCTGGGACATCTTCCCTCAACCACCCTCATCTCCTCACCCACTGAGGGCTTGGCCCCAACAGGACCGAGAGCCCGACACGTTCACGGTGACAATCCCCACCCCAGAGGGCTGGCCACGAGATAATCCTGGGATAGTTTGGGTTGGAAGGACCTCAGCCAATCCAGTCCAACCCCCTGCCATGGGCAGGGACACCTTCCACTAGCCCAGGGGGCTACAAGCCCCGTCCAACCTGGCCTTGGTTAATGCCACCTATTAAAACCAAGGTTTGGTACTGGAGGGATCCACCTCCATGGCAAAGAACTCTGAAATCCACCAATGGATCCTTTACCCATTCTGTATTTTTTACAGATATTATCTATAAATATTCTACGTTTCTTTCTTTTCCCTCCTTGGGTGACAGGAAGGACTTGGAGTGACCAGAAAAATCACACACAGGCTGTTGTCACACACGAGAACACACAAAAAAAACCCACCCCACCCAAAAAACAACTCGATACAGGAGCCCTCATTAAAAGCAGGGGACAGGGAGCAGGAGAGGAGCTGCCGGTGCCAGCCGTGCCCCCCGGGCGGTGCCGCAGCCGGGATTTCTCCGCACTCCAGGCGAGAGCAGCAGTGAACAGGCTGCTGGAATCAAAAGAGCTCCCCGGCACTCCACCGGCCCGCAGCTCCCATTCCAGGCAAGGAAATTTGCATCCAAAGCATCAAGAGCACTTTACCTCGAGTTTAAAATGAATTCAGAGCAGATCCATGCCGCCAGCTTGTGTTTGTGACTGGAATCCCAGCCAGCGCCAGCCGGAGCCTCTCCCCAGTGAGAGCTCGGGAAGAGGGGAGGGCAGGGAGCAGGAGCAGGAGCAGGGATGGGAAGATGGGGGAGGACAGCACAGCTGCAGCTGGTCCGGCACCATAGGCCACAGCAATTAGTGCTAATTGGGGTATCAGCCCCCTGAGCCTGAAAAGGAACGAGCACTGTCGCAGCTCCCACACAGACAGAGCTTGGAAGCACAAAACCATGGAATTATTTAGGTTGGAAAAGACCTCCAAGATCATGAAGTCCGACCATTCCCCCACCACTGCCAAGGCCACCACTAAACCACGTCCCCAGGAGCCACATCCACGGTTTTTTTGAACACTTCCAGGGGCGGTGACTCCAGCACTGCCCTGGGCAGCCTGTGCCAGCCTGGATCCCTCCTTTTGGGGAGGGAATTTTCCCTAATACCCAGGCTAACCCGACAGGGTGATGCTGTCCTGCCCTGTTAGTTCATTAGCACTGCAGTTAATCTGGCCCAGCCCTGGGGGTGCTGCTGGGGCAGGGCTGGGTGTTCATGCCTGTGCTGGAGCTGGTGGCTCCACTCCATCATATCAGGGCATCTCAAAACCTTGTCAGTCCCAGAGTCATAAAAATCCTTCCCAGACAAGTACTGACAGGGCCAGGTGAAACCCAGAGCAAGAGCCTCTGGTGCCACTGGGAGGGACCCTCCCCAGGCCCACAATCCCCAGGAGTCACCCCAAAACCTGCTGCTCCCCCACCCCGAGGCCAAGAGACACAGTCCCCAAAGGGCACTTCCCCACAGGGCACTTCCAGCTCATCCCAGGGAACTGCTCGGGGGAAGATCTGTCTTTCAGGGCACCAGGATTTGTCTCCAGCTTCCCCAGGTGCTGGCAGTGCCCTGGCAGCCACATGTCTGGTCTGTGAGTGCCATCTACAGGGATCCCCTGTGCCCCAGCCCCTCGTGCTGCCCCCCAGCCCCACAGAACCCCACCAGCAAGGAGGGTAAGTCAGGGAGCAAAGGAAACCCTCTTTCCCCTCGGTGCTCCAGCAGCAGAGCAGGCAGGCCTGGGGACAGAGCCCAGGGCAGGGGGGGACCCGGGGAACATGGATTCCCATTTCTCAGTGCCACTGAGCCACACAGCAGGAATGAGATGGATGAGAAGCAGATGTGAGAGGCAGGGAACGCCCTCGGGTTTGTTCTGGGTCCAATTCCCTGCAGGGAGGAGCCAGGACATTCAGCCTGGACAAGTCTGGGGGGACATTCACGGGGCCCTGCAGCTTCCTCAGGAGGGGCAGCTCCAACCTCTGCTCTGGTGACCAGTGACAGGACCCAGGGAAGGGCTGGAGCTGTGCCAGGGTCAGGTTGGATCTCAGGAAAAGGTTCTTCCCCCAGAGGCTGGTTGGGCACTGCCCAGGCTCCCCAGGGCAGTGGGCACAGCCCCAAGGCTGCCAGAGCTCCAGGAGGGTTTGGACAATGCTCTGAGGGACAGGGTGGGATTGTTGGGGTGTCTGTGCAGGGCCAGGGGTTGGACTCGATGGCCCTTGTGGGTCCCTTCCAGCCCAGGAGACTTCACGATTCTGTGATCCAGGGAACAGCCTCTCCTCCCCTGCTCCCAGATAAATAAAATGCATCTTGGTTCTTCTGCTGTGGAGAGGCCAGGATGGCCCTCGCTGGGATTGTACGTGGTTTTCTATACAAGAAACTGAATTAATGTGAGAACAGGGAGAAAGGAAAGGGAGGAGACTCTAGAAAATTGAAACCAACTCAGAGGTAATTGGAGAATCACAGGATCCCAGAATGTTTGGCTTGGAAGAGTCCTTAAAGGCCATCCAGTTCCACTCCCTGTCATGGGCAGGGACACCTTCCAGTAGACCAGGTTGCTCCAAATCCCATCCAGCCTGGCCTTGGACACTTCTAGATGTGGCACAAGGTGAGCAGTAGCCCTGAGAGCACACGGGGGGACAGTGTCACTGTCCTGTGAGAGGGAGCAGCGCAGGGGGAAAACACAACTCCATAAATCCATGAACCCACCACAGCAGCCCCATGCCACGGAGGGAGGGGTGGGCTGGAATGCTTTATTCCACTTGTTCCAGGTACAAGGGAGGGGATGCTGCAATGACAGAAAAACCATCAATGGATTCAGGGCCAGTGGCATTTAAAGACAAATCAGCGATTCCATGGGAGGGTGAAACAGGAGCTGCTCCTCGTGGAGCTCAGACAACAACGTGCTTAGGGGCTGTTTATTGACTCCAGGGCACCCACTCCCACCACAGGCCCCTCTCCCAGCACCTCCCGGGGCTGCAGATCCCATTCCAGGCCCGGGAACACAACAGGAGCACGTGGTGAGTGACAGAGCCGACCTCACTCTGCTCCCCTTCAATCCCGTTAACCCCCAGAGGGCCCAGCTGGGCTGGGCAGGTCAACACCCACAGCAGAGCACCCACAGAGCCTCCCAGAGCAGAGAGGGATCGTGTAAACTTCACAAATTTGGCTTTGGCTTAAGCAGCAGCGACGGTTTGGAGGTCCTGCTTGAGGTTCCCTCTGACCCAAATCATTCAACATCAACCAAATCCTCCGCTCCTGCGAGGTGAGGAAACTTGAGAATTGCAGACCCCACCTGCCCAGCAAGAGAGGAGCCCAAGGAATGCTCAGGTTTAATCACTTCAGGTAAAGGAAGGCCCAGGAATGTGTTGGCTGCAGTGGACTGGGACAGATGGGCTCATCTGGGCTCATCAGCACAAGGAATAACTTTCCAGAGGAACTGAAGAGCCAGGGAAGTTAGCACGTGCAGCCCTGCAGGATCAGGGGATCCCTGACCATGGATCACACAGCTCCCATCAGCCACAGGGAAGCTGTGGCCAGACTGAGCCATCCCAGTGATTCCCACAGGGAACCTCTGCCTGCTTCCATCTGCAGCAGCTCCCCGAGCAGGGAGCACCTGGATCAGGTGTAAGAGGATCCCAGTGACAGGAAAGCAGGGCCCATCCAGTGCTGAGAGCACATGGCAGAGTGATTAAAAACATGTATCTGTGTATTTTAAAATCATTTGTGCACATGGGAGATGGAGCTGCCAGGGGGGTGGGATTTCTCCAGGAAACCTCCCCCGCCCTGCACGGAAAAACACGTCCCCTTGCACAGGATCCCACCAGGATCCCACCAGGATCCCACCAGGATCCCAGCACTCCCTCCTCCACCTCAGGGGATCCTGGAGCACCAGCCAGACCCCAACACTTCCCTCTGTCCCCTCCTGCAGTGTCAGCCCTGCCCCCTGATCCGCAGGGGATGTGCAAACCAAAGGAATGGAGCCAAAGACATTCTCAATATTCACCTTAGAGGTGACTCAGGGACCTCCCTGCCCGCAGGGCAACTCCCCTGGCTGCTCCAAACAAAGGCACTGCCAGCTTGGGGTGCAAATGGGATTTAAGTTTCCAAGGAAGGGCCTGGACACGAGCACTTGGCAAGCAGTTTTCAGTTTTAGCAGCAGATCCACCCGACAACGACCTCCTGACACATTCACCTTTGGTCCTACACAATCAGATCCCAAATATCCACACAATGGGCTGCAGGAAAGATCCCAGCTGAGTACCAGCAATGGAGTGAAACTCCAGCACCCTTGAGAGGAGATAACTCACAGTTCAGGGCTGTCCTGAATCACAGTCACAGGGGTCAGGGTCCCCTTTTTCCAGGCATCAGCTGCTCCAGGACACTCCTCACACCTGCAGTTCAGGTGGTCCAACTCTCACCTGGCTCTTCCCCAGGTGTCTCAAAGTCCAGACCGTGGCAGATGTCACACACGTGTCCCTGGGTGTCACACACGTGTCCCTGGTGCCACACACGTGTCCCTGGTGCCACACACGTGTCCCTGGTGAGCACACACGTGTCCCTGGTGAGCATACAATGGGCTGGGCAGAACAGTCCAGGCACTCCCAGCCCCACAGGCCACAGGGATGTGGCTCTTCTGGAGAAACACCCCTTTGGGTTGTGGCCCCTCTCATTTGTAAACATGGCTGTAAACCCGAGAATGACCCAGATTATCCCTGTGACTGCTAATCCTGCAAAATTGAGCCCATTTAACTCGTTCCCAAAGCTGTTCTGTCTGAGCTATCACACCCCCACCCCGTTTTGTAGCAGACCCCCAGAGCTCTCCCAGCTCCTCCTGGGCTGGAGCTCATTGCAGAGACACTTTCCAAAGAAGTAACCTGATATTGCATGAAGGAAAGAGGGTCAGCCTGGAAAAGGAATCCCCTCATCTGACGCTTCCAGCTGACCCCTAGGGCTGAGACAGAGAGATATGAGCACCCTGAAACACCAACACCCTGGGCACGGCCCAGAGCTCCCATTTCACGTGCTGAGCATCATCCAGGAGCAGCACCTCAGCATCTCCCCATGCAGTGAGCAGCTCCCAAGACACCTCAGCTCTGCCTTTCCCCAGAAATGTCCCCAAAAATGCATGTGAAGAAAACAGGCTTGGTCCCCTTTCCCCTGCCCCAGCCATGGAAGGGTTTGAACTGTTAATTAATAGTCACTGTAAGCAAGATGTGAAACTTGAGCACTGGAGATTCCACTGGGCTTGGACCCTCTGTCAGTCCAGGCAGGTGGTGCTGCTGGTCCCGAGTCATCTGCAAAAACAGGGAAAAAAGAAGACAGCCAAAAATCAAGGGGAGCATGGACAGTGTGAAGGGGGAGAGCTGAGGGCTGGGCAGCTGCTGAGGTGACATTCCTTGAGCTGACACTCCTTGAGCTGACATTCCTCCTCAGCTTAAAAGACCCTCCCCCAAAATCGAACCTATGGGAAGCATGGTTCTAGGAAAGCAGGAACGGATGTCCCAATGGGACTGGGAGTTTGAACTGGGATATGATTTGGAAGCAGCTCCTAAGCTGAAAAAAAACAGGAATTTTTGTTTTCCTGTCTAACACAGGGAGGTTCAGACTGGGCACAAGGGCTGCCTCTCCCTCCAACAGCCCTGGCGACCCCACAGCCGTGTCCAAATCACCCAGGGCCGTCCCTGTCAGTGAGACCTTTCTGGGTGAGAAAATGGGAAAAGCAAGATAAATCCGTGTGCCAACACAGAGACCACACACAGGCCTTAATTCATGCAGATCTGTTTGTAGGAGCCGTGCCAAAGCTCCCACGGCTGTAGGAAAGGCGCCTCAGCCCCTGGTGAGGAGAAGAGAAGCACACAAAGCACACAAAACACACCAAACCCTCCCTCACCGCCGCAGGTTCCGTGTCTCGAACACGGTGTCCTCGTCGCTGTCGAGGGAGCCCAGCTCGATGTTCTCGTCGTGGCTCGAGAGCAGCCCGTACTTCTTCTGGGGCTTCTTCAACCTGAAACGGGTTTGGGGCTCGTTCCTGGGGCCCTCAGACCTGCGGCTGAGGGACAGGGAGGGCACAGGGAGCTGCTGTCCCAGCGCAGGGACACGGCGCCGATCCGAGCCAAAGGGCAGAGCCAACGGGACCAATGGGAGGTGGTTTGTCATTGCTAATTACCCCGGGTAATTAACAGCGGTGTGAATTTACAGTGCTTTGGACGGGCTGACAAAGAGATGCACAGGGGAGCAGAGCCCTGGTTGGCAGAGAGAGGGAGGGAGGGAGGGAAGGGGGATCCAGGGAAAATGGGCACAAACCTGGGATCAGGAGAGGTCCGAGGCAGGCAAGAGGACAGTGGACACCGTGATCGGCTCCAGGGGGACCCAGATCAGGACTGGGACTGGCAGGGGCACGGCCACGGGGGGCAGGCACCGGGACAACCGGGACCAGGACAGGCAAGGACACGTCCCAGACCAGGGGGAACCAGGACTGGGGCGAGCAGGGCAGAACCGCGGGACAGGGGACACCGGGACCCGCAGGGACACGGACACAGCCCCGCCGGGGGTACCCGCCCCTCCCGCACTCACCGGAACGCCCGCAGCACGAAATAGAGCGCGGCCAGCGCCGACAGCGCGCTCAGCACATACACCGCCCGCCTCAGCACCGGCAGCCCCGGCCCCGCCAGCAACCCCGGCCCGGGCGGGCGCTGCGTCTCCGGCGACGGCCGCGTCCCGTTCCCCGTGGCCGCCCGCGGCGCCTCCGTGCTGTTGGCCGGGCCGGGGGCGGCGGCGCGGCCGAGGGGCAGCAGGAGAATGAGGAGGATGAGGAGCGGCCGCATGGCCGGGCCGGGCCAGGCCGGGAGCGGGGCGGGAGCGGCGGCCGCAGGAAGGCGCCGGGACGGTGCGCTCGGCGCAGGCACCGCCCGGGCCCCGCGGAGCCGCTCGCGGGTTCCGGGGCTCCGCCGTTCCGGGCCGCCCCTGACCCGCTCACGGAGCCTCGGCAGGGCCGACATTTTGCCCGCAGGATCATCGCTGTCCCCTCACGGCCGCCGCCACCTCCGCGGGGCCGCCATTTCCCCCGCGCTGCAAGACCCCGTCCCTCAGAGCCGCCATTTTCCCCTCAGGGTCGTCCTTCCGCGCTCAGGGCCGTCATGTCTCCCTCGGGGCCGCCATTTCCCTCTCACAGCAAGACCCCCTCCCTCAGACCTGCCATTTTCCTCTCGGAGTCGTTCTTCCTCCCTCATGGCCGCCATTCCCCCCTGAGGGCATCAGTTCTCCCTCGGGGTCGCCATTTCCCCCTCACAGCAAGACCCTCAGGGCACCCATTTCCCCCTCAGGGCCGTCCCTCCTCCCTCGGGACCGTCACTGCCCTTCCAGGGCCATCATTTCCCCCTCAGGGCCACCCTTTCCCCCTGAGAGTCACCATTTCTCTATCACAGCAAGACCCCCTCCCTCAGAACCACCATTTCCCCCTGAGTGTCACCATTCCCCCACCACGAGGGCCATTCCCGCCCCCGAGGTGGACACTGCTGGAAACAGGAGCGTTTTGAGCATTTCTAAACACCAGTCTTGTTCCTCCACAGACACTCCAGGCTGACCAGGGCTCTGTCACTGCCCTGCACCACCACTCTGCTCCCAGATTTCTCTCAGGGAAGGGCTCAAGCTGCCCAGACACACAGGACTTTAAAAAGGGCATTTTTGTTAAAAATGGGTCACCCAAGCTCACACCAGATGTCACATCAGCCACATGGCACCCAAACAAATTCCCGAGGATGCCACTTGGTTCTACATCCAGCAATTCCCTCATCTATCTGTGCAACACGTCATTATTGCAGCGCTGTAATTAGCAATGCCAAAAATAACAGCACCTCCACCCAGGCTCTATTTTTGTATCTATTCATTATTCCTACCTGCACTAAAGCATTCCATTTAGGGAGGCCTTAAAAAGCATTACTTTCTAAGTATTTTCAGCTTGAATTCGTTTAAACTTTCACCTGACTACATTTTTCTCAGCAAAGATTCCACACACTCTTGAGCTTTCGTTATATTTAATATCCTTCTGGGGCTCTTATTACTGGGAAATGATGTGTAAGGAGTCCTCAGGGCTCATGAGTGAGCACCTCACTTACCACCTCACCAAATTCCAATTTTATCCATTAAAAAAAGGAGAGAAAAAGGCAGAACGAAGCAATCAACTGTTAAGACAAGAAAATCGGGCAGGAGCAGCTGAGACCATCAGAAACTCACTGCCCTCACCCCTCATTCTGCCATACCCTGGTCTGAAACAGTGTCAGCCTCTCCCAAGATAAATCCTACTAGTGAGCTGCCACATTTTTGGAATTTAACCAAAAACAAGACCTCGTTTTCCATGAAGATCAGGCATCGATCTGCTTGGAGCCCCAACCACCACAGCACTGGTGTGTTCTGTGCTCTGAACTAGGCTGTGCACCAGTAAGTTTCTTGCCAAAAAAACATTCTTATGTTTCCCACGAAAGTACCACAGAGATTTGGGGTTTTTTTTTCCACATTGCAGTATTTTATTCTGGCTTAACTGACTTGTTCAATTGACCCCATGTAAAAACAGCACCACCACTGCTGTGGGCTCTTCATCTCCCCACTGCATTCAGGGTCTGCCTGTCCTTCTTGGTCTTCTCTGATGCCTTTCGGTGCTGAAATGAAATAAAAGAGAATTGGAAGGGGGATAAAGATATGGGGACCCCCAAAAGAGGGTTAACTGGACCACTCGGAGCACAAGGCTGTGAAACAGGGACACACCAAAGCTTTTGGGTCAGGAAAAGCTCGGGGGCAAGGGGTGGACAGAAGGGACGTTACCTGGTTGGCAAACTCAGTCTGGCACCCCTGGAACGCAGCTCTGCTCCCTCAGGATCCGCTCAGGCTCCGGGCCGTGCCCCTGGTCCCTTCAGCCTGCCAAAGCAGAGAGGCATTAACAGGAACGCCGGGCAGAGGCTGCACGTCCCCCACCTCCCCACACAGCTCACAGCGTACGAGGGTCTCACAAGCCATCGCTGAACCCATCACACCACAAAGCACAGTCTGGGAAAACTGTTCCGGGCCGGCTGCTGCCCGTGCTCAGCCAGCCCATGGATTGGATCCCTAAGCAGAGAGTTAACACTTGGACATGGCTGCTTAGGAAGTGTGGGCCATGGGAAAAAGTTAATGGCAACAAGTAGGATGGCAAAGAAAGCTACAATTAAAGTGAGCAACTTAATGAAGTCTAGGAAGAGTCTCAATAGATGAACACATATCGAGTCAGGGAGTTCGTTCCCATCTTGCTTCCGTACCTACAGCAAGACACGGCTGCATGCCCAACTCTGATCTGTGGAACCCAAGGTGTGCCACAAGCCAAAGGTTGCATACGGCATGGGTTAAACGTTTTTCCAGCAGCTGACCAAAATTGTCAAAAGGAATATTTCACAGGTACATTAGACTTTCAAATGAGCTCTCAACAAGAGGAAGGATGCGGACATGAGCAAAAGGAGTTACCTCGAATTACAGGACTATTTCCACATATGAACTAGCCAAGAGAGCAGCTCTCGTCTCAGAGGTTTCTGTTGGAGGCACAACACTTCTTTTCTCCAAGGACACTGCAGTTTCCATTTGCTAGCAAAGAATTCTTAGAACTTGTAAGCAATGACACAGCTACCTAAGCCCGGCATTCCCCTACATCGCACACGCGCTCGGCACGCAGGGAACAGCCCAGGGACTACAGCACTGGCTCTTCTCTACAGCTTCCCAGTGTAGGCTACAGCAGGTTTTGAGCAAACATCCATTAGGCCTTCCTGACATTCCAGCTGCGCTTTGCTCCTAACACACCCTCAGGTTTGTAGTTCCAGCCTCTAGACAAGTTGGACCGTTTTATGTGAAATTTGTTGGCCAATTCACATGTCAAGACCGATTTTAGGATTAAATTCCAGCACTTGGTCAATCGTCTGGCTGGCTCTGCCACTATCCCTAATCTTCTCCTCTCGCTCCCAGATTGTTCTTCGTCTCCAAGGGTTGTTTTGTGCAATGAAATGTAAATGTCAGGAGCAGAGTTCATTTCAGACGGTCTTTTAATAGGCTTCGTAAAGCCAAAGAAAACTGTATACAGGAATCCTTTACCACTTCAAATACAACAGCAATGGAATATGCATATTTCTTCCAGTAAAAAAGGACAATATAAATAAACATTTTCAAGAACCTCTTTATGGTAAGTTTGCAAGTCTAGTTCTGGGTCATTTACATCGTTACAACAGTAAAAATACCGTTATGCGGGTTGAACATACAAGCACGTTTCTCTTTAGATATATCAAGGTGGTTTGCCTTCCAACGGAACCCAGGCCGCATTCCTACCTTGCTACACTAAAGGAATGTTACAAAAGACGAAGGTAATGCACTTGAAAAAAAAAAAATAGTCCACAGCTTGTTCAGCTTCCAGTGAACATCGGTTCAAAGTCCTTTCTAGCTCAAAAGAAACTGAATTGGGGCCCCAACTTTAAAAAAAAAAAAAAAAAAGTAACACCTTGGCTCATTCATGGAGGATAAAATAAAATCTGAAGTGCTTTCAAAAAAGATTAAAACCACTTGAAAGCAGAGCTTTCTCCAAGACAGTCTAATCAGACCATCTCATTTCAGAAGCTGCCAGGCTGTGTTTGACAAGATCAGAACTGATAATACTACAAAAGTGAAAATACAAGTAGATGTACTACACAATAACCATTTCAGCGAAGCTCCAAAAATCTTTATAAATACAGCCATTGGAAGGACGATCTTGAGTCAGGAAGGATTTTTACTCGTTGTGTGTAGCTGAGGACAAGAAGCAGGCACAATTGTAAAGGCACTGAAGCAAAGACAAGTTCCAGCATTTTACTCCCTTGCATTATTCCGAGGCTACTGCTACTTGGCTACTGTGAGATCCCCCACCCGCGGGTCAGAGCGTAAGGGCAGCCAGAACAACCTTTTTAACACTTGCTTTGCCTTAGATCCGAGCAACTCCTGCACATGCATTAAATTAGAATCTCCCGGCACCACCACGTCCACAGCCTGAGCCTGCCCCACTCCAGGCTCAGGCTCAGCAGGTTCAGAGCTCCTACAGCACACGGACTCAGCGCTCCCGCTCGGAGCGGCACTTACCGTAACTGTCGTAGCTGTCTCTGTAGGAGCCTCCCGAGTTCCTGTCTCCATAGCCACCTTGACTCCTGCGGGACAAACAGCACCTGCTTCACACCTGCTCAACCCTTCCTGTGACCCCCCCCGGGGCTGGCAGAGCTCCCCCACGGCCCCCGGCGCCGCACGGGCCTTACCTGCTATTATAGTAGTCTCTGGAGCCGTTATAGCCTCCGCTTCTGGAGTCGAATCTGCTGCCGCCATAGCCTCTCTCTCCACCTCCTTGGAAGAACAGCACACGTAGATTTATTAGGCAGTCTGACAAGTGACACCCCCCCTCCAGGCCCCGTGGGTCACCCACACGCTCTCACCTCTGGAGAAGCCGCGGCCCCGGCCTCGGCCCCCGCGGAAGAAGCCCCGGCCCCCCGAGGACCCCCCTCTGTAGCCACGGGATCTGTTCTCGGAGGATTTCCCAGCCTGGTCCACTCGGATCTGACGCCCATCTACGGACTGAAACAGAACCACAATCAGCCCACACAAAGGTCAAATATCTAAACAGCCAAGCACAGATGCAGTGAGTTACACAGCTTCACCATCAGCCAAGCACTACCACAATTTACTGATTCTTACACAAGGAACGCTTTATGTCCTGTCACAACTGAGCCAAAAAGACAAATAAATTGGTATTTAAACTGGATATAATTCCCATTGTATAGGAATTCCTATAGAATTCCACTCTTTCACAGTTACACAGGTAAAACCATAGAATTTTTGTAACAGGTATAAATTGCTAAACACACATTTGTAACATCATGAAACCATCTTATTTACATCTGTATAATTTCATGCCCTTAAAACACTGGCATTTATCTGTTTTCCCACACAGACTGAACAACAGCACATCTCCCCTGATCCTCTTATGTTTTTGGTAATAAAGAATCAGTTCCAGGGCCTCCTCACCTTTCCATTCATGGCCATCATTGCGTCCTTTGCATCATCGATGTTTTCAAAAGTAACAAACCCAAAACCTCTGGATCTCTGAGTTTCTCTGTCTTTAACCACCACGACTGTTGAAAGGATGGAAAAAAAAAAACCAACACATCAGCACCTGGGGAATGTAACAAGCCAGTGGAAGCCAGCACGGCTTGGCTCTGCAGTCTCACCTTCCGAAATCTGTCCGTATTTAGAGAAGACTTGCTCCAACGACTGCTCGTTGGTGTCGAAACTGAGCCCGCCGACAAAGAGCTTTCCCTCGTCTGATGCCATCCTGACCTGCCAAACCAGCAGAACCAAGTCAGCGACTCACAAAACACATTCCCAACGAGGTCCGAAAGACTAAACCGTTCTAAGGCCACCTACGACAACAGCGATGTGGGCTCACCGCCGCACGAGGCTCCTCACACGCCACCGAGGCCGCGATTCCAGCGGCGGTGGGGGGGTCTCCTCCCGGCCGGCCGGGCCCAGCGCCGCCCCCGCGGGACCCCCGGCCCCCGCCCGCACGGGCCCAGCGCGCATGCGCACGCCGCGGCGCCGCCTGCCGGCCGGCCCGACGCGACACCGCCCCCTCCCTCCCGCCCGCCGCCATTTTGCACGGCCGAGGCCCCGTCGCCATTTTGTTTCCGCGCGCGCGTTTCCCCCCTCCGCGGCCCTTTCCCCTTCCCCCCCCCGCCTCCACACACACGGCCCAGCCGGGCCCGCTCCGCCGCGCTCCCCACGCCCGCGGCTCACACCGAGCGCCGGGGCGGGCGCCGCGGCCCGGCCTACCCTGTGACCCGGCCCTCCGCCCCCGGGACGCGGCTCCGCTCGGCGCAGCCCCCCCCCGGCCCGGCGCGACCGCCCCTCGCGGCGGCACTCACCGGTGCCCGGGCGGTGCGGGATCGACACAGCACTTCAAAGCCTCAGCGCAATGTACGGCGAGCCTGGCGGGGCGGCGCCTTATAAACGCCCGCGCTCCGCCCCGCCCATTCATGAATATGCAGATTAATCCCGCTGCAAGGCGGGGCGATTACGCCACCAAAGCGCTGCCACCGCCGCACCACCCGATTGGGCGGGATTTCGTTAATATTCATGAGCCGCGGCGGGGAGCGAGGGGAGGGGCGCGCAAACAAACCAGCCGAGTGGCCCCGCCCCCTCCGCCCATCCGGGGGCGGGGCGCGGTGGGCGCCGCCGATTGGCTGCGCTCGCGGGGGCGGGCGGGAGCGCCCCTGTGAGAGGGAAGGAAGTGGAGGCCGCTGATTGGCCGGGGGGCCGCACGCCCCGTCCACACCGCGAGCTGGGGGCGTGTCCGCGCTGCCCCAGTTTCGCGCCCTTCTCGCAATGCGGCGGCGGCCGCAGACAAAGGGGCCGCCTCAGGGGCCGCCGCCATCTTGGGCGGCGAGCGCTGCCCCCGGCCCGGACCCGGAGGCTCCTCCCGCCGTGTCCCCTCCTGTCACCCCCGGCCCAGGGCCCCGTCCTGTCACCACCCCTCCTTCCTGCCCCACGGCCCGTAGGGAACGATCCCTTCAGCCTCCTCCTCTCAGTGTTGTCCCACACACACAGTTGGGAGAGCTCAGCACGATGAGTGTGAGAAGCAGCCAAAGCGACAAAAATTTTGTTCAAAACATAATAATAAAAGATCTTTGCTCAGCCCGTTTCCCACTGAAATGTTTAAAAGCCCACCCTGAGGTTTCCCTAAGGTGAGAACGCCTCCAGCAGTAAAATGCGTGTCTCACTGAGGGGCTACAGCGGCTTGAAAAAGCCCTTAAAATAAAAACGTTCAGTGTTTCATAAGATAATTACAATCTCGTGTAGAAAATGCAGAAAAAGTGTTTCAAAATGCAGAAGAGGAAGGAACTCGAGGGAGGGAACAAATATATGGGAGAGGAGGAGACTGGCAGGAAGGAACAGGGAGGAAAACGGGAAGGAAACACGGCGAGGACGAGGACGGGGCTGTGGTGTCACCGTGTGTGGGGACAGGACCGGACACACCACGGGTCACTGTGTGTGTCCCCCGGCCAGGGACAGGACCGGACACACCACGGGTCACTGTGCGTGTCCCCCGGCCAGGGACAGGACCGGACACACCACGGGTCACTGTGTGTGTCCCCCGGCCAGGGACAGGACTGGACACACCACGGGTCACTGTGTGTGTCCCCCGGCCAGGGACAGGTCTGGCCACATCGGCGCTGCCTCCAGAAATTCCCCGTAATTCCCACTGCAGTTCACAGCAGGAACGTGCGGCCGCCCTCCTTCCGTTCTTCCGTCCTTCCCTCCCAGCTGCACAGAATAAATAAAACCACTGGAGTATGGAAATAAGGACTCTTTGGTGATTGATTTCCAAACCGAGCGCTGAGACAGAGAAAAACAAACCGCAGGGAGATGCAAAGAAATCTGCCTGTGGTTGCTCTGTCCAAGCAGGGAGCGCCCATTCCATTCCATTCCTCCCAGAGCACAGAAACTGGCCTTTTCCTCCCTGATTTGTTGTTACACCTTCGGGATTTCCAGGAAAAGGGCTGTTTGTAAACAACACATACAGTAATTATGAAACCCCATCAGTGGTTTCTCTGAGCACACAGGCCTGCAGGGGTGGGACGGTGCCACCAAAGTGCTCAAAAACACCTAAAAAAGCCCAATATCAAGATCAAGACAATATTATTATTATTATTATTATTATTATTATTATTATTTCTTACTGTGAAAAAATTTACTCACTTTTCAGTCCTGAGAGCAAATTAACAACACTGAATAATGATAATTTACATTTTTATATATATAATTAATTGTATCTGATATGTTCTGCAGTAAAGAAGAAAACATCTGTAACAGGAGCTGGACTTCCTTGTGAGTCCCTTCCAACTCAGAATATTCCATGATTCTGTAAATATGCAAAGAGCAAGAGTTAAAAACGGGATGAAACTGCAAATAGAAGGAGAAAGTAGTACAGTATTTTATGCAAATGAGAAAACTGATTGCTGGTTTGAGACGGGCATTTCAATTTTAAATTCTGGGTCTGAATTACTGAATAAGTCTGGTGGGTTTTTTTAATTCCACCTAATTTTGTGTGGGGCTAATTTTGAGTGGTCTGTCAGGAGCCCGGAGGAGTGAGGAGGTGCATCCGCTGTCATTGCAAATTGATTTCTGCCCTTCAAGAGGGAAAAAAGATCCCAGCCCTGCACTTTGATTAAATTAGAGGCCCATTAACACGAGCTTTCTGGCCCACGATGAGGGCAGATAAAGTGACCTTGATGCACGGAGCCGTTTTCCAGCCACCCTGGGACGCGGCGGGAGGAGCTGCCAGCCCAGCACCATCCCTGCTGCAAACTCAAGGGACAAACACCAGGATTCACGGGCTTTTGACTCCTCACACGAATAACACTGTGAGCCTTTGCTGCTCCAGAGGAATCCGAGTCCCGGCGGGATGAAAGGCTCGTGGGAGCAGAGCAGCTCCTGTGACAGGGACTGGAGATTGCAGCCCTGGCTGGATTCGTCCCAAAAGGGTGACTTTGGTCTCACCTGGGCGTGTTGATGCCTTTGCTTTGGCACTGACGAGAGCTGGACCAAGGAAACCACGCTCCTGCCCCAATTCCACAGCTCCCAGGAGCTTTCCGTGCTCCAGATCTGCTCGTTCCTGACCCAGGGCATCAGACACGGTGTGTGTCACGTCAGCCGTGGCCTCGATGATCCTCGTGGGTCTCTTCCAGTGCAGGGTATTCCATGGCCAGGCTGCACACAGGGGCTGCAGCAGCCCCCTGTCACCTGCCCGAGGGGCTCAGGGACATCTCTGCACATCCCACGGGCTCCAGCTGGAAGTGGTGCTGGGATCAGGATGGCAAGCAGCTCACCTGCACAAGTCATTACGGCAGTTAATTAAGCAATGAAACAACACAGGATTCAGGTCCTTAGATCAAACCTCCTGCAGCAGCAGGGCCCTGCCGGGGGGTCCTGAACACACGACACCCCAAGGCAGAGCACAGAGGTCACTCTGCCCCAATCCTGCCCCAATCCCTGTGTAAGCTCCAGAGCCTCACCTGTGGCTGTTTTCTCGGAGGGTCCTCACTGAGCAGCACTTGCTGTGGTGTTTGTAGGGACCTTTCCCAGTCTTTGCACTCCTGGCCTGTTTCCAGGGCACACGGAACTGCCCAGAGCTGTGCAGGAGCCCAAACCTGCTCGGCAGCCCTGGCACCTGCTCGGGAGCCAAGGGCAGCCCCCGCCCCGGGCACCACTCTGATGAGGTTCCCAAATCCCAGAGCAGCTCCTCCCGGGAGGGGAGCGCCGGGAGGGAGGATGGGGCAGAGGGTGCCTGAGCGCCAGGGACAGCATTGGGTGTCTCTGCTCTGGGGCTGTGCCTTACCCAGGGCTGGGAGGGAACCCAACCATCCACGAGCCCACGCCTGCTCCAGGCTCTGGCACCGCGTTCTTCCCCCTGGGCCTTGGGGAGCCCCCAGGACCACCCTCCTGCACTGGGGCACAGCAGAGCCCAGCATGGTCCAGCGAGGCCCAGCACGTCCTGAACAGCAGAAGAGCCGCCTTCTCTCCCTTTGTTTTTGCTGGGGCTGCAGGGAAAGGGGGAATGCGAGGCTGGACTGAAGCAGCCACCCATCACCAAACCTCCGGCTCCTTCCCCATCTCCCTGCAAGCTCAGCCTGTGCCACAAGCAGAGATGCCACAGCGTGGGGAAGGCACACGGAGCCTTTCTGGCACAGGAGCACTCACTGTCCCCAGCACGGGAATTCTCACTGTCCCTGGCACGGGAACCCTCCCTGTCCCCGGCGTCTCAGCCCTGTATGACCACGCACTGTCCCGTCGCAGCCCTGGACCCAGGAGCAAGGAGCAAAACACTGAGCCGGGGCTGAATTTGGGAACTGGCAGTCCCAAAGCCCCCGGGAAGAAGAATATTCCCTTCTCCCTTACTCCTGTCCCTGAGGGAGTTGCTCATCCAGCTTTGCAGTCGGAAAGAAAAGCCCTGACGCAATCCTGCCGTTGCCATGGCGAGGAGCCGGGGCTGCTGCGCTTCCCTGGCCAGTTACTGTGACTGGGATTTACCCAGTTGTGGGACAAAGCCACAGGGGATGGGGGACTGGATCCACAGGAATCAGATCCATAGTGAGTGGGGGGATTGAAGCCACAGGGAGTGGGGGAATTGGATCTGCAGTCATGGGGGGATTGGATCCACCGAGAGCAGGGGGATTGGAGGCACAGGGAGCAGGGGGATCGGGTGCACAGCAAAGAGCTGGGATGCACAGCAGCATTGGGATACCCAAACCAGAGTATTGGGAAATGAGCCGAGGTGAGGGGGGATTTGGGGCTGGGAATGCCGGTGCACCCCGGCTGAGGTGAGGGGGGATTCGGGGCTGGGAATGCCGGTGCACCCCAGCTGAGGTGAGGAAGATGGTGAAAATAAGCATGTGGTAACCATGGCAACCATGGAAGTGCCTTGGCGCTGAGCAGCAGATTTATCAGGGCCGGTGCTTCCCAGCCAGATTATGGAAAACCAAATCCCGTGTGTCAGGCCATCCCTACCTGCCCAAACACAGCCAAATTTAGAAACAACTGCACCCAGCACACAGCGGCTCTGGCAGCAGCCCTGTCACCCCACGTGGGCCACAGTCAGGTGTTGCTGTGGGATTTGGACCCTTTTCCAGCACTCCCAGCTCCCCGGCATCAGCACAACATTCCAGACACCGTCACACAGCGATGCTTTACCAGCATAAACCCTTCCCCTGCCAGCTCTGCCGTGCTGGAGAGCCTGGCCATGCCACGGCATCCAAACCTGCCTGGAAAACCCAGGTGGGGGCTGCCCCAGCTGCTGCCCCGTGGGGGGCTCTCCCTCCAGCATCCCCCCGCGCGGGATGTGGCTGCTCTGGTGTGGGAAAAGCAGCAGCAGCTGCAGTGACGTGCAGTTTGTTGCTCCCACCTTCCCTCCTGTCACCCTCCCGGCTGCATTAAGGACTCAGCTCAGTTATATAAGCGCTCATTAATCATCATCTAAGAGTATTTGCAGCATGGAGTTCTTAAGGGCAGGAGATGCTACCCAAGGACAGGACAAACAGCCTCTGACCGCGCGACACCGAGAGACCTTGTGGGACGGAGGGCTGGAGACGGGGGAAGGATTTATCCACAGTCAGCAGGGGGAAAACTGCCAGGAACCAGGAACACAGCATGGGGTGAATTACACACTGAGGGGAGCCAGCCCTGGTGCTGGGGGAAATCGGAGCTTTTCCAGACCCCTCGTGCCCCTCCACACCCCCCCTCTCATCGGTGGTGGCACCGCCTCAGGCCGTGGGGACCAGGTAGAAAACCTCACACTGGGGTTTGCTGCCACAATTTGTGGTGTGGCCGATGGTCCCACACCCCCCTCAAGCCCGTGCAGGGTGGCCTTTGGTCCAGCTCCCTGCACAAGGGTCCTGGAGCTCCCCAGAACCCCGGTGTCCCCCCAGGACCCCATGTCCCCCCTCTCTCCCTCTTTGCTGCACAGCTCCTCGCCGTGTGCTGCCGTGTCCCTGCGAGGGCACGTGAACCACCTTGAGCCCCACAGCCCCCCCGGGCAGGTCGATTGCCGTGGGCACGGGGGACGGCCCGGGCGGAGCGAGCCGGGATCTGCGGGAACAGCCGCGATTGCAGAAATCCCTGAACTGCAGCATCAACGCTTTTTCCTGCCCAGAAGGTTCCCGCGCCCTCGCATGAGCTCATCCTGCACCGTCCCCCTTCCGCGCCTCCCGTAACCCAACCTCTCCCAGCCCTGCGCCGCAGAGCAGGAATGAGACACGGCAGCGGAGCAGATTCTTGGCTCCCTGGGTCACTCTCCCCGCGCTGCCTCTCGGGAAGCTCCAAGTCATGCGACTCCTTCTCTTTTTTTCCCCTTAAGGTGGGGAAACGAGTCCGGAAAGTTCCCCCGTGCTCCCCCCGCGCTGATCTGAATGGAGGCAGGTAGAGGCAGCGTCTCTGCCTCCAGCAGCACCACACCTGCCCTGGGAGCCGGGCGTTCCGCAGGGAAAGGCCGGATCCTGGCACTGCACAGGCTGGTACCACCCAGATCAGCTGCCCCGAGCTGAGGGAGCAACTCCTGGAGCAAAGAGCTTTCTGGGAGCTCACCCCTAGCCCTCCGTGGGGCAGAAGGATGCCCTTCGTGGAGCAGCCAAGACCCCCCAGCATCCCACTGACCTCACACCTCTGCAAGGAGCCACAGTGCTCATCCCAGCCCATCCATCCCACCTCCCAGTGAGCTTCCTCAGACAAACCTGCACAGAAACCTCTTTTCCCCCCAGCCCTCCCTGTATTGCTGCCAGGGAGGAGACGGGTGCCAAGAGCCCCTCTTTGGGGTGAGCTGAAGAGGAGTGGGGGGCTGAGCCCCCCCGTGCCCTGTCCCCCTGACAGCAGTGCCACGTAGCCCCGCGCCGCTGGAATCCCTCCCCCGAGCCCGGCAGCGCAGGAAGCCGCAGTTGGCTGCTCCAGCAACCCGGAGCTGCCCCAGAAAGCTGAGCTCCCCCAGCGCTGCCGTGCCGGGAGCTGGACATGACCTGCTTCCCAACGTGGGATGGAGGATGGGATGGAGCCGCAGGATCCACACCAGCCCCACGCCCCTGAGACCAGCAGAGACCACCAGGGACCGACACCGGCCCACCCGGGGCTGAGCCCCCTCCTCAGGGCTCTGGAAGCCCAGAAAATGCTTTGTTTCCTCCTGGCTGCTGGGTGACCCCGTCCCAGCTGAGGGGTGTGGGGACATTTCATCTTCAACAACATCTCAGAGCCCCCTCCCCTGCCCCCCCAGCCCTGGCAGCCCCTCACCCCTACCCGCAGGCTGCGGGCGAGGGCCAGGGGCTGGCGGGAGGGGGGCTGCCATTGTTCTGCACAAAGGGGGGCCCTGCCAAGGCCCCCCCGCAGCGTCCCACGGGTGCCGTGGTGCTGGGCGCTGCCGTGGCCGTGGCAGCAGAGGGCAGCCACGCCACACGCACCGATCCTGCCCACGCGGCACCGCACGCGTGTGCCCGCGCAGCCCACGCTTGTGCCACGGCCCCGCTGGCAGCAATCCCACATCACCCCGTGCCCCGGGGTCCTGTCTGTGTCCCCTGACTCCTGGCTGCAAACGGGGCTGATCCCAGCCCCCGGCACCCCCTCAGCACCCCCAATCCCCTGCAGGGCGCTCAGGGCTGCAGCACCAGGCTCTGCCCACGTCCACGGGGTCGAACACGTGTGGCCAAAGCAGGCGTGGGTTCCCCACGTGGACCCTCGAGCGCAGGGGCCGTGGGTGCCAGAGGGTGCAGGGAACAGCAGGAGCTACCTGGGGGCAGGCACTGCCTGCCTGAGCCCCCCAGCCCCAGACCCCCGGGGTCTGCAGCTGCCCGCCTGTGCTGGAGGCGGTGAGTGGTCCCTGGGTGGTCCCAGGGCTTCCCCAGAGCAGGGCCCAGTTCCAGCCCCTCTGTGCTCCCCTCACATGCCAGAGCCCCCCCCCTGCCCCAGACCCCCTGCAGCCCCCCCGTGGGGTCCCACTGCCGGCACGGTGCAGTCACCAAACACTGCTGGGCCCCCCGAGCCCCCAGCACGGGACACGCATGCACATGTGCAGCCACACGCCTGTGAAATCACACACGTGTGTGCAGCCACACGCCTGTGAAATCACACACGTGTGCACGGGCACATGCCTGTGAAATCACACATGTGTGCACGGCCACACGCCTGTGAAATCACACACGTTTGTGCAGCCACACGCGTGGATCCAGCAGCCCCCCCGGCCCCGCGCCGTGGGCCTGGGCCCCTCGGCAGCCCCGCGCTGCGCCCCACGGCAGCGTCACCATGGCAACGCTCCAGATTTATCAATGGAGACACTGCGGGAAGGCTCTGGGGGAGGCGGGAGGGAGGGAGGTCTGTGAGAGCTGGCGGGGAACAGCCGGACAGACGGAGGGTGCAGGAGGGTCTGTCCCACTTGCAGTGCAATGCACAGGCAGGGTGGGGGTGCATGTGCACACGCGTGTGCCAGTGCCAGGGGAGCACCAGCACGGTACCCTGGCTGGAACTGGGGGCTGGGGGGCTCCGTGCCCTGCGTGGGCACAGAGAGAAGGTCCTGTGGTGGGGCAGCTGCTCCCTGCCTGCATCCCTGCCTGATCTCCTGTCCTTGTGGCTGGTGACAGCAGCAAGGGACAGAGCCAGCGGCGGTGGCAGGTCCCAGCTCCAGAGGGAGCCATGGCCGATGCAGGAGTGGGGGACCCCGATCCCAGGGAAGTGGCTGACACAATACCGGGGGTGTCAGGGCCCTGGGGTTCCCCCTTCCTGGGGAAGTGCTGCTGGTTTTGCACGCGGGCTGTGACTCAGGCACCCGACTCTATTCCTGTCCTGTCCCTGACTCAGCGTGTGGCTCCAGGCAGGACACGCTCCCCCCAGCCCCACGCTCCCACCATGGGGAAGGGGAAGTGGCACAGGGACCCGAGGAGCAGCAACATTCCCAGCCTGTGTGGGCCCCTCACCTCGTCCCCCCTCAGCGAGGCAGGAGCAGCAGGGCACCCGCACTGACCCCCCAGGCTGCACCCCCTGCCCTTGGCCTCTCCCTCCCATATGAGGCGCCCCGACGCCTGGGGATGGGCACAGCTGCCCACGTAACCACACCCGGCAGGAACGTTCCCTGCAGCCGCTTCCAGGAAGGGCTGGAGAGGAGGAGATGGGGATGGCGGGTTCACACCAGCTCAGCACTTTCGCAGCCCTCGCCAGCCCCGTCACACCCGGCTCATCACACGCCTGCTCACACCCACCCCCCCAAGCCCGCCCCGGGCCCCCGGCCAAACCCACAGCAGAAAGGGTGGAAAAAAATCCAGTAAACGACTGACTGACCGTTTTCCAGCCTCCCCACAAAACATTCCTGACGTTCTGGGTGTGCGTGCGCACGAGGCCGCGGGTCACGCTTGGACTCGCTGGTGGTGACGGCACAGCCCCACCGGGGGTCGGGGCGATGGACCCTGTGCCAGGGCACAGCATCACTCACGGCCCCCGAACAGAGCAGGGCCTGGGAGAAGCACCTTTAGGCTGAGAACAGACTGAATTCGGCTCAGCAGTGGGACCTGCAGGTCAGGGGCTGCAGGACCGGGACGAGCCAGAGCCGGGCAGTTGGCTGCCACCCCCAGCTCGCTCCCAGCCCAGCAGGCACGTGGCTGAGCCGCAGGGTGCCCGGGCAGGCCGGCCGTGCCATGGGCTGGGTGGTTGCCTATGGTTGGGTTTTACACCTGCAGGCCCAGGGAGAGGCCACAGGGGCCCAGCCCAGGTGAGGCTGGACCTGGGAAATCCCCGGCTCTGGGAGCCAGGTGCCCGCCCGGCTCCGGCCACTGCAGCTCCTGAGCGAGGGCGAAAGGCAGGTGTTTGTGGATCCCAGGAATCACCAGGGCCCGTCACCCCCTGCCCCAGGACCCCCGGGACCGTCCTGCCGGCTGTGGGGCAGGGGTTCCCTGTGCATGTGTGTGCCTGTGACACCGCGTGTGGCGGCAGCTCCGCTGCAGGGGCTCGGTGACCGGGGTGCACCGACGGCTCCCCGGTGCTGGGGCGAGGAGGAAGCTGCCGACACAGACTCGCCTGTTTGTTTGTTTAACACATGAGTCATTCCCCGATCACAGCGTCCCCGATCACGGCGTCCCTGTGTCCGTCCCCACCTGCCTGTGCTGACTCACTGCCGGCCGTGACACCCCACTGCCACCCGCCACTGCCACCCCCCGGCCCCCGGCCCTGCGCAGGGGCTGCAGCCCCTCGGGGACACATGGGGTCCACTCAGGAGGGCGAACACCGCCCTGCTCGGCAGCACCTGGGGCAGGAGCTGGTGAGGGCCAGGGCTGAGGGGGCTTGGCCGAGGCCAGTGGCAGCACTGTGCAGGGTCACAGGTGGTGACATAGGGCAGGAGGCCGCAGGCAGCGTGGGCAGTGTGGGCCAGGGCGATCTCAGCAGAGCCGGAGCGGCTGCACCAGTCATTGTGAAAGTGAATCTGGTGAGCAGGGCCTGGGAACGGGTGAGTGGGGAGGGGGCAGCTACTGCACCTTGCTCTGACTCACTGAGGCTGCCCGTGCCGTGGCACTGCACCTTGGGCACTGTGTGGCACTGCCAGCGCAGCACCCCAGGCACTGCACAGCACCAGTGACGCCAACACAGCACCCTGAGCACTGCACAGCACTGCTGGCCCCTGGCTCAGCACCTCAGCACCACAAGGCACCACTGACTGCCCCCCTCTGCAGCCAGCTGTCCCCTGCCCAGGTCCCCCGTGCTGCCTGTGGCACCCCGGACCCCCACCCGCCACTGGGCTGGCAGCCAGAGCAGCTGCAGAGCCTGGTGCCAGAGGTGGCCGAGCGCCAGGGGCAGGTGGAGCCGCTGCCACACCCCACCCACAGCAAACCCAGGGCAGGTGGAGCAGCCCCAGCCCCTGCACAGAGAGGAGCCCCCCGCGTGGGAGCTCGGGGCAGTGCCTGGCACCGCTGCCCGGGGGTGGCACAGCTGCAGCTGCCCGAGACACCCCGGGAAATGTGCCCGAGCTGGAACCCCGTGCCCAGCTGGGGCGGGAGTTGAGGCGGGAGTTGGGGTGGGTCGGTGCCACCCTGAGCGCCTGCAGCTGCCTCCTCTCGAGTGCCCGAAGGCACTGGGGGTCCCCACGGACCCCATGGTCCCCATGGCCCAGGGAAGGGGCACGTGCCCCCAGCATGGCTCCCAGCAGCCCCACGGGGACCCCCAGAACTCGCTGTGCCCCACCGGGCCGGCCGCAGGTCCCAGGGGCTCCACGTGGCCGCGATGGCCGGAGCGGCCGGGGGGGCGGGGAGCGGCAGGAATCCAGGCCTGAGTCACGGCTTCCTCTTCGAGCCCGTGAGTCATCCCGGCAGCGCCAGGCGACTCGCACACGGCTGCATGTGAGGGCAACCCCCGGCGTGAGCGCGGCCCTGAGCACCCACCCACCCCAGCAGCGCGGCCACGGGGGCTCAGAGCACACCCAGACACAGATGTGCCCGAGGGCACAAACACTAACACGTGTGTACACATGCACACGTGTGCTCTCGCCTGCCCATGTCCTCCACGTGCACAAACTGCAGGAGAACCCATCTGTGCAAGGCACACACAAGTGCAGCCGTGGGAGGACCCGCGCTCAGCCCCACACCTACCTGGAGCACTGCCCTGTCACACTGGTACCTCAGCCCCTGGGCTAGAGCCCACCTGTGGGGCTGAAGCTCACCTGTGGGGCTGGAGCTCACCTGTGGGGCTGGAGCAGCCGCTTCTCCACCTGTGGCTCCTCTCTCCAGGTGCCCTGGGGAGGCAGAAGACGCTGTCTGGAAGATTCGTCCAGCTCCAGTTCCCCCCCATCCCCCTGGCCCCTGCCACACTCTGGAGCTTTCTGCCACAACCCACATGGGCCCTGCGCCATGGGTGCCCACGGCAGCACATCTGTCCTCCCCACACAGCTGGACCTGGGATGCACAGGAGGGTGGGCACAGGGTCTGCCCAACCCCCCCCCCCCCCCCCGCACACAGAGCCGCGGGTGCACACGTGTGACCTGCACACACCCTCATGTGCAGGACTGGTGCACCCCTCTGCCACCCTGCAGTTCGCACTCCTGACCCCACAACCACCGCACTCCCTGCAACCCCTGGGGCGTTTCGGGGGGGCCCCCCACCACTCTGGGGGGTGGTTTGCACTCTCCAGCGCCGGAGCTCAGTGCCACGACCACAGAGACGGGGAGGGGGGAGCGGGGAGAAGGTCAAGGGTAAGGCAGCGCGAAGCCCAGCCCACGATGGAAACCGCCGGGGCCGGGCTGCTGCCCCAGCCCGGGGGGGCGAGAGGGGGCCGCCCCCGCCGACGTGGCGGCCGCTGCCCGGGGCTCGGGGGGCTGAGCGGGCGGGAGCCCCAGGGGACTCCTCGCCCTCCCTGCAGCCGTGCGAACGCGGGGACCCCCGGGCACGGCCGCCCCCGGTCCCGCCGCCAGGAAAACGCGCCCGCCCCCCCCCTCCCCGTCCCGCACACGGACCCTCGGGGCGCTCCCAGGCCCCGTCCCGGTGCGCACGGGGGGCTCGGGGGGCGCGGGGACCCCCGCTCGGTACCGGGGTGTGCGGGGGGGGCGGTTACCACGGTAACGGGGCTCCTCGCGCGCCGGGATGAATGGGCCGGGAGCGCGCGCGATCTATGAATGAACGAGCCGGGGGCGCGGAAAACCCGGGGCGGAGCGCGGAGCGCGGAGCGGAGCCTGGCGGGTCCAGCCCCGCAGCCCGGCCGGGCCCCGGGGGGAGCCGAGGGGTCCCTGGGGGGGGCCCGCCTTCCTGCCAGCCGCAGGGCCCCAGCCCTGCCCAGCTCCCCCTGTTCCCCCACCTCCGCCTCTGTAAGCGGTTCCCAGAAGGCAGGATGGGAGGGGGGGCAGGATGGAGGCGGGGAGGGGGGGAAGGATGGGGGGAGCGGGGAGGGGGGCACCGCCTCATCTTCCCAGCAGGGTCTGGGTCAGCCCTGGGTGTCGCCGTCCCCAGGACGGCCCGTTCCCAGCACAGGCCAGGGGTGGGGAGGGGGCATTCCTGGGCTGCCTGGGGGCTGAGTCAGCCCTGGCCACCGCAGCCACGCGCACACGCAGAGACACGCCGCGGCCACACACACAGCGTGTGCATGCAGCAGAACACACGCGTGTGGCCATGTACAGGCACACGCAGCAACATGAGTGTGCAGATCCACAGAGCTCAGCTGCAGCCGCGCACTTGGGGCACGTGTGGGCACCCACAGCAACACAGGGAGCCTTGGCCACCCAGAGACACAACATCCGCTCTCAGGGACCGTGTTCACATACATGTACACACACGTGGATCTGCGGGGGGGTGCAGGCACATGGCCCCCAGCAAACCATCCTCCACGCAGCATAGCCGAGGGCTGAGCACCTTGCAAGAGTGACTGGCACACATGGGGGCCCCTTCAGCACCCCACTCCTGTGTGATGGAGGCCAGGGGCCCCCTGGGATGTGGCTGTGGGGGCGTGTGGCCGAACGTCCCCGGGGCTGCGTCACCGCTGACGCACTGGCACTACCTGTGGGTCCCGCTGCTATAAATAGCCCCGTGCACGCCCCATCTGCCGCTCGCACAGCGGCTCCGGTGGGGGACCCCCTGCTCCGTGCCCCCTGCCCCACCGGGCCCAGGTAGCCCCACGCCAGCCCCAAAAATCTGAGCGGTGTCTGGAGGGAGCGCGGTGGTGGTGGCACTGTGCCACCTGGCAGGGCCCGGGCTGGCAGGGCCGGCGCGGACGTCACCAGGGCTCCTCGAGGTCCTCGTAAACACGGTGACGCACCGGCACTGCCCTCTGGGCCCGTGTCCCCTCGGCCCTCCACGGTGTCTGAGACCACGCTGTGGGGACAGGACCCCCAGAGCACAGGCTGCAGAGTTGGGTGACACAGAGAGTCAACCTTCGCCCACACCGGAGTCACCGGGGCCATTTAAGTGTCATCCTCTGTGGAGGCCAACTGGCCCGTGTCCTCTCTCACAACACGTCAGCTGGGAGATTCTTTTGGGGGGGATCTCCATGGAGGTGGGGAAGGGGATTTGGGGTCTTTGCTGCTGCCAGGGGCAGGCAGCCTGATTGGGACACCCAGTGAAGCTCCTGCTGCTGCTCTGTCCCTTCTGCGACCCCAGCCCAGCGGGTGGGGGGCCCTGAGGATGGGCTGGCGCCGCGCCCCCTGCCCCACCACCCCTGTGATGTCACCGCCCAGGCACGCCGGGCTCTGCCGGCCAGGCTGGGGGGGCTGAGGAGGCCCTGGGGCTGGGCAGGACATGGGGGGACCCTCTGCCCCCCCGCCGGGCTGGAAGCAGGCCGGGGGTGCCGGGGGGGGGAGGGAGGAGAGAGCTGCGCCCACACCCACCCCCACACCCACACCAGCCACGTGTGCATGGCTGTGTTCACACACATGTGCACATGCAATGCACACAGGCTGTGTGTGTGCAGCCTCACAGAGCAGTCCAGGGGAGCTGCAGCCCCTCACTGCAGATGGGGTGCTCAGCCTGCACTCCAGAGACCCCTGGGGACCCCAAGACCCCCTCCAGCCTGGGCACGCTGGGGCTGCCCCTCTAGCCGGGCTGTGGTGCACACGTGTGCACGCTGGCTGTGTGCACACGCGTGTGCAAGGGCCCGTGGACACGTGTGGGGCAGTGGGAGGCCATGGGGAGCGCCCTGGGGCCGTGGCCGGCGGGCGGGGTGAGACATTCCTTGCGGCGCTTGTTATTTTATCTGGTTCAAAGTCAGTTCCTGGAATGTTTTTAATTCCAGGATCCGTCCCTGCGCCGGCAGCTCCCGGCCCCCCCCGGCTGCCTCTGCACCCCACGCCTGGGCTGCCAGCCCACAGCCCGGCCCCACGGCAGCACTGGGGCCTGGTGCAGGGGCCTCAGCCCTCCGGGGTCTCTGCGCCCTCAGGGGTGCCCGGGGGTACCCATGGGTGCCCCAGCCTTGGCAGGTGCCCCAGAGCCGGGTGGGGGGACTGTCTGCAGCCCCGTGTGGGGGCCGGGGCTTGCCCCCACCTGGGACCCCACTGCGGCAGACGCCGCGTTCCCAACTTGTGCCAGGGACACGCGGCAGCGTCGCCCACCCGGCGTCTGGCACCACCGTGCCAGCCCCGTCTCTCACCTCAGCCAGCGCCGGGCACAGCGGGGGAGATACCGGGGGGCTGCGGGGCTGGGGCTCCGTGACGTGCCCTGTGCCGGGGGGGAGCAGGAGGCGGCCACGGGGGTCCCAGGGCCGTGGGGGCGTGGGGTGGGCACATCGGGCACAGCCACTGCCCTCGGACGGGGGGTTCACACACACACACGGGGGGCACACGCGTGTTGGCAGGCTGGGGGTGCGGCGAGCTGGGGGTGTTTGTGGGGTGCTGTGGGGGGTGTGCAATGCGAGGGCTGGGCGTGCAAGGACTGACGTGCTGCCCCACGCATGCCTGTGCCCGGGTGTGTCCGGCACCGCGGGGCCGCAGCGTGGCCGGCGCCGTGGGTGTACACGGAGCCCACGGGTGTGCCGGGAGCCCTGGGAGCTGTGGGAGCTGTGGGTGTTTCCTGGCGCACCCTCTGCAGCAAGGGCTGGGCGGAGGGACAAGGGGGGCACCCGCGCCAGCTGCCCACACCCAGCAGCCGTGGGTGCACGGACACACACCCGCGTGCGTGGGGACACACCCGTGTGCATGGGGACACTCCTACATACACACACACCCCTGTGCATGGACACACACACACACACACACACACACACACACCTGCCAGGTGACACCCACGCTGCCCCCCCGGCAGGCGCCACACCGCAGGCATGACGCTGGCGCTGTGGATTGCTCCATACTGGGAGCACTGGGATGAGCACGGCCTGGCAGCAGTGCCCGGTGCTGGCCAGGCTGGGGGCAGCGAGGAGGAGGAGGTGGTGTGGCACAGTGCGGTGCCCCATGTCCGGGCTTGTCTCCTGCCGTACCCCAGACAGCTCCTGCGGGTGCCTGGCCCATCCTGTGCCGTGCCATGCAGTGCCGTGCCGTGCTCTGGGGCCTGTCCCAGCTCACACCCTGCAGCACCCACGGCTCCTCCAGGACTCCAGACCCTGAGCTGAGCCCACGGGATAGGAGTGGCTCTTGGGACCCCCAGGAAGGCTGGGGGTTTGGGGTCCCTGGGGGAGCCCCCCCAGCGCCATGGCTCGTGTGCCCCCCCGCACGGCTGCTGGCGCGTGTCCCTTTGCGCACACGCGTGTGCGTATCCCCCGCGTGCCCTCCCGGCAGCCATTGCCTTACAAGGTCTCCGTGTTGCTCCTGCCGCGGTCGGCGGCTCTTCCCGTTGCCAAATTTGGCACGGGCTGGGGGTGCCGGGGGGGCCGGGGGCTGCCGGGGGGGGCCCGGGGGCTGCTCTACCCGAAATGACGTCAAAGCAGGGCGCGGGGTGCCCGGTGCAGCTCCTGTCACCGCAGGAACCTGAGCTGCTTCCGCTCCCGCCCGGCTTCCTCCGGCACTCGCCTGCTCCTGGGGGTTTGGGGTCTGGCCAGCTCCCCACGGCAAGAACCGCCGAGCCCCCCATCCTGTCCATGGGGTGCTGAGTGCCCCACGGAGCTTTGGATTGTTCCCCCTCCCCAACCCCTGCAGGGACAGGGCATGGGGGATGGCAGGGGACACATACAGGGGACACAGGCAGCCACCTCTGCCCCCTCCCCAAATAACAGTCCCCCATGAGGATTCATCCACCCCCAGGTGTGCCCAGGGCCTGAGGGTGACAGTGTCATCATGCCACCATGTCACTGTGTCTGTGTCACAGTGCAGTTCCAGGGGTGTCCCAGCCCAAAGGGTCCCCTGCCCTGGCACCACAGAGCCACCGACACCCCGAGGCTCCCCCAGCTCCCTCCCAGGGAACCTGGGGCCATGGGAAGGGGGTCCCGTGGGTGGGATGGCACTGACAGATGTCCCCAGGGCCATCCCCATCCTGTCACCTTTCCCGGGGCAGGGGAAAGCCACAGGGACACTGACCTGCAACTGCAGGTGGGGAAACTGAGGCACAGCCAGGTTTGTGGCCATCAACCCCCCACCCTGGCCTGCGGCCACCCCGCCGTGACACAGGAGGCCAGGAAGGGAGGGAGGGAGAGAAGGAGCCAGCACCTGCAGCCAACCCAGCTGGTGGAACCGGCCCAGCTCCTCCAGGTGGGACGGGACCAGGAGCACCCGGTCGGATGAGCCCCCGCAGGGCCCCGGGCCTGGGTCCGGCACCTGGAGAGGGTGGAAAGAGCCCGTCCTGGAGGACGGGGCAGCTCCATCCCCCCCCTCCTCCTGCAGGTACACACACGTGTGTGCGTGCTGAGCACACGCATGGGCACCCGCATGTGTGTGCACGCGTGTGCGGGGCTGGGCACATCTACCTGGACAGGTGTGCAGAGCACGTGTGGAGCTGAGGACACAGGGCCCTGTGCGTGCACAGGCACACGTCATGCGTGTGCACAGGCACAGGGCTGTGGCACTGAGGGCAAGGACCTCAGGGTGCTGCAGGCAGGCTGAGGGGGTGCCCAGCTGTCCTGTGTGCCCACCCCCCAACACCAACGGGGTGCCCAAATGTCCCCTTTCCTCCTCCATAACAACACCAGGCACGGTTGCATCCAGACTGCCCAAATTTATTTCAAAAATAAAAAATAAAATATTAAAGACCGAAAAAGCCTCGCTCTCCCCCCCGCCCCCCCTCCCCGAAACACACACAAAAAAAAAAGACTTTTACAGACAAAAAACACGTCACGTGGGGGCTCTATTTGCACAGATCCTGACGGAAAAAAATCCAAGTCGGACAAGAAAAAGGATCCTACGGCCTATGAAGACTATGTCAGTATTGGCTCAGTCGGGTCATTAATGTCTATAAATACCGGCCCCGCGGCCGGGACCGAGTTTGGGGTTATTTATTCAGGTTTTTTCTCTTTTTTTTTTTTTTTCTTCTCCTTTTTTTTTTAATTTTTTTTTAAGTTAAAAAAGAAGATCCAACCACCCAAGTGGCGGGTGGGAAGGAGTCCAGCGACTCGGAAGTTGGGCTCGGCCGCGGAGGGAAAGCGCCTTGGCTTCTCCCTCCCCAAACAAAATTAACATCCCCCCAAAACAAAGCCCCCCCACCCCGTCCCCCCTCCCCGGGCTGCGGCGGCGGGGCCCAGGCACACACGTGTCCCCCCCAACTGCCCGGGAGGGCCCAGCCCCGCAGCCGAGCAATGCTACATATAGAAGGGAAGGAAAACAAACGGCCCCCAAATCGGGGGGGCTCCAGCACCTCCGAGAGAGACTTCACCTCCTCCTGCCTGCACCGGGGGGTGACGCAGGGGGGGCCCAGAGCACCCCCCCGAGCCCCTCTTCACAGCAAAGCAGCAGCTTCGATATGTCCCGGGACCCCCCCGGGGTGTCGGGACCCCCCATTCCAGGCCGGGGAGGCTGCGGGGAGGGGGCGGCTCCAGCTGCTCCCCCCTCTCCCCAAAGCCAAGCGATGGGGGGTGGGGGGCTCTCCCCGTGCCACGCGGGTCGGCCCGAGGCGTCCGGTCGCAGGAGACGGCGGATCTCGAGGAGCCCCGGATCTCGAGGAGCCCCGGCCGTGACACCCGCGCTGACCCCCCCGCAGGGGCGGCGACAGGACCTCCCGGCACAGTCCCCCGGGGCCCCCCCGGGCACGGGCTCTCTATGCTACGACAAACTCGGATTTCATCTCGGCCTTGACCTCCGGCTTCCAGACCGAGTCCTCGAAGTCCAGGTCCAGGCTGCCCTCGCTGGAGACACTGCTGTTGCTGTTGGTGCGCCCGGCCTTGCGGTTGGGCACCCAGTGGTACGGCGCCCGCGCGTCCCGCCGCGCCTTCCGCCGCAGCCGCTTCTGCTGCAGCAGCAGCTGCAGCCGCTCCACCTTGCAGCGCGTCGCCCGGTTCTCCGTCTGCCTCAGGCGGTCCCCTGCGGGGGAAAGGGGACGGGGGTCAGGGGGGGCTGCCGTGGACGGCTGGGGGCAGGGGACATGCAGGCCCCCAGGCAGCCGCTCGTGGCACGGACGCGCGGACACCCCCACAGCAGGGGAAGGGGGGTCATGGGGGCCTGCCCTGACCCACATCCCAGGGGATGCACAGCCCCCCACGGCACAGATGCCTGGGCACCCCAAAAACCAGGGTCCCCATCATGGTGCCAGCTTGTCCCCGGTGCGGTGCAGCCCTTTTTGGGGTGCAGGGTCCCCACAACAACACTCCCTTTATACCCAAACAAGGCCCCCCCAGATGGACAGTGTTGGGGTCCTGGCAGAGACCAGAGCTGGGGGTGACCCTGAGAAGCCCTGGCCATGTCACTGGGGGCTGGAGCCAGCCAGGAGCTGCCCCCCCAGTCTGGGAGAGAAGGAAGAGCAAACCCTGAGGGAGACGAGCCCCCCCCGGGCTGGCACTGTTGGTTTCACTTCTTTCCTCTAAGCAAATCGAGGGTCTGGGGCGGGCACCTCTGGCACCTTCCGGCCCCGGGGGGCACAGGCGCGTCCCCAACACGCCGGGGGGGGCCGTGGGAGCCCCTGCCACACCCCACGGGGTCCAGCCCTCCTGCCAATGATTGACACCTGTCAATCATCCACCTACCCAGCCCCTCTCTGCTCATCCCGGCCACAGCCCCCAGGGCGATGGGATGGACCAGGGACCCCCAGGAGCTGTCGACCTTAAACCCCGACCCCTCCACACTCGGGCAGCCAGACTCACCGCTGGGCTTGCACATCCGGATCTGGCTTTGGCACTGGACGACAGGGTGCAGGGGGGGGGCGGCGGCCGCTGGCAGCGACTCTGAGGTAGTTTTGGTGGCGAGGTCCGGGGAGGCAGGCGGTGAGGACGAGGAGGAGGAGGAGAACTGCGTCTGGCAGCGGAGCTGCGTCAGGGACTGGGGCATGCCCTGGTAGTGTCGCGTGGCGCTGAGGAGGTCGTTCAGGATCTGCAGGATGGTGCCGATGTCCCGCCGCGGCCGCCCGCTGCTGTCCTGGCAGTTGGGGTGCAAAGTGCCTGGAGGGGGGCAGAGGTGGGTGTTAGACGAGCAGCCCCCCCAGATCCACAGCCCCACTGTCCCACATCCCCCCAGCCACAGCCCCGGGAGGCTCAGCCCCACGTACCGGAGAAGGTCCCTGAGAAGACCCCGGGCGCGTGGTTGACGAAGCTCTCGATGACCCGCCCCGGGCTTGCGGGATCGGGCCGAGGGCGCCGGGCTGCTGCCTGGGGAGCTGCTGCTGCGGGAGCCACAGTCCACCTGGGAGGGGAGAAAAGCGGGATCAGCTTCTGGGAAGGGGTCTATGGGGGGCACACAGCCCTGTTCCTGCCTTCTGCCTCCTCCCAAACAGCCAGGTCAGGGGCTCCCAGGCAGGGAGCAGGGTGCAGCAGGCACCCCCAGCCCCAATTTTACTGGGACACAAGGAGCTATGGCTGTCCCACCCCTCCGTGCACCAGTGTCCCCAGCCCTGGGAGTCCAAACAAGCCTGCCCCGCCCTGCTGTGCTGTGTGAGGGGAAAAGGGAAGCAGCAGCAGCAGCTCCTGTCCACTCTTGGGGACAGGCAGGGTGTGGGACAGGCAGGGTGTGGGACAGGCAGGTAAGAGCCTGGGTTACACCCTGTCCCCTGAGTCCCTCCCCGGGACCTGGGGACATTCTGGAGGCCAGACTGGGGGACAACCCTGTTCCACACGTGGGAAACTGAGGCAGGGACAGGCATTGCCACGGCAGGGCTGGGAAGTTCACGGCTTCGCTTCCCTGCCCCAAAGACCCCGGGACCCCCTGGGCTCACCTCTGAGCAGGAGGAGACCACGCTGCTGTTCACCGTCTGCGCGCCGGCCCCGTGCGAGCGGAACATCCCGGCGGTGATGGGCGCGGGGTGGGGGGCGTTACAGTACACGGGGGGGCCGGCGTGGCGGGCGTGGGGCTGGGGGCCGGGCTCTGCTGGCACGTGGGCACCACGGGATGCGGGCGAAGCCGGAGCCGGCGGCGCCGTGCAGCGTCCGGCAGTGGGGGGCTGGCGCTGGCCCCCGCCTCGCGCGGCTGGCGATGAGGTGCCGGTGCTGGAGCTGCCCCGTGCTCTGCTGGGCCGCCAGCTGCAGCTGCACGAACATCATGTGGTCCCCCACGCGCAGGGCCAGGGTCAGCGGGGACCGGCCCGACAAGAAGTCATTGACCTGCGGAGAGAAGGGACCCCCTTCAGCTGTGGCGCTCAGTGAGACCACACAGAGACCCCCCCACCCCGGTGCCAGGGAGGGGGACGGTTGTTGCCCCCCTGGGGCCAAGCAGAGGAGGGCAGTTGCCCCCACAGGTCTCCTGCAGCCACAGGGACCGGTCATTGGGGCAGGGAAGGGGTGACACCCCCCACAGCCCCTCAGCCGTGCCAGGCTGGCGGGAGAGCTTGGCTGCTGTCCCCGTACGACCCTGTTCCAGTGCCAGCTCTGTCAGCTGACGGTGCCGGGGGGTATTTTTCTTCCTTCTGCCCTTCCTGCCCTTTATTCCACAGCAGCAAGATGCCCTCCCTGCATGGCCACCCTCCCCAGCACAGATCCCAGCAGCTCCCAGTGGGCAGGGACAGGCAGGGGCTGCAGCTGGGGCCACCCACAGCCCCACACCCGGCCCCGGGGCCAGCACTGCTGCTCTGGCCAGCCCAGTGCCCAGGGAAGGGGTGCCCCCGCAGGCACGGGGAGAACGGGAGGGGGCAGGTGAGGACACGCTGGGTCCTTGCATGCCCACCACCGTGACTCAGGGCTGCCAGGCAGGGAAGTGCAGCCCACCTGCCCCCTTCCCCACACCGAGGGCAGACTGGGGGGGGGCAGGCCCTGCCCAGCCCGGAGGCTCCAGCTCCGGCAGGTGATGGAGCAGCTGCAGCGCAGAGACAAGAGCTGGGGCCTGACCCTGCCCGGGCTGCAGCTGTGGGGGGGGCCCCAATCCCCAACACCTGCCACCCCCAGCACAAGCCTGCTCAGCCCCCACGACACATAAATCACTTGGCAGCTGTGCCAGGGAACAGGGGAGCCCCCGACATCCTGGCGGGGCTGGGGCAGCCGTGAGCCCCCCCAGCACCCCCTGCCCTGCAGGGGCCTGTGCCTCTCGCCCCCGCCAGCCCGGGGCTCACGTGGGGCTGTGGGCAGGACGCGGGGTCAGGGCTAGTGGGGATGACGCCACCCCCCAGCCGCGCTGTTCCAGGGCACAGCAGGGCCCGGCTTTCCCAGCCCGTCACGTGCGGTGCCGCGCTCGGCTCCCGACGTCACCCACCCACACCCCACGGCACCTTCGGGGCGCAGCCGTCACCCGTGGCGGGACCAGGCGAAGGATCTCTGGCAGCCCCCCCACCCCCTGCCCCCAGCGCTGCCGAGCGGGGCCCCCCCGGCCCCGGCCCCGCTCCCCCCGCTGCCGCGGAGGCCGGATTCTGAGAAGCCGTGGGAAAAGCAGCTTTAAAAATACCAGCAGCAAAGCCCCGAGCGTGTCAGGCGGAGGCTGCAGAGGAAGGGGTGGGCGGGAAGGAGACACTGCAGCTCTGGACAGGGAGGTTACGGGGCGAGGGGGCGGGAGAGGACGGCGGGCACGCACATGGGCACGCGTGTGCACACGCGTGTGCACGCACAGAGCACCTGGGCACAGGAAAGCGTCACCCCCGCCCCCGTCCTGCCTCAGTTCCCCTGCCCACAGCAGCCTGGGTGGCCTCACACCAGGCTGGCAGCCCCATCCTCACTGCTCAGCCACGACCACCAGCCACGTCCAGAGCTCCAGCCACCTCCTGACCACCGGCCACGTCCAGAGCTCCAGCCACCTCCTGCCCCTGCGTGGAGCTCCCCACGGCTGCTGGGCCACCCCAGCCCTGCTGCTGCTCTCAGAGTCAGTGTAGGGGGGGACATTTCACACAGGGACCCCCCACACCACATCCACACACCACTTACCCATGCTTGGGAAGGGGACCAGTCCCCTCCAGCCCCCCCCTCCAGCCCCCATCCTGTTCCCACCGCGCTCCTGAGTGGGGAGTGGGGTCTCTCACAGCCCCCTGGCCCCACCCCACACACAGGGGGAGGCAGCGGGGCAGGACCCCTGCCCCAGCACCCCCCCCTGTCCCAGCCCTGGCTCCGCACCCCGGCGTTCCCGGGGGAGCCCCGTGCACATCCCCGGGGCCCTCTGACGTCAGTGGCCTCCCGCTCCCCGTGACTCACCCCGGCCTGCCCTGCCTGACCCCTCGCCAGCGTCGGGAGAAACCAGAGCACCCCAAGCCCCGCCAGGCCCGCGCTGCCAGCACTTCCCAGGGGCACCGAGAACCACCCCCTCGGTCCCCAGCCGAGGGGGTCCCAGGGCCCCCCGCAGCACCCCTGGGGCTGGGCCGTGGCCCTGAGCCGGCCGGGTCCCCGCGGCGCCCCAGCTCCGGGGCTCCCAGCACCCGCCCCCGCGCCGCTGCCAACCCCCCCGGCGAAACCAGCCCGCTCCAATGCAAACACGTCCCACCCAGCCGCCCGCTCGGCCGCCCACGCCGGGAGGACCCCGTCCCTCCCAGCCGGCTCTGCCGCGGGGGCCAGCACGGCCCCGCCGAGGGGGCTGGGACCACTGGGCCCCCCAGAAACCCCACACCCAGGAGACCCCCGGGGACCCTGCCCAGCCCTGGGGGGCTCAGCCGCACCGTGCTGGGCTTGGGGCCCGCGGGGATGGGGCAAGTGTCTCCCGGCTGCTTCTCAGAAACGCAGATGACTCAGAGAACGCCGCATTCCCGCCTCGCTCCGACGCCTGGCCCCGCGTCACCCCCGGCCCCCAGCCCCAGACACCTCCAGGCCCCCCACTCTGGGCTGGCAGAGAGTGGGAGCTGCCCCCAGTGAGCCCCTGCCCCACATGGGGAGAGCAGCACCCCCAAATAGGCACAGCGAAACCGTCCTGGGAGATCCAGAGGGGAAAGACAAGGCCAAGGCAAATATGAGAAAGGGGGAGCAGGAAATGGCCCCACATCCCCTGCAGGGTCTCCAGTTGGGCACAGCCGGGAACCCCATCTAGCCACTTGTATCGGTGCCCAGGGGTTTTTCTGTGCCAAGGGGGGCAGAGGGACAGAGCCCCCAAGCCACATTCCTCTGGCTGCAGCTCCCGGCCCTCGAAGAGCAGGATGTGTCCCCCCCCCCAACATTCCTGGGCAGAGGCACTGGGGGAAGGCAGAGCCGAGGCAGAGGGACCGAACGGTCTGTGGGCTCCCTGGAAAGCGGGGGCAGCTGTGCGGGGCGGAAGGAAGCGCGGGAGCATTTCCAGGAAGCCCCCGTGCCCAGCAGCCACTTCCCCAAAGGCTGGGGAGGGGGTGGCAGCGCCCCGGCCCCCCCCCCACCCCCAGAGGAAGCGGCTCAGCTCTCCCTGCACTCCGGAGGCTGCGTGACGCAGGCAGAGCCCAGCAAAGCATGAATGGGAGGAGTGGTTTCCTGCCCCCCCTCCCGCCGCCCCCCAGGTGCTGGCGGTTCCTCCTGCTCAGCCCTGGCTTCCTGAATCACCGACCGGAGGAACCTGCGGTGGGCAGGGAGGTGTGGAGTCGCTTCCCACAGCCAGTGCCAGACCGTAGCCCGCCCACCCACCCTCCTCTGCCCTGCTGTGCTTGGCCGAGGGGGCCACAGCCCAGTGCAAGGGGCACCCCGAGCTCCATGGGCTCCTTGGCTCCCCAGTCCATCCCACCCCAGTGTGGAGCTGCACAGCCTCACGAGAAATACCTGCAGCCCTGAGACCGGGACATGCACTGGGACCCTCGGGCTGGGCTGCCAGCACCAGCCCCCTCTCACAGCTCTGCACCCCAGCTGGGATGGGCAGCACCCCATGAGCACCCTGGGAACCCCGGCAGCCTCTGGCACAGGGCTCCGGTCTGAGCTCACCCCCCCTGGCCCACATGGGGTTAAACCAGCCCCCAAAAGACAAGGTCACCCCGGGCAGCCAAGGGCACTGCAGGTCAGTCCCTGCAGGCAGGGCAGCTTGGCCCTTGCCTCATCCCCACAGTGTGGGGGAGCACAGTCATGCCCCCACCGACCCCCTGTCCGATCCCTGGGCTCAGCTCCTTCCCCAAACTCAGTGAGGCGGGTTATAGAAAACCCAAAAAACCAACCCTTAAAAAAACGAATCTGCAGCATCAGCCAGAAAAAGGAAGGAAAGAGTTTCACAGCAGTAACAGAGACGGAAAACAAAGGAGCGGGGCCTGCGCAGCTGGGGGTAAATTCCACCTTCGCGGCAGGAGCCGGCGGCTGCGCGCGCACCCACGGCTCACCCACGGCTCTCCCACCCTGGGAACGCTTCCGCCCCATGGCTGAGACCCCCCAGCAGCGAGGACCCCCCACCCTCCCACCTCCCACCCCGCCAACTGCCAGGAACTCCACAGCGATTCAACCGCGGCCCCCGCCAACGCCGCCCGCGGGCCCCTCCACACCCCCCTGCTTGGGGCCCGGCCCCCCAGCACAAGGCCACTGAGCAGGGACACGGACAGGGACACGGAGAGGGCCAGAACACTCGGGCACAGTCAATCCCACCCCCCAAGGATGGCTCCAAGGAGAGGGGGAAGTGCCCTTTGGGCACGGGGGAAGCTGGGCTCTGCAGCCCCACAAGCCCCCAGCGTGGCCCTGCCAGCCCCCTCAACACCCACAACACGGGGCAGATGGGCAGCCCTGTCTCTGCACTTCGGGGTGGGCAGCTGGGGGGGTCTGCAGCCCCACACCCCCAGGCAGGGCCCCGAGCTGCCCAGCTCTGCCACCGACCTGCTGTGTGACCTTGAGTGAGTCACTTCACCTCCCCAGCTCCCGGCTTGTTTGGGCTGCGAGGCTGTGGTGCGGGACCTCCCCGCGCCCGGCGCTGCTCAGGGTGACGGTGCCCGCCCCGGGCACCACCCTCAGCATTCCCAGCCCTGCTGAAGCCCTCAGCATTCCCGACCTCAGCGAAGCACCAACGCCAAAGCTTTTGGGAGGGGAAGCAGAGTGAGGCCGCCGCGGTCCTTTTCCCCCACCCCCCGCCTTTGTCTCCATCCTGCCTCGGCATCCAGCCCCTCACCTGAGTTTCAGTTAAGCTTTCCAGCGCTTGCATCACCGACTGTTCTGGCCTGGACGCCTGGGACTGGAAAAAAAAGGAGGAGGGGGGGGATTAACATTACAAATGCAGCGAAGGAGGGGGCGTCCGCAGCAGGAGGGAGGGATGACATGTCACTTCCACTATTTCTACACAAGCCCTGAGAAAGGAGTGAAATATTAAACCTGCTGCCGTGCCCAGCCCAGTGCTGCCTCCTCAGCGAGGGCTGGGGCAGCAGAGCCTCGGGGCTGCCAGCACATCACATCCTCATCCTCATCCTCGGGGCTTTAATAATAGACAGGGACGAGTGGGAGGGAGCAGCAGGAAAAGGGCACTCACCATCAATCCAGCCTCCACGGTGGGCACCAGTGTCAGCTTGCTGCCTTCCACGACCCCCAGGTCCTGCAGTTTGCCAGAGCTCAGGCGGCTGTGGGGAGAGATACCAAAAGCGGGGTCAGTGCAGGCCAGGCAGACCCTCCGGGGGGACACACGAGGGGGGACACCAGCTGCAAGCCTGCCTGCTCCCAGGGGACCAAGCCCACCCACCCCAAGCAATTCCAACCCCTGACAGGCAGGAGGGAATCCCGGCACCCCACTGCTCAGCTGACCCTCAGAGGGGGAGCTCACAGTGTGGGGCACCCCTGCTCCGGGCATGGGGCAGCAGCCATCGGGGTGAAGGGGTCAGCGAGGAGCTGGGCTGGGGAGGGGGCACGGGGGGCGGCTACACGGCTTCGTGGCACAGGAAACCTGCCCACGGGGGGAGGCGGTGGGAGAGAAGCTGGGACAAACGTGGGCGGGGGAGGCAGCACTGTGAACGTGCCCCCCCCGACCCCGTGGGTGCCGGCAGATGGACGCGGTGTCCCCGCGTGTCCCCCCTCCGATCCGGGAGAGACTCTCCAAGTTACTCCGGGCTCGGCCCCACGCGGGCCCCGCTCCACGCGGGGGGTGCGCAGCCCCTCGGCCCGAGCCCCCGGCAGACAAAGGCCCCCCCGGCGCTGGGGGCTCGGGGGGGGCCGGACCGCGCCGCCGCCGGGGCTGAGCCCAGAACAAAGGGCCGGGGCACGGCCGGGCCCCGCCGCCCACAAAGGAGCCCCGGCAGGGCCGGGCGAGGGGGCGGCGGCCGCGCTCCGGTCCCGGCCCGGCGCCCCCTCCCTCCACCCGAGTCCCCCTCCCTCCCTCCCTCCGGCCCGGCCCCCGCTCGCCCCCGCCGCGGCCCCCCGGGCTGTCCCCCCCCCCCGCCCCGCACAGGAATGGGGCCGGGAAGGGGGAGGGGGCGGGAGCCTTTGTGCGGTGCCGAGCCCGGTGCGAGGGGGCCGCCCCCGCGCCCAGCCCCACTGCCGGGGGGCTGAGGACCCCGGGCCCCCCGAGCCGCGCCGAGCCCCCCCGTGACGTACCTCTCTTTGTGCAGCAGCGCCAGCCGCTCCTTGGGCACCTTGAGGCGCTGGGACAGCCGCCGCTTCAGCCCCTCCACCGTCTCTTCGGCGGGCACGGAGAGCTCATAGCGCGTGCCGGTGGTGGTGTGGATGTAGAGGTTCATGGGGGGCTCGGGCGGCCCCACCTCGCAGGCGGGAGCCCCGCGGCTGCAGCTCCTGGCGCCGGGCTGCGGGTCCATCCGCCGACCTGCGGGGGCAGCGGCGGTCGGTGCCGGGGGGCGACGGCGGGACGCGGCGCGGGGGGTGCGGGAGCGGACAAAGGAGAGAGCGGGGCCCGCTCCGCCGCACGCCCGGCGGGACCCACGGGAGCTCCGGCTGCGCGGCGAGGCCTCGGGCGGGGGCCGGGAGGAGGCGGGGGGCGGCTGTGGGGGCGGGGGGGGGTCCCCAAGCAGGGCTGCACCGGGCGGGCCCTCCGCGGCCCGGGCGAAGAAAATAAAATATATATATATATAAAAATAAAAAATATAAAATCCCCCGTGCTCGCCCCGCTCCGGTGGCTGCCGCGGGAGGGGGGCGGCAGAAGCGGCGCTGCCCGTCCCTGCCCCTGCTCTGCCGCCTCCTTTCTTTCTCCTCGCCGCCGCTCTGCGCTCTCGGAGCGGGGTGTCGGGGGCGGGGTGAGGCCCGAGGCCGCGGCGAGGGGCGGGGAGGCCGCGTCGCTCCCCCCTCGCTGGGGCCGGACCCGCCGAACCGGCCGCCGCTCGCGCTGCCGTGGGAGCACCGGGGGGAGGGAAGTTACAATGTAGCAACGTCCCGGGGGGCGGGGCCTCGCCCTCATTCACTCCGGCTCCTCCGGCGGCCGCGGCCAATGGCGGCGCGCCGGGCGCCCAGACATCCGCGGCGGCGGCCAATGGGGGGCGGGCGCAGGCTCCCCACGTGGCCCCGGTGGGCGGGGCGGCCCGGCCGGATTCCTCCCGCCCACGCGGCCGCGCGGCCCCGCCCCCGGCCCCGCCCCCCGCGCGCCCTCGCGCCGCGCCTGGAGCCATTCATAATCCCGGCGCACAACAAAGGGGCGCGGGGCTGGATCGGGGGTCCGGCCGGGCACCCCCTCTCCGCGGGGGTCAGCGGGCTTGCCGGGCGAGGCCCGGGCGCCGCGGAGGGGTGAACGCGGGACACGGGCAGGCGGCGGCCCCGGAGCGCCGCGGCGGGGGCGGTGAGCGGCCCCCGCACCGGAGGAGGCCGCGGCGGGAGGTGACTGCCTGCGGGGCCGGGCGGGAGCCGGAGCCCCCGGAGCCGAGTGACGCGGGGACACAGAGGCGGAAAGGGCGGAGGGGACCCGCACAGTCACCCGCGGCCGGTCACACCCGCCCGGTCACACGCACCCGCCCCGTCACCTTCCTTAGTGACGCCGTTACAGCTACGGGGAACCGTCCCGACACGGGGCTGAGCCCCCCCCGCGCCCCCCAGCACGCTTCTAGCTCCCCGATCCCCAGTCCTGCAGCGGGGACCTCCCCCCCAGCGGCCCCAGCCCCGGCTGCCCCTCCCGGGGGGCGGAACGGCCGCCCCGGGGCTCCGGCCCGGTACCGCACCGGGGGGGCCCGGGGGGGCTATGAGTCAGCAAAGCGCGGGCGCCCCCTGCCGGCCCCGCCGCGCCTCCTGCGCCCGGGGGGGCCGCGGGGGCCGCACCGGCGGCCGGGAGCGCTCACCGAGCCCCCGGGCGGCCCTGACCGAGCGACCGGGAGGCCCCGCCGCGGTGCGGCCCGGGGCCGCTGCCCGCCCGCCGGGACGGAGCGAACCGGCCCGGGCAGCCTCCCCCGGGACGCCGCTCCCCGGGACGCGACGGGGATCGAGAGGGGCGCACCGAGGTCCCGGAAGCCGGAGCGAGAGGAACCGACCCAGCTCCCGTTCCCCGAGGGCAGACAAAGCCCTGACTGACCAGGGACACGCTGGGTCCCGGCGGGTGGGCAGCGCTCCCGGACACCCCGAGCGGGGCTCTGTCGTGAGTGCCCCCGGGAGCCCCGGGGAAGCGGGGCCACCCCGCCCGCTCCAGGGAAAGCAACGTAGTGAGCGCGGTCCCGGTCCGCGGATCCCCCCGCACCCCCACCTGGGCTCCCTCCAGCCCGGCGCGGCCCCACTCACCGAGCGCGGCCCCGCGGATCCCGGCGCGGCGGGAGCTCAGCTGCCTCCGGCGGCAGGAAGAGGGAGAGAGACCCCAGAAACGTCCCGGGGGGAGGTGGCGGTCGGCGCAGTGTCCCCTGCCGAGCGCTGCAGCCGGTCCGAGCGCAGCCTTGACGCGGAGCTGCCGGGGAGGTGCCCCAAGTTTTATCCCGCACCGCCCGGGGTGGAGCCTGGCGGGGGCAGGGACCGGGCAGGGACCGGGCTGGCCCCGGCAGCGGCCCCGGCGGTACCCGCACCTGCTCCCGCGGGGGGTTCCGGCCCTTGCCCCCGGGTCCCAGTGCCAGTCCTGCCCTAGGAGTCCCAGACTCTGCCCCCGTTTCGGATCCTGCTTCTGATATGCCGGCTCGCCGTCTCCCCGATCCCGGTCTCAGCCCACCGGGGACGTCTTGGCCGCTCCCGGGGTCGTCTTGGCCCCTCCTGGGGTCTTGGCTGTCCGCGGGCAGGGAATGGATGGGCTGAGCTCTCCTTGGGAGCTGAGTGTCAAAGCTGCTGGTCGTGGAGACTCGATGTCTAATATCGAGACTCTCTGATGTCTAATAACGAGGTTGGGCCGACCCTCCCTCCCCCAGGGATTCCCTCTGCCCAACCACCCACTGCCCAGCCAGGACACAGATTCGGCCCCACAGGGTTTTTGAAGCAGAGGAGAAGTGGGCTGGTGGGCACCAGTGCTGGGGGGCAATGCCCCGGGGGCAGGGGGTGGAACCCCGTTCCCCCCAGGCCGCGGTGTGCAGGGCCAGTGGCCGCCCCGCCTGCACAGGGAGGTGCTCGTGACCTCGGGCTGCCTGGCCGGGTCTCTCTCTCGCAGACAATGCCCTGGCACACCGAGACACAAAGCAGCTGGAGGGGGGATCTGGCGGCCAGTCTGCAGCGGGGAGGGGGCCGCACACCCTGACCCACGAGGCAGCGGTGCAGGGGCCCGGTGGGAGCTGAGGGGGGGCTCAATGCAGCCCCAAAATGCGCCCCTCCCGCACAGCCTCCCCTGGGCTGGGTGCAGATGGCTGGGTGGGATTGAGGCCCCTCATGCGCGAGGCGCAGAGCTGGGCTGGGAGGGACCCTTTGTGGCTCAGCCTGCAGCCCCCCGCCCACCCCGGCCCCCTCCGGGCTCTCAGGGGGGAGATGAGCTCAGGCGGCTCCAGCTCCGGCTCCTGCCATTGTTGTCCCTGGGAGAGGGGCCGGGGCAGGGATGCGCCATTGTTCTCCCCGGGAGCTGGGGAGCTCCGGGCCTGCAAAGCCACCCCTCAAGGGGCCACATCCCCAGCTGGCCCCCCAGCAAGGAGAGGGGGCAACCGGGGCCACAGGTTTGGCCCTGCCACAGTTTGGGCTTGTGCACCAGGAGGGGGGCCATGGTGGGGAAAAGGTGTCAATCCAGAGCCACCCCCGCTGGGAGCAGGGTCCGGCCACCAGCTCCTGGCTCCCAGCCCGGTTCTGTGGGGAGGGACAAGGAGACATCTCAGCCATGGCTGTGAGCGTGGCCTGCTCGGGTCCGTTGGCAGAGCGGCCATGCCCCAGGGGCAGGGCATCTCCCCGTGTCCTGGCAGCTCTGAGGAGCCCCGTTCCCAGTTGCCACCCTCCTCACATGGCTCCATCTCCTTCCTGGGAGGAAGCTCATCTCCTCTGGCAATCCCACGACTCCAGGAGATGGTGCTTCAGGAAGCGTGTGCAGATTTCTGTGTGGCTGAAGGTATCCGGAGCCTCCAGAGACGCAAGCTGGGAGATCCCAGGGTTCCCAGCAGCCCAGATTTTGTGTGTTTAGTTTATTGTGTTGCCCTGGGAATAAATCGTTAAAGATTACAGGCAGACTTGGGCATAATTGCTACACGGCATCCGAGGCTCCTGCGTCTCCAGAGGGAGCGTTCTCCAAACCCCGCACGGCTGAGCAGCTCCAGGAGAGCCGATCCGACGAGCAAATACCTCCACAAATCCCGCTGCAGGCCACACGCAGCTCCCGCAATCCTCTTAGCTAACCTGGGCCCGGGATTAGCCCCCGCGGCGGCTCACGCACCCGCCGGCGGCGCGGGCTGGGCCGGAGGACAGGGGCTTACCCGGGTCCCACCGGGACACTTCCCACGGGGCCTGGCACTGGGCACGTCCCGGTGCCAGGGCAGAGCCGGGACAGCTCCATGGTGGCGGCTCCTCTGCGTCCCACGGTGCTGCCCCATCCCTCAGGCCCCAACTCCGGCTGGGAGCCCCAAATCTTTTGGGGGCCAGTTCTTGGAAGTCCTCTGCCTCGAAGGAAGGGAATTCCCAGCCCTCCTTTGGGGAAATCCCCCACAAGCCCCGGGCAGCAGCTTTTTTCTTTTCTCTCGGTTTTTTGGTTTTTGTTTGTTTTTTTTTTTTTCCCTTTTGGACTGAATTCCTGGCTGATTCCACAGCTTTGGCAAACAGGGATTTTATCGCAAGTCTCTGCATTCCCCTCGCAGGCGTGGGGTCATGGGATTAGGGCAGAGCTGACGCTGGCTCCAGAGCAGGGAGAGGAGGGGAGAGGAGGGAAGAGGGGGTGTTTCTGCCTCCCGTGGCTGCAGAAGATACCAGGCTGCAGCCTGGGGGGACCCAGGGGGGACAGGGACCCTTTTCTTCCCTCAGCCCCCAGTCTGTGAAGGGGAGTGATCCTATGGCTGCAAAAGGGCTCCCGGGCTGTGCAGTGCCCGGCTGGGGCCTCATGTGGAGCTGCCGCAGTGAGTGGGAGCGTTCCCACGGGCACGGGGCCAGCGGCCGGGATCACGCGGGGCACACCCCGGCAGGAGGGCGCAGCCGAACCGCTGCACCTCCACCCGCCCGGCCCGGCCCACCAGGCACCGCCGGCACCGCCACGGTGGGAGTGGGGCAGGGCTGGGGGTCTCGGTGCCCCCTCCCCGTCCCCCCAAGCCCCGCGGGGCCGAGCGGCTCAGCCTTAGTCACGGCGGCGAGCGGTGACTCAGTCGCCCGGCGCGCTCAGGTGAGCCATCGCTGCTGCCGTGAGTAAGGAGCTGCTGATCCCACCCTCCTGGCACTGCGCCGGGCACGGGCCCCCCTGGAGCCCCCATCGGAGCCCCCCACCTCGCCAGGCTCGGGGTGGCCTCGCTGCGGGCGCGGGTGTCCTTGGGCAGGACGGCAGTGCCTGTGCCCGTGACGCTGGCGGGGCTGTAAACACCCAGGCGTGTCCTTAGAAACACACAACCGGCTCCGTGTGTTCCCAGCTCTCGGGGACGTGTCCTGGTGGCCTTTGGCAGCGTGTCCAGGCGTCACAGCCTGGGGACACTCCAGCTGCCAGCCCGATGCAGCCGGAGCCAGTGGCCCAGCCTGGCCTCTCCTGCCGTGCCCTGGCTCTGGGGCACCCCACACTCCTGGGAGCTCTGCCCATCACCCAGCCTTGGGCCTGGCGAGCCCCAGAGATGAAGTCACCCCTGGAGTGACTCAGGCAGCCCCTCTGGGCTCGAGGGGGACTGGGCACACAGTGGGCAGGGGGACCCCAGCACAGAGCTGGCTCTGGTCGGACCCCGGGGTGAGTCAGCTCCTGCACGGGGATGGGGACGGTGGAGTCACTGCAGAGGCTCCCACCCGCCTGGCCCTGGCCCTGGGAAGGATGGCAAAGCCCTCTGGATTTAGCAGTGCCCAGGTGTGGGGCCATACTTGGCTGTGCTGGGCCGTGGCCCTGCTGCCACGGTGAGGCCAAGGCTATTCTGAGCTCCCTGAGCTCACGGGCCCCTTCAGGACGCTGAGCTCCCGTCCCTGCTGACACCAGGCAGTGGCTCCCGGCCCCCATGGCCCTCCCCCAGCCAGGGGTGAGCAGAGGTTTGAGCCCCAACCCTGCTTCAGCCAGGATTCCTGCTGGGAGGGGCAGGGGAACTGCTCCCCCATCCCTGGCCACCTCCTGTCCTGCCCCATGCCCCAGCTCTGCCGCTGCCCCACTGCCCCAGTGCCCCCCAGGCCCTGTCCTGTGCCCCAGCCTGTGCCATGTGCCAGTGCTGGTGTGGCAATTGGCAATCACAGCAATCCCGGGTCAGGAGAGGTCCTGGCAGTTACATCAGCAGGCTGGGCCAATGCTGCCAGCTCGTGCCCACTAACAGGACACTCCCCTGGGCATGGGCCAGGGGCTGAGACCCCCCCCAGTGGGGAAAGACTCACCTTCTGTACCTGGGGAGCCCTGGAAACACAGGTGGGAAACTGCCAGGGAGGGAAGGGGCACCCAGGGCACAGACCCAGCCACTACAGCCAAGAGACACCAGAGCCCTGGTCCCCAAAACCCCCTGCACCCCCTGACCCCCCCCACCTCCTCCCTCAGCCTCACTGGCTGTTTCCCAGACGCTGCCACATTTCTTGCTTTGCTTTAAATCCCAGCTCCAGGAGTCAGCCGACAGCTCAGCTGTTGTTGGTGTTGTTGTTATTATTATTGTTATTATCATTATTATTATAAATGCTTGAGCAAGTTGCCAGCCTTGGGGAGGGGAAGGACTCAGGATTTTGGGAGCCTCCTTGAATACACACTGAACCTTGATCCTGGGGTGACCCAGGCTTGTAAATCCATGGGAAAGCAACCCCCTATCCTACCACGTCCCATCCCACTCCAACCCACCCCACCCTATCCCATCACACCACACCCCACCCCACCCTATCCCATCATCCCATCCCATCCCACTCCAGCCCTCTGATCGGGCTGTGGGTTCACCCGGTAGGGCATTGTCCCAGTCCTGCCTGCACACAGGCTGGCAGTGCCATGTGGGATGGATTCCGTGGATCTCAAGCCCGTGCCTAGGGCTGGGGTGATGCCAGTGGGGGATCCTGGTGTCCAGCAAGGGAGCAGGGGGGTGTGGGGAGCGAGTCCTGCCAGGCTGCCCCAAGCACTGACACATGGGTGCACACTCAGGGCGGCGGCATTCCCGCCCCACACCTGCCCTGGCTCCCCTTGGAGCTGCCTCAGGAATGTGGGGACCTCACCCGGGTGGGGAGTGCAGTGCAAGCCCAGGGCCACGGGCACCCCTCCACCCTCCATCAGCCTGGGGGGCCGGGGGCTAGGGGTGGGCAGCAGTCCTTGGGCCCAGTGCTGTCCCTGGCCCTCTGCCAGGCTGGTACCCTGAGCTCCCAAAGCCAGGGAGAAGGAACAGGATCCGTGCGGGCAGGATGTGCCCCAGGAAATCCCAAGTTGGGCGGGATGGGGACGGAAGGAGCCACTTCCTCCCGGCCTTGTCTCTGCACATTCGTGTGCAATCCCCCGCCCTGAACGGGCACACGCGTGTGCACAACCACACGTGTGCACAACCACACGTGCTCCCCCCGCACACAGACAGCGCCCCACGCCCCCCACACGCGTGCACACGCTCGCTCTGGTGGGTGCTGCATCCCCACCCACGCTCCCTCCGCCGCCTCCTCACGCCGTTCCCACCCCCCGCCAGGCCCAGGGCACCCCCTCCCTTCCCGGCCCCCCGCGCTCCCCCGCGGCCGCGGTTCCTGTTTACGGTGATGGAGCCGCCTGCCCGGCCCTCCCGGCACCGGGGGGGCTGCCGGGGCAGGGGCATCGCCGCGGGTCCCCCCACACGGCCCCGGTGCAGCCTCCTCGCCCGGGCCTGACCCCGGTGCCGGTTCCCGGCTGCGCGGGATCACCCGCTCCCCACGGACGCGGGGCCACAGCCCATTCTGGGAACAGCAGCAGGAAATCCTGACGGGGGGAGAGCTGGACCCCACATGGCACAGGCCGGGCGAGGCAAAGCTGCTGCGTGTGGTGGTGTGGGTGCCCCTTCCCGCCCCCTGCACTGCCGAGCACACCTGGACCAGCTGGCTGGGGCGCGGCCCCGTGCCCAGGTCAGGGGCTCAAGGGAGGTGCCGTGCTCGGGGTCGGGCGAGTCAGGAGGAGCCGAGGGAGGAATCCAGGAGGGAGGAATCCAGCCCTGGGCCGGACTCACTGTGCCGCATTCCCCAGGGCCGAGCCACGCTGCGGGGAGCCGGGCTCAGCTCATCCCGGCGCCCGACCTGTGGGGAAACTGAGGCACCGGCTGGGGAAGTGACTCACCTGCACTGTGGCCTTTAAATGTGCTGCTCCGATTAGATAATGAGCGGAAGGATCAGAGGGAGCCCGACAGCCCCTCATTAAACCTTGGTCTCCCCAAGGAACCTTCAGCTCCATCGGAGCCTGTGGCCAACTGGGCCGGTGCTGGCCCACGGGACACAGCCCTGCCCTGAACCCACCCACTCACATCCATACAGGGCCAGAGCACCTCACACCCATCCCCACTGGAGGGTCGCTGCCCACGGGTTGTTTCACAGCCCCTCAGCAGGACTCTGCAGCTTTGGGGTGCCCTGGCTGGGACATGAGGCACAGGGGCCGCAGTCGGTGGGGTCGGGGCCGCAGCCCATCTGCCAAGACAGGATGTGGGGCCGGATGGGGGACACAATGTGGGGAAGTGAGGAGGGGACAGCAGGGACAGGGACGTCTCACGGACTCAAGTGGGGTCACAGCCCTCTAGTCCCCAGTGCTCCCGGGCACCCAGAGCTCCAGCTCCTCCTGGCCCCCCACGTGCCCCCGGCACTCCGGGTGCTCCCCCTCCTGCACCTGCCTGGCCCGGGGGGCCCTGCCTGCAGCGGCGTGTCCGCGGGCGGCCGGGACGGGAAGGAGCTGGTTGGGCTGGGCGGGTGTCGGGTGGGAGCGGGGTCTGCTCAGCCCACACAGGTGTGGCTGCGGCAGCAAAGCTCCGCGCCCGGCTGGCCCCGTCCTGCTGGGTGGCAGGAGCCTCCCGCGCCGCTCGCACCCCGGGGCGCGCGGGCACACCCCGTCATTACCCCACGGCAGCTGCCGGCGCTACCCGGGCAGGGAGGGGACGGCAGGGCCGGGACGCGGCCGGACGGCACGGCCAGGTGGGGACGGGGACAGCAGGGAGCCACCGCCCACCTGTGTGCAGCCCTCGCCTGCTGCAGAGAGGGCAGGTGGGGGGTGTGTGCCCCCTCTCCGCATGGGGCACTCGGGGGCACTCGGGCCCCACCGGTGCCCCCGACACGTGGGGGAGGCAGCCGGGGTCAGGCCCAGCAGCTGCTCAGGACGTGCCCTGCAGGGCCACAGTGCACAATGAACCCATTGAGGTCCCGCGCGGCGGGGGGGGGACACCCAAGGTGGCGGTGGCAGAAGTGACTCCAATGTCACGCCAGGCCTCAACCCTGCTATTTATACCCGGTGGAGGGGCAGCCTTTGAGGGAGCGGGCATGGAAGCGCTGCCGCCTCCTCCTCCCCACCGCATGCTGGGGCATCCCAAAGGGCAGTGGCCCCGGCCCCCCCAGCTTCCCCTCCCCACCCTGCACCCCAGCCCGGCGCCAGCCCCGCCAGGAAGAGCCCCAGCGCCGGGACCAGCTGCAGCCGCTTCCTCCCGGCCCAGCCCCGCCAGGAACCGGGAAGCCCGAGGGGGCTCTGAGCCCCTGGCTGTGGCGGAGGCAAAGGGAACCAAGCAGTGGATGGAGCCCCAGGGCCCACGGGGGCTCGCTCTGGGTGTCTGGGTGCTGGATGCCGGGATCCAGCTGGGAACTCCTTGGGAACCTCCCAGCTTTACCAAGGGCGAAGTCCCGGCACATCAAAGGCGGGCGGGGGCAGCAGGAGCCAGGGCAGGAGCCTTTGGTCCCTGCCAGCGCCCGGCTCTGCCGCCCCACGTTGCTCCCACCGCCCTGAGCTGGGGTCCCGTGCTGGCACACCTGGGTCCGGGGTCGTGCCCCCCGCGGCGTGGCACCCAGCCCATTGCTGTGGCAACCGCCACCAGCTCCGGGTGTATTTTCTGCACCAGGGCCGCCGTGGGAACCTGGACGGGTGCCACCTCATTCCGCTGGGCTCTCTGGGCCGCCTTTGTAGCCGGCGTCGAGCCCAGCTGGCAGCCGCTTCCTCCCCAGCCTCCCCCTGCCCTGCACTGGTGGTGGCCCCGGCCAGGGGGCAGCAGGAGGGGCTTTGCTGGAACCCCCAGCACGGGGCCGGGCACCCCTCCAGCCCCCACGGCTTTGGGCTGGCTCCAGTGGAGCCCAGAGTCAGCAGCCGCCAAGGTTGCCCCGAGCGAGGGCCGTGCCTGTGGCCCTGGGGCCACTGAGCCCCTGCCAAGGCACCTGGGACCCCAGAGATGGCAACGTGCCACCCCCACCGCCCCTCACCTGACCCCAGCACTCCTGGGGGGCTTCCCAGGGGGCTCCCCCATCCCCAAACACGGCAGCAGGGTCTGGGATTCCCATGCCCCGTCCCTGCTCTCCCCAGCCTGCAAGTGGCTTTCCCCACCCGTGCCTCAGTTTGCCAGGAGAAGCTGCCCTGGGCCAGGGTTTGCCGCGTGGCCGGCAGCGCCGCGAGGCTGCTGGCCCGGGAGCAGCGTGACAAGCTCCGTCGTGCTGGCTGCAACACCCGCCCTGCTCGGCGCCTGCGGCACCCGCTCCTGTGCCTGCATTTCGGGGGGGAGGCCGGTGGGGCGATGCTCCCCATGGCTCCACCGCCTGGAAACAAAGCAAAGCACCCCTGGGACCAGGACTGAGGGGCCCTGCTGGGACAGATCCCGGTGCTGGGCCCTGAGCCGGGTCCCCCTCCTGCCCGCGGGGATTTTCCCTGAGCTGTGCCATGCTCCCTCCACGGGGCCACGTGCGTGGGAGGGTGGCGGAAAAAGAGCATTTTCCAGAGCTGGAAACCCAGAGGAAAAAGGCTGCCGGCCGGAACGATTACCATGGGTGGGTTAATCATTACAGCAACCCCCCCACACCCGAAGGAAGCCACGAGGATTCGGCCTTCGAGCCGCCCAAGGGCAGCGTGGCCCAAGGACACGCCGGGCTGTGCTGGCAGCGTGTGGAGCCTCCACTGACCTTCCCATGCCGGGGCCGTGGGCAGCACCCACAGGCAGGGGGAGGGAGGGGGCCGGATCTGCACCTGGGCACTGCACGGCCTCGGCAGGGACAGGCAAGGAGCTGCCCTGGGGGTCCCACACTGCTGGAGGGCTGTGTGGGGGCTGCTGCCAATTCCTGCAGCCCCCCGGCAATGTGAGGGGTGGGGGTAGCCCCTGAGCCCCCACCCTGATGTTGCAGACTGGGCGCTGAGGGCACGAGGCAGCAGCAGGGTCGGGCAGGATCCCAAGTGGGGCCAGGCAGGATCCCAAGAGCCGAGGTTTGGGCAGGGAAAGGGGCGGCTCTGCGGGATGAGTCAGCCCGGCGGGAGCGGGGCGTCCTGGGGCTGCGGTGGGGTTTGGGGTTGTTTTTCCTGCAGAGAGAGGAGAGCTGGAACCTTTCGCCTGCATTCGGGACTGGGTGGGACGGGGAAATGCCACGCGGCCGAGCGCAGGGAGGGCCCTCAGCACCGGGAGATTTGGCCCGGCAGAGCCCGGCCCGTCTCGGAAATCATCCCCCGGAGAAGCGACGCCGCCGGCAGAATCCGTGAAGTGATGCTTCACTTTCCGAGCGCTCCCGGCCCCGCTCCCCACCCTCCATCTGGCAGCAGAGCAGAGTCACGGGCGAGAGCCCTGGTGGAAGGGGAGGAGGAGGGGGGCAATGCCGGCCCCCTGCCCGCTCCCGCCACGGCCAGGGGAGCTCTTCCCTCTCACACCCACGGCCCAGCCCAGAGCCGGAGCCAGACAGACCCCAGGCTCCTGGGAATAACTCCACTGCACTGTGCAGATGCTCCCAGCCCTGCATGCCCCCAGCAGAGACAGACCCAAAGGCAGAGTTACCCCAGCACCCATCACCCCAAAAGGAGGTGGAGAAAGGCCTTTTGCCCAGCTGTGAATGGAGGCTGTGGTGCCCAAGGGCAGGTGCCAACACTCCAGGGACCTCCAAGTGCCAGGCCAGTGCCACCATCTCCCCAGTCCAGGCTGGTTTCGGGGAGAGAGGAGGGAGATTCACCCACCGAATCACATCATGGTCCACGCCGTGGAGCTGCCTCCCCCTTCCCTGCCCCCTGGCAGGGTTCATCCCTGCAGTGCCAGTACAGCGAGCCAGGAGCAGGGAAGGGCTTTGCCTCTGGTGCCCCCAGTCAGCCCATTTTCATGGCATCCAGTGGGATGCCACTGATGGCGGCTCCGGCGTGGGCAGCAGGAGCTGGGGGAGGAGAACGTGGCTCTGCAGAGCTGGAGGGGAAGGGCCAGAGGCAGAGGTGAGGGGCTCGGAGCCCAGGCTGCAGCAGGAGGTCCCTGTGGGGAGTGGGCTGGGCTGGGAGTGCAGAGGAGCTCAGTGAATCACCCACACATGGCCCTGCACCCCCAAAGTGCAGCTCACGGCGAGCAGGGCTGTGACATCACCAGCCAGGGCTGCTCCGGTCCTGGCTCAGGACAAAGCCCTTTCCCTGCACCCACGAGGGCAGGAGAGGCCCCATCCCAGGACAGAGTGGGGGCACCGTCTCAGGGTCTCTGGACATGGAAGAACTGGAGGTGCCCTCACTGCTCCCCCCAGACACAGCCTACAAGTCCCAGCAGCCGTCAGGCCGTGGAGCTCCCAGCCAAGGGCACCCTGTGAGGGGCAGGGCCTGATTCCTCAGCCCCCCCCGGCCCCCCCGGCGCTGGCGGAAGGCAGTGGGAAGAGCTGGTGAGAGGACGCTGACGGAGACACTTTTTTCCCATCCTAAAAATAGCAGCTGGCCGTTTCCCCAGCTTCCCGGCCTCGCCAACGCTCTTCCATTAGATGAAAAACCCGAGGCAGCCACCTTCCGTCAGCACGGCTGCGTGTGCCGGGGGAGGCTCACGCAGCCGAAATAGCAGCCGGGGACAGAGAGGGGCAGTGGAGAGGGGCCGGCCCCCGTTATTCCCGAGATGTTTTAATTAGCACAGCCCCGACTCGGAGGATTTGCTCATGCTCGGTACAACGTCTGACCTTTGAAGAAAAAGAAGAAAGGGAATGAGAGGGGAAGGGGAAAAGGCACTGGAGCAGCTCAGGAGCTGGAAGTCGGCTGAGCTTCAAATAGGCTCCGCGTCAGGCACTCGGAGGCTTTTAATAAGCCACAGAGTGAGAAATTTAACACCATGGGCTCTATTTTTGATCACTTGTGAAGGGGGGGAGAGAAAGACAGAGTGAGCAAGAGGGGGAGGAGGTGGCGGTGAGAAGAGGAGGCAGCCAAGATTACATCCTGGGTGGCAGCACCGAAAATAGCCGTGCCCCACTCCGGGAGGGAGCAGCGGGAGCCACGCGGGCCCGCGGGAGGCCGGAGCAGTGACCTCCCTGGAGCAGTGACCTCCCTGGAGCAGTGACCTCCCCAGAGCTGCTGCCCACACAGGCAGCCAACGCACCTTCCTGGGCTGGAACACGGCAGGGAAAAGGGGATTAGAGCGTGGCAGCTCTGCACAGCAGAGGGAACCCGAAATCCCTCTGGGAGGGCGTGGGGAGGGAGGCACCGAGCGAGGGGCCTGGCAGCATCTGGTGCTGTGGGCAGGACATGCATCCCCGGTGCCTGGCACAGGCAGAGCCATCCCCTCACTCAAACACGCCCCTTCCCAGCAGCTCTGGGGCTGGGAAGAGCCCCTCCTGCTTCCCCGGAGCCCCTCCTGCCTTCCCTGGGCTGTGGTGAGTCCTGAGCAGCCTCCTCAGACAGGGCTGTGTCCAGCCAGCCCCGGGTGAGCCACGACTGCAGCAGAGTCACAGCCGCCCCCAGCAGGAAAGATTCCCACCACGCACGGCATCTGCTTCCCTCTGCACCGAGTCTCTGGGGGCAGGGGGAGCTCTCCCTGCTCCGTGTGCCAGCAGCAGCAGGGGATGGGGCAGAGCCCGGCAGCTGCTGCCCAGCTGTGAGCAGCACCGTGCTGGAACAGTCCGGCCAAGGGGGATTCCTGCGGTGCCGGAGCCGGGAGGCCGAGGCAGAGCCAGTGGCGGGGCAGGGAACCAGGACAGGACAGCTCTGGAACAGACCTGTACTCCTGTGCTGCCTTAATCCTGCTGTCCAGGTGATTACTGGAGGTGGAGGTGGCTGGAGCACCGGGAGGGGGTTATAAACCTGCCCGATGAGCCTCGTGCAGGAAGATCTGCCCCGGGAATGCCCAGCTGATCCCCAGGGCAGCACCAGTGACACCTTCCCTGGGTGCATCTGCCCCCCAGCCTGGGGCAGGAGCCGGGAGCTGATCCCAGCTCCACTGCAGTCGCTGTGCAGGAAGAAGGTGACGTGCCACGAGAGGGGGTTGCATTTCCTTTTAATTGATGAGAATGTTTTCTCCACCTCCATTCGCCCCACTCCATCTGTGCAGCTGGGGAGCAGGACAGGGACAGGCTGGGAGTTCTGCACCCACGGTGGGATTCCTGCAATGCACAAAGCAGGGCTGGGTTACTGAGGGGGGGGCTTGGCCAGGCCGTGGATCCCGACCCCAGGGCTTGGCCCTGCTCCAGCTGCTCAACTGCTGAGAGCAAACAGGAGCCAGAGTCTCCCTGGGACCAAAGAGCACCCGGAGCAGAGATGAGGAGATAGTGGGAGCCAGTGCCCTGCTGTGCTCGGGGCTCACGGAGGCTCTCAGTGACTCACCCCCAGCACAGCACACACTGCCACAGTCCCCGACTGCCAGCACGTGGGATTGGGAGGGATGAGGCACAGTCTGAGCAGGGCAGAGGGAAAAGGGGCCATGAGGTAAGAGCTTGGCTTCACCTCCCCCGAGACTGAAGCTGTTTGTCTTAGTGGGAGTGTCCGTGACAGAGGCCACGCAGGGCAGAGGCCACTGCCCAGGCACCCCCTGCCTGCCCCCGAGCTGCCCGTGAGCACTGCCAGTCCTGGGGGGACCTGGGGCACCAGTGAAGCCCTGGCAGTGACAGCAGCTCCCAGCCTGTCCTGGCATTAGGGCTGAACCGGGCACAGCCCGGCCTGGCCCTGGGCCCTGTTGCCATCTGGTGGCCCTGCCTCAGCTCTGGGCTGAGGACCCCCGTAGGCCCTCCCAGAGCTGAGGCCTGACCCCAACAAGGGACAGCTGCAGAGTCACTGCTCCCCAGAAGCCAGGGCACCACCCCTTGCCCACCCCAGCAGCCCCACAGGACTTGTCCCCAGAAGCAGGTCTGGACACTCAGCCAGGCCCCAGGTGACCCTCACCTGAATCACTCCAGAGCCTTCACCAGGGCTTCGTTGGCTTCCACCTTAATCTGAGCTTCTGCTTTAGCAGCTTCATCAGATGCTGCAGCCACTTCTGACACGGCCTTCTCCAGGTTGGATTTGGCAGTCTGAACAGAGGGGCACAAGGAATGTGTCACTGGGAGACCACCACAGGAGAGGGGACAATTCTACAGCCCCAGAGTCACCCCCTCCCTCCCACTGCAGTTGTTGACCCCGCAGACGCTGAGCTGGGGCCCTGTGGAGCAGCCAACACAGCTGTGCTGGCCCCAGACACCTTATCAGCAGGGAAAAGCTCTTTCTGGAGCCCAAGAGGGGATGGGGACAAGGTCAGTGTCTGTCTGACGGGCGAGAATAGCCTGGGGAAGGTGAATGACTGCACAGTTCCCAATTCCTGGAGCCCTGAGGCTTTGATCCAGGTGATGGGGGTGCAGGCACAGCTCCTGGTCTGGGCAGGGGAAGCTCCTGAGCCAACCAGAGTAGAGAAGCAGGGGGTAAAGCCCCCCAGGGAGCCCCCCCGGGCTCGGGGTACTCACAGCCAGGTCCAGCATGTCCATGGTCACTGCCTCCTCCGCCAGCACCTGCACCGTGGAGTCGGCGTTGACGGTGACGGAGCCGCTGCTCACTGAGGCACAGAGGGGAGGGTCAGCCAGGGCTGCCAGAGGGCTCATCCCTGGCACCTCCACCATCCCTTCCCCAAAACAAATCCTTGGCACCCTCCTGTCACGCTCCCAACATTCAGGGCCTCAGTTCCCACTCTAAGGGAAGCCAGAGCAAGGTATGTTCCCAGAGAGCCTGAGCAGAACCAGGACCCAACCCCACCCCACAGAGCTCCAGCTCCCAGGGCAGCTTCCAGCAGCCCATGGCAGGGCTGGGAAAGCAGAAACCCCTGGAAGTGCAGCAGGGCACACGTGGCTGGGCAGAGCCTCCCTTGTGAAAGCACTGAGAACACCATCCCCACACACACCTTTCCTCCCCAGCTCCTCCTGCCTCGCTCACCAAAGTACTTGGTGGCCGTCCCGTCCTCGGCGTAGACCGTGACCACGCCTGGCCGGAGCACCTGCAGCGTGGGGACGTGGGATGCCAGGATGCCAAAGGAGCCAGTCAGCGTGGGCACGTCCACCTGCTTCACGTTGGCACCGTTGTAGAACACCTGGACGGGGAGGACACAGGAAAACTGTCATCAGGAATGGGGGGATGGAGAGTGGCAGGGAAGAGCCCAGGGATGCAGTGGGCAGCTGGCTCCATCCAGAGGGAGCATCCCAGCTCCATCCCAAGGGAACAGCCCGGCTCCTGACAGGTTCAGCACGCCCAGGTGTGCCCAGGACAGGCTACACCTGCACAGCAGGGAGCAGGGCCGGGTTCCAGAGGAGGGGTCCTGGCACGGGGAGCGGGATGCGTTCCCAGCTCCCGGGGCACACGCAGACACGGAGTCGGGAGTGGGCGAGAGGCGCCGGCACAGCCGGGAGCAGCCTGGGAAGCGCGTGGGGAGCCCTGAGCCGGTGTCCCCGCTGCGGCCCACGCGGCCCGGCTGTCCCTGTCCCTGTGCCCGCGCCCTGCCCCGGGGACACGGCGGGGGCGGCCCGGCCGCGTCCCGCTCCGGGAGGAGCAGGGGCAGGAGCGGCCCCGGGAGCGCCGCGGCGGGGACGGCCCGAGGTCAGGGCCAAGGTCAGCCCGGGGACAGCCGGGCCGGGCCGCGGGGGCCGCAGCGCCCCAGGCCCCGCTCTCGCCCCGGCCCCGGGCACCGACAGCCCCACGGGGGCGGCGGCACCGGCCGCGTCCCGCCCGCCCCGAGCCCGCCGCGGGCACCGGGCGGGGCGGCGGCGGGGACACGGGGGCCGTGCCGGCCGTACCTGCGTGGGCGAGGCGAAGGTGAAGGCCATGGCGGCGGGGCCCGCGGCGGGCTCGGCGTAGCCGCGGGCGGGCGGCGGCAGCAGCGCGGGGCGGGCGAGGCGGAGCAGGCGGCGGGCGCGGAACATCGCGGCCATGGCGGCGGCGGCGGCGGCGGCGCGGGGCAGGCCGGGACGGCACCGGACCACAGCTCCCGGCCTGCCCCGCGCGCCGCCCGGCGCAGAAGGCGTCACCCGGCACCGCAGGGCCTCATGGGAGTTGTAGTTCCAGCCCCGCCGGGTGTCGCGGTGCCGGGGGTCCGGCCCCGCTCCGCCCCCGCACCGAGGGTCCGCCGCACCCCCGGGCCCGGCCCCGCCGCGAGGGCTCTGGGGCGGGGATGGAGACAGGGAGGTGGGAGAGGGATGCAGGCAGGGAGGTGGGACAGGTAGAGGTACAGGCAGGTCTTGGGCAGGCAGGGGGGCAGGCAGCGCTGGTACAGGCAGGGTACAGGCAGGGTACAGGCGGGGTGGTACAGGCAGGGGTGCAGGCTGAGGTGCAGACAGGCGTACAGGCAGGAGTGCGGGCAGGGCTGAGACCGGCAGGGGGTCACGCAGGGGTGCAGGCTGGGCTGGTACAGGCAGGGCTGGTGTAGGTAGGAGTACAGGCAGAGGTGGTACAGGCAGGGGTATGGACAGGGCTATAGGGCAGGCAGGAGTACAGGCAGGCAGGGGTACAGGAGGGACAGGTGGAGGCAGGGGTGCAGGCAGGGCTGTGGGGCAGGCAGGGGTACAGGCAGGGGTACAGGCAGGGGTACAGGCAGGGCTGGGGCAGCCCCTGTCCCCACGTGACGCCCGCGCCGCGCGGGGGCGGCTCCGGTTCATTCATAAATCCCGGGGCCGCCCCGCCGCACCGAGCGCAGCGGCGGCGATGGAGCCCCGATCTCGGTTGTAGGTGAGTGTCTGGCTCCGCCGCCTCGCGACAGCCCCTATCGCGACACACGGAGCCAGCCCGCCCGAGGGGAGACTATCACACCCCACCGCGCCTGGAGGTCCCCGGCGCTCCTGCCTCGCTGTCACCAGCCCTGTCACCAGCCCTGCCTGCATCCCTGTCTCCATCCCGCATCCCTGCCCCACATCCCTGCCTGCATCCCGCATCCCTGCCTCCGTCCCTGCTCCACATCCCTGCCTGCATCCCTGCCTGCATCCCATTCCGCATCCCTATTTGCATCCCGCATCCCTGCCTGCATCCCCGTCACCGGGCTGGGGCGGGGGGATGCACCCAGGGGGGACAGAGCGGGTCCCCCCCCGCCCGCAGCCCAGCCCCGGCCCAAGCGGGCCCCGTGGGTCGCACACACGCGTGGGGCACAGCCCCGACACGCCCCCCGCACCCCCTCCCACGTGCGTGGGCGCGGTAGCACCGGGGTCCCCCGGCCCCGAGCCCCCGCCCTGGGCACCACCGGCGGCCCCGGGTCCCGCCCCGTGTCCCCCCGCGGGGGGACAGCCCCGGGACCGGCCCCCTCCTCCAGACAATGGCCGTCCTGTTCCTGCCGGGTCGCCATGGAGACGGGATTCCTCCATGATGGGGAACAGGAGGGACATTCTTCCAGCTCCCCCCGGCCCCCCGCGCCCCCCGCCTCGGACCTGAGGGTGCCCGGCAGAGATCCCTCCCGCCGGGCCCCCACCCCGCGTGGAGCCGCAGCCTCTCGCCCGGGGTCCCCCCACCAGGCCCAGGGTCCCCCCACACCCTCGGCATACTGGGGTCGGTGGAGGGACCCCCGCCTTATCGTGTCAGGGGCGCCACGGGGGGGTCCCCTCACCCCGTGCTGCATCACACCAGCTCGGAGATGCCTGAGATGCACCGAGAGCCGGTGTGGGCGGGGGGGTCTCTGCCCCGGGAGATATCCCGCTAAGCCCCCGATGTCCTGTGCCAGGGCTGGCCCCAGCCATCACCATCCCTCGCCGCCAGCTGCGACACGGCCACCGCTGTGCTGTCCCCACGAGTGACAGTCCCCACCCCTTCACGGGCTCCATTCACATTTTTCACTGACCTAATTCTGAGCGGTTTCCAGGCGCCCACCTCTGCCTGCTCCGGGGGTCCCCAACACCAGCATCACCCACCCCTGCCCATTCTGGGGGTCCCCGACAGCACCATCGCCCCCCCAGCTCAGTCTCAGCCCCTCCAGCAGCCCGGGGATGCACGGAGGGGACACACGGACCCGCAGCAGGAGCTGGAGCTCGGCAGCCCCCGGGAAGGGCCCCCCCGAACACGGGCGAGGGTGACGAGGTCCCCGCAGGGTGCCCAAAGGCCGCGAGGCCGATGCCGCGGAGGGGCGTGGGACCCCTGCCCCGGTGGCTCCCGCTGCTCGGGAGCTCGGCCCGTCCCCCCCGGCCCCTCGGTGTCCCCCCCGCGCGGACCGCCCGGTGACGGAGCCGCTCTCGGGATGACTCACGAACGTCACCCGTCGCTCTCCGGCGACACCCACGCCACGAGCTGTGGGGCGGCCACCTGCCCCCCGTCCCTGCCGCTGCCCCCAGCGCGGCTCGCTCCGGGCTCCCGCGGGCGGGGGTCTCCCGGCAGCGCCGACCCCTCCGGCAGCGGGGCCGGGGCCGCGTTTGGCCCCTCGGCTCCCCGGGGACGTCGGCGCGGTGTCACCCCGGAACCGGGGCAGGGACAGCCCCCCCGGGCCGGCTCCGGCCACCGACACCAGCCACCGTTTGGGGGCTCCGGCCCCAGGCGGGCGTGGGGACCGCGGCCGCTCTCCGGGGGCAGTGCCCACGCGAGTCCGTGGGTGGGCGCGGGGTAGCTGTGGCCTGCGGGGGCGAGGGGCAACCCGGGGAAGGGCAGCGGTCCTGCCCCCTCCTCCCCATCCCTCCATCCCTGCTTCTCTCCTGACCACACCCTCCATCCCTTCTTCATCCTCCCCCTGAGCACACCCTCCCTTCATCCCTTCATCGCGGTCCCTCCCTCCATCCCTCCCTCCATCTCTCCATCCCGGTCCCTCCCTCCCGGTCCCTCCCGGCAGCTCCGCACCGCGGTGCCGGGCAGGGGCCGGGGCAGGAGCCGCCGCCGCCCCCGGCCCGGCCCCGCCACCCCGGCCGGTGCCTCCCTCTCTCTCCCCCCGCACCAGGACACGCTCAGGCCGGGACGGACCATGAGCGATGACCCAACACCCTGGGACAACGCGACCGAGAGCGCCACGGTGAGTCCTGCCTGTCCCTGCCTGCCCTTGCAGCCCCTGCCTGCCCCTGCCCACGCCGCCGGCCTCGGGGTCCCGCGGGAGGGGGGATGCGCGTTGGGAGCTGTGGGGTTCTCGTGTCTGCCATGGGGCTGGGGGCTGTGTCCGGGTGGGGACGGCAGCATCCCCCCTGTCACCCCCTGCTCTGCCAGTCCTGGGGGTGGGTGACACCTCTCTGTGCCCTGCACCCCCCCGGGATGCTCTGGGGGCTGGGGGGTCTGGGGGCTGCTGCCGGATCAGCGCCTTTCCCCCGGCTGAGGGCTGGGAGCCCTGAGCGCCGCGGTGGGGCAGGACTGGGGGTCCCGTCCCCATCCCAGTCCCAGTCCCTGTCCCCGTCCCCACTCCCGCTCGGCGCGGGGGCCGCGGGCGGCTCAGCCCCCCCGGCTGCCGTTGCCTTGGTGCAGGCAGGGCCCGGGGGCGGCGCGGGGGGGGGCTCAGCGGCTCTGGGGAGCGGCGCTGGCGTCAGCGCGGCGGGGGCAGGTTTGGGCTGGGCCGGGGGCAGGTTTGGGCTGGGCCGGGGTCCCCCGGCGCGTCCCCGCAGCTCAGCCCCTCGGCCCGGGCAGGCGGTGCCCGGCGAGGTGTCCCCCCAGGATGGGTACGTGCTGCTCCTCGCCCTGCTCTCCATCTTCATCGGGGGCACCCTGGTCCTGCTGTCGGGCATCCTGATCATCTGCCGGCGCTGCTGCGAGGCCGACCGCCGGCACTCCAGGTGGGCACGGGGGACGCCGCTGTCCCCGAGGGGTGTGGCACTGCGAGAGGGGCAGGAGGGCTGGCATGGGCACTGCTGACCCTCCTCCCTCCGCAGAGCCAGCGATGACCCTGAGAAAACCAACACCACTTACCTGGATGACTCGCAGCCAGCGCAGGGTGAGTGCCCACAGTGACCTGCCAGCCCCCCCAGCAGCCCCCCCAGCTCCTTGGGAGTGGGGGTAAGGCAGCCCTTGGGCCCTCCATCGTCCATTCCTTGCTGTGCAGTGGGACTGGCAGCCGGGAGCAGGGAATTCTAGGCTGGCATCAAGGCCACGAGTGCAGCAAGTTTGTCACGCCCCAGCTGGGGGAGCTGGGGTGCCCCACAGTGGGGGGAGCTGGTGGCTGACCCCCTTCCCCACAGATATCACTGTCAAAGTGGAGGACCCCGAGTGCCTGTCGTCCTCCAGCTACCGGGATGCGGAGAGCGAGCGATTCCTGTCCTCCAGCTCCTCCACCGCCCGCCGCGTCTCCTTCAACGAGGCCGCGCTCTTTGACCAGAGCAAGAAGACCCAGGAGAAGGGGAGGAGGTGAAGCTCAGGACTGGGGGGCCCTGGGGGACCCTGGGCTGGCCGGGGCTGCCCCTCCTGACCCGGCTGTCCCGCAGGTACACACTGACAGAGGGGGACTTCCACCACCTGAAGAACGCCCGCCTGACCCACCTGCACCTCCCGCCACCCGCCCTCAAGATTGTCACCATCCACGAGTGTGAGTCCAGCGAGAACAGCCTGGCCATGACCCCCCGCCTGCCCCCACCCAAGCCCGGCCTTGCCATCTTCCAGGTGAGCCCCCGGTGCCCTGGGCACTGCTGGGACACGGGGGGCCAGGGGTCTGGGCATCCTGCAGCACACCGAGGAGGCACCACTGGACTCAGGGTGGGAGTCTCGGGGCATTACTGGAAGTGGAGACGGGGGGTCCTGGGATGCAGGGGCTCCTCCTGGTCCCCACCATCGTGCAGACCCCCTGAGCAGGCTCTGCCTTGCAGCGCCCTGCAGGGGCCCTGTCCCAGCCGGTGCTCCCCAGCCATGCCGTGGGCCCCAGCTCTGCCCTGCCCGGGGACACCTACAACTCCACCGTGGACACCAGCTTCACCGAGGCCAGCCCGGCCGCCTCCTCCGACTCCGGGGAGGGCCCCTCGGTGAGTGCTGGGGTGGGGGGCTGGGACCGGGCAGGGGAAGGGGCTCCCCAGCCTTGGCAGCCTGTGCAGACCCAGTGGTTCTTTCCTGCTCCCTCCCTGCTCCCCCAGATCCCGGCCCTGCCCCCCCACTCTGTGCCAGGGCTCTGGGGAGAGATGTGGGCATCCAACTAGAAACAGGCTCTGCCCCCCCCATCCCTGTCCCGGGGGACGTTTGTGCATCTGCTGCAGCCCAACTGAGCAGAGCGGACAAAGGAGCTGAGCGGGATACGGGGGGGTCAGGGGGGCCGTGAGTGGGGCTGAGCGGGCACTCACGGCCCCTCCACCCCCCCAGTTTGCAGCAGCCCCCAGGAGCGGGAAGGCAGCTGGGGTGGGCAGTGCCAGCCCCGGGGAGCCCCCTCCGACCCCCCCCCCAGGGCCCCGTCCTGCAGTTCTTCACCCGCCTGCGCCGCCACGCCAGCCTGGACGGGGCCAGCCCCTACTTCAGGATCAAGAAGTGGAAGCTGGAGAGCACCCAGCGGGCGTCCAGCCTGGACACCAGAGGTGGGGGCAAGGGGGGCCCTGCAGGGCCGTGTGGGGTGGGTGGGCACATGTGGGCAGGGGGCTCGTGGTGCCAGACGGGGCTGTCCCCCCAGCCCTGCCCTGTGTCCCCCAGGGTCCCCCAAGCGCCGGCAGTTCCAGCGGCAGCGGGCGGCCAGCGAGAGCATGGACCAGGAGGACCGGGACCCCCACCAGACCGACATCATCCAGTACATCGCCCACACCGACGACGTGGCCTTCCACCCCGCGGGGGGCCCCTTCCTGCCCTCCCCCGCCAGCCCCCCACCCTCTCTCGGCAGGTATTTTTCAGTAGATAAGAGGGGATGGGGATGGGTGAGCCGGGCACCGGGAAGGCATCGTGGGACCCCGTGCTGCCCTGGGCATGGGGGGCTCCCACCTGTGTGAGGCTTTGATGGGGCAACCGGGTCTAGGGGGAGCTGGTGATGGGGAGGATGGGGTGGGGCACGGGCAGGGTGGTGGGGACATCATGGGGTGGCACCGCGGCATCGCTGCCGGCTGGGCCCGTCCCGTCCCTGCCGTGACACGGGGGTGGTGCCCACAGGCTAGAGCCGGGCGAGGGGGGCGCGGGCAGCCCCGGCGAGGCCGGCGGCCCCGAGCAGCCCAGCGCCTACCACGACATCTGGAGCCTGCGCGCCTCGCTGGAGCTCTACGCGGCCTCCGAGCGCAGCAACGACCAGGACTCCGTGCGCAGCGACGGCGGGGACAGCGTCTCCTCTGCCGGCGGCGTGGCCCCCTGCCCCTCCTCCTCCCTGGACGAGGCCGAAGGGCCCGAGGAGAAGTTCTGGGGTCGGTCCAAGACGGAGGAGTCGGAGCCCGGCACCCGCAAGCTGCTGCAGATGGACAGCGGCTACGCCTCCATCGAGGCGCCGAGCCGGGGGGGCGAGGAGGGGCCCCCCAAGGACCAGACGGCCTCCGAGAAGCGCATTTGCTTCACCAGCGCCGGGCGGAAAGGAACCATCTTCGAGAGCTTCGAGGGCCGGGAGCCGGAGGAGGAGGAGGAGGAGGAAGAGGAGGAGGAAGAGGGGGGGAGCACGGCCCTGGGCGCAGCGGGTGGGGGACACCTCCGTCCCCACAGCCCCCTGGCCTGGTCGCCGTACGGGCAGATGTTCCCGGGGCGGGAGGCGCTGCCCCGGCGGGATTACAGCATCGACGAGAAGACGGACGCGCTGTTCAACGCCTTCGTGCGCCACGACCCCCAGTTCGACGAGTCGCCGCTGCGGGGGAAGCACCGCTCCCGCACCCACCTGCGCAAGCAGTGGCAGCACGCGAAGCAGTTCAGCGACCCCGGCGTGCGGTACCCGGCGCTGGAGCGGCACCGGACGCCCCTGCGCCGCGGCGACAGCGCCAACTACCCCCTGGACGCCCGGTTCCACAGCCCCCTGCCCCGCATCGTCAGCGCCGGCGACGAGGAGGCGGCCGAGGCGGCCGATGGGGCCCCTCCTGCCCCGGCACTGCCCGACCCGGAGATCCAGGTGATTGTGGAGGAGCCCGGCGAGGCGGTCCCCGAGCCCAAGGCTGGCTCCGAGCCCCCTGAGGACGACGACTGCCCCGGCCCCGGGAGGTGCCTGGGGCTCGGCTCTGGCTCGGAGCTGATGGACAAGATCACCGGTGGCCTGGAGGAGCGGCTCTATGGGCACCTGAGGAGAGCGGGAGAGACCCCCGAGCCCGCGGTGGCCGTGGCGGCCAGTGATGCCCCCCCCGACCACAGCCCGGTCTAGGCCCACCATGAGGGGGAGAGACCCTGGCATGGGGGGACTTGGTCCCCACTAGAGTTCGGGGCTCCATCCCCTCCTGCTGCCGGCGTGGGGACCAGCCCGGTGCCCGGTGCCCTGTGGGAAGGGTGTCCCGGCCTGGGAAGGCCAGGAGGGCATGTGGGGTCCCCTGGCTGTACCCCCCACCACGGGGGTCCGGTAGCGTGGGGTGGCCGAGCCCTCTGGCTCCCGGGAGCGAGGTGCCAGGAAAGGGCCCGGGCTGGGGGTGCCCCGGGGGTCGGGGCACAGAGAAGGAGCTGAGCGTTGGTCAGGGGTCAGTGCTGGGGGACTTTGCTGACCCCCCACCCCACTGAGCCCTGAGCCAGCTCCGCTCTCCCCTCTCTCCGTGGTTTTACAAGCAATAAGCCTCTCCTCCAGCCGGGAACGTCCTGCCAGGAAGGGGCCGGAGCTGGGTGTTCCCCACCGGGGGATGCTGCGGTGCCACCCTGGCAGGAGGGGTAGTTTGAGGAGGGGGGAGTCACCTCCTCAATCCCACAGTCCCCCCAGTTCTGCAGGGAGCCTGGGATCTAAACTGGAAGTGGAGGGTCTGGGGCAGGGGGCTGCTCGAGGGGCCATAGGGGAGCCGGGGGTCCTGCAGTGGCACCTGGGCTGGGCAGGACCGGCCCTGGGGGCCCCATAAATGCCCCCTGGAGGGGTGGGGGCTGCTCAGGTGGGGGGACAGGGTGAGAGCAGAGCATGGGGTCCCCAGTGCACGCTGTGGGTGACCCCCCGTGTCTCCCACCCCCCGGGGGCTCAGCGGGGGCTCGAGGCGCCCGGAGGATATTTATTGATTTTTACAGAGGTGGCTGCTGCTCCGGGGTGGGGTTTGCTTTTACTGGGTTTTTATTTGTGTTTCAAAGGATGGGGGGGAAAAAAAGAGAAAAAATCCTCACCCCAGCCCAGCCCCAGCTGTGGCACCTGGGACTCGGCAGCAGGGGAGGGGACAGGCAGGGGCCCCCAGACCCCATTGCATGTGAGTAGAGGCCGGGTCCCCCCTTCCCTCTGCGCAGGCTCTGCCCAAAGCCCTCCCTCCATCAACCCCGCGTTTTTAAGTCTATAAACAAAGGAGAAAAAACAAAACCAACCGACTGTGACATCTCTGAGCTCGTTTCTTACCTTCTGCTTCCCGGGATGGTGCCTGCAGGGTGGGGGGAGTCGGGGCAGGGGGGCTCCAGGCCTGGCATCACCCCACGAGAGCAGAGTCTGCCTGGGGGGGCTGTGCCCTCCCAAAACGAAAAGGAAGCAGAGGGGCTGGTTGTGGCCCCCACCCCGCCTGCTGCAGGAGGAAGGACATGAAACCCACCTGCTGTTTTCACTTTATTTTTCTTTAAAAAAAAAAAAAAAGGAAAAAAAAGAGAGAGAAAAAAAAGGAGCCAAGTGGCTGCCAGTGCCCCGATCCCTTCTGAGCCCCGAGCCCTTCCAAGCCCTGAGCCCTTCCCAGACCTTGATCCCTTCCAAGCCCTGAGCCCTTCCCAGGCCCTGCTCCCTTCCGAGCCCCCGTGCAGCATGCAGGTGTAACAGAGTTCTGCTTTGTCTTAATACCTGGGTTTTTTCCTCATCTGGTTTATTTTAACACATCACGATGTGTAGGAATCTCTAAATATACCGCAAATATAAACAAAACAAAAAAAAAAAGAGGAAAATATATAATATATAACAGTAGTCTAAAACATAAAGTGCACGGCAATGGCTTTGCACGACTCTACATGGCCGGGGGGGCCCGGCAGGGGGGGTCCCACCCCCCGGCCCCCCCATCCCACCTTCCCATCGCAAAATTAAAAACAGAATCAGTGTCTTGATTGGCAAAGAGTGATTGGGGGGGCAGCGTCCTGGCAGCCACAAAGTTCAACTTCCAGGGGTCCGGGGGTCCGGGCACGGCCCCGGGGCTGGCGCTGCCGGAGGGGGGGCGCAGGGAGGGAAGGGGGGCCTTGGTTGGTTTCCTCTGGTTTCTTTTTGGATCACAAGCACAGTCCAGTCCCAGGAGAGAGGCAGAGCTGGGGCGAGGAGGGGGGGGCGCAGGCCCGGGCCCGGGGGTGCTGTGGGGAGAACAGAGAGGAGGGGTGAGGGAGGGCAGGGGGTGCCCAATTTGGGGTGCAGGCTCTGCTCCCGACTGCCAGCAGGTCACACCCTGCACCAGGGCTCCTGCCAGCACCCCGGGATGGGGGAGAGGGGCCCGGGGTCCCTGTGCTGTCCCTGGAGGGCTGGTGGGGGCTCACACACATCTGGTCCCTCAGCCAGGTGAGCCCAGACCCGCCCTGAAGCCAAGGAGAAAAACCCCGAGGGGAAAATGACACCAAGGAATGTCCTTTAAGCCAAGGAGGGGAGCATTCCCTTCCTTCCCATGGACCCTCCCCTTCCAGCAGCATCCTGGAGCCCCAGGCCGGGAGGGGCGGGAGGAGCAGCAGGTCCAGGGAGCCCCATCCCAGGCTCCGGCACCGACTCCCTGCACAGGTGACTCACTGCCCCCATGAATTAAAGATGGAGCTGCCACGGCCCCTGACAGCTGCAGGGGGAGGATCCAGCTTTTATTTTGGGCTTTTTTCACACCACAAAGCTGGTCGTGATCCAGGAGATAACAGAGCTCAGCCCCAGCAGCGCCGTGACGAGCATGAGGCCGGGGGCGGATGAGGCTGAACATGAGTCACTGCTGGCTCCTTATGAATGAGGGGTGGGAAGGAGGGGACAGGGCTTGGAGCCGGGGAAGAAGGAGCCGGAAGGAGGGGGGGAAGCAGGGAGGGGAGGGGAAGGGGCTTGGGCAAGCAGTGGCCTGGCCATGGGTGACACAGACACCTCCCAGGCCAGGGGCAGGTCCCATGGGGGCCTCTCTGGGGACACCCCAGTGCTCAGCATCCCACTGCAGCCCAGCTCCTCTGTGCTCCCAAAATCCAGGAGGGTGGTCAGGCCAGGAGCAGGGGGTGCCAGTGCCAAGGAAAAGGGCTGTCACCACAGCCCAGCAGGGCAGAGGGGTCACGACACCCTGCAAGGGGTAATAGAGCAGAGCCAGGCAGGCAGAGCAGGGGTCCCCACCGGGCTCTGCACCCCCCAACACCATGAGTTTGGTGCCAGGGACCCTTCCAGGGGGATGCTCAGGACCCAGACTACAAAACACCCCCAAGCTCCCTCCCGCTGCCCACGGCTGGGGCAGACTTGGGTGTCCCCCCTTCCTCGGGCAGCCCCCCCCGGGCCCCCCCGTGGTACCTGGGCAGAGCTCACTGCTGTTTGCAGGTGGAGAGCTTGCGGATCTTGCTGCTGGCAGAGCAGGCCTTGCGGGAGGGGTTGGAGGAGGCGCTGGCCCGGCGCTCGCCCTTGGCCCTGCTGCTCAGCTGCCCCGGCTCCGTCCCGTTCATGCACACGGCCTTGGGCAGCCCCTTGCCACGGCTCTGCCCGTTCTGCCCGGCCTCCTCCTCAGGCACCTGTCCTGCAGGGGAACGGGCACAGTGAGGGGTGGGCAGAGCCTTCCCAGCGCCCGGGAGGGACCTTGTTCCTGCGGAAACCCGAGCCTGTTCCTGCGCCCTCGAGGAGCGGGAGAGGGATCCCCAACAGGGGATGTGCAAGGCTGGGAGCCTGAGGCTGCACCTCCCTCCCTCCTCCCCCCAAGGACTGGTCTGACCCTCATTCCCCCAGCACACAGCAGCTGGTGGTTCCCAGCACAGGGGCACAGCACCACAAGGACAGTGTGTCCCCTCCTCCCTGGGCTGTCTCCGAGCCCCCCTGGACTCCCAGGGACCAGCCCAGCTGCTCTGGGGAGCAGAGGGGGGTGCAGATCCCAGCCCCAGGCACTGACTCTGGGGTGCCCAGGGGCTGGGTGTGTTGGCAGAATGGGGCAGTGCAGCCCCCCCTGGCAGGGCCAGGGCTCGGGTGTGTCACCATCCCTTGAGGGGACACCCCGATGGGGTGGGGGCTTCACATCAGCCCCTCTGCCTCCTCTGCTCCCTGTGACTCAGCAGAGCAGGTGAAGAGCCATTTCCAGAGGCATCTCCCGCTGCCACAGCCGGGGCTGGGGTCACATCCCTGCAGCCAGGGAGTGAGGCAGGGATGTGGCCCCGGAGCACCCCGGGTGCTCCCCCAGGATGGGGGTGCAGCCCCAGCCCCACACTCGGCTCAGGAGCGGCTCTGTCGGGCTCCCCCCCACCGGATCCAGCCGAGGCAATTTCCTTCCAGCAGGAACGTCACGCTCCAGGGCCCTTCAGTTATGACTCAGAGGTTTGAGTGGAAGCTGTAAGACGATTATGTATAATTTTCTTTAAAGGATGCTCAATCCTTTCTCCGCCAAGGCCGGGCGGGACGTCAGCTCCGCTTGCGCCAACCATCACCCCACTGCTCGGAGCTGGGGGGGCTCAGGGGGTGGGACAGACACTTCTGCTCTGGGGGGGCACAGCGGGGGGCCAGCTTGGACCCCTGCGCCTCGACACATCCCCGCTGGCACTGCTGCAGGTCCTCCAGAAACAGGGAGGGAGGGGGGAGCGGATCCTGGGTTACAGGTGCCATCAATTCCCTCTGGATCTGCCCCCATATCCCTTCCAATGGCTCCGAGTGTTGCCACAGCTCCCAGTCACTGGCTTGTGGCACTTACCTGAGTGCTCCTGCCCCGGGAAGGGACAGGGACTGGCTTTGGGCACCCAACCCTGGCACTGCCAGAGCCAGTGGCACTCACTGCGCTCCCAGGGGGGGTCCAACCCAGCACCCCCGAGCAGCACAGCTCCTGGCCAGGCTCACCACAAGGGACTGAGGTGATGGGGGTGCCTCAGCCCCCCTGGGGACAGAGGGGGTGCCCTGGGTGTGTGTCAGAGCCTCAGACGTGCTGTGGCAGTGGCTGGCACGGCAGGAGCACGGAGCTCACACCCCACTATTGATCCCACCATCACCTGATCCCTCTGGAGGGGTGATGGCTGGAAAGGGCCAAGGGGTCCAAGCTCTAGAAGAGGGGGACACACTGGCCCCAGAGCCCCCCAAGGACTCAGGGTAAGCAGCTCACAGGGGTCAGGCTGCAGCAACTCCCCAGAGCTCTGGGTTTTTCCTCCCATCCCTGCATCCCACCAGCACGTCTGCAGAGCCTCAAACAACCCCATTCAGAGCCAAGCTGAACACTTCTTCCCCTCCCTCGGCAGAGCTCGGGCCAAGTCAATTAACATTTCTGACTGGGGAGGGAAAAAAGGATCTATCCAAACAGCTCATTTGTCTTTTGTGTGACTCTTCCCTCCTCCCCTCCTTCCCTGCTTCAAAAGCACAGTCCCGGGAGTCTATTATGGATACCAAGGAGGGAGGTGAATCGTGAGCTAATTTTACCTCCTTCACCAATGACAGTTGCTGACGTTCAAATTAATGAAAATAAAAATTCAGCATGGGCTGAAGTCTTGGCAACTGCTGCTGCCCCCGCGGAAGCCGCTGACCCAGCGCTGCGTCTGCCCGAGCAGCTCCTGCCCACCTCACCCTCACCACGGGCAGGCTAAAAATAAAATAAATAAAGGGAGGGCTGAGAGAGGCACCGGGAACGTGGCTGCTCATCCCTGCCACCCCTCACATTCTTAATGGCTCTGCATCCAGCTCATTCAGGCACCAAAAAAGGTTTCAAAATAACACCACGAAGAGGTTTTGAATCGCTGTTTGTCAGAGCGAGCACGCAGGCACCAGAGCAGCCAGGAACACACCTTCCCGAGCACCAGGCTTGGTTTAAAAAGCTCCAGTCCTGGCTGCATTGCCCAGCCTCAGACTGAAAATCCCAGGAGCAGGCGCTGCAGAACAGGGCTGGGGCAGAGGAGGGGTTAATGTAGGGGAGGAAAGAGCAGAGCTCGGCCTCCAAATCTGAGAGGCAGCACAAAAGCACTGAGCAGGACATTCACATCCCTTCACTGCACACAAGGATCCTGCCTTAGGGCCACAGCCATCCTCTCCTCCATCCTCTCCATCCTCTCCATCCTCTCCTCAGCACTTCCCTCGGATGGGATGTTTAACAACGATTGAACCAGGGGCTTGGAACATTTACATCTCCCCACAGAGCTGCATAAATCTTTAAATAACCCTTTAAAAATGAAAGCACTTTCTCAAAGCCCCTTCTTCCTCTGAAGAACACAGGATTTAATGAGGTTCCCTCTTACCCCCCCCAAACCCAGCACCCACCCCCACCTATGAGTCACTCACACTCCTGCTCTTGCTGCCCAGCAGAGCCACAGCTGAACTGATCCCTCATGCACAAGGGGTTTTAATTTATATCTTAACATGGCATCACTGTTAGAGATACAACACTGAGTAGGCTCAAAGGGATCCTGCAGGAACGCTCGGGTGAAAAAATTCACCTTTATTGCCTCTGCAAACCACACAAACCCTCCAGAGCTGGGGAGCCCCGGACAGGCCAGGCTGGGACCAGGCTCCTGGTGTGCAGGGGACACCCCCGTGTGCCATGTACCCTGAACATAGTCACTTCAGGGCTCTGCTCCCAAATAACTCATTCTAGCAAAACTGGCCCTAACAATTAACTGTGCTGAACAGCAGGGTCCAGCAGCAGCTGTTCCTGGGAGAAGGGTGCCCAGCTGGCACAGGGATAATACAGGGAGGGGCATCCTGGTTGATCAAATCAAGGACCAAGGCACCCAGAGCACCAGGGCTCACTCACACCACTCCCTAACCAACAGTCTCCTCCTCTGCTGAAAGGACTATTCAGACCCCAAGGCCTTTCCCAAAAAGCTCTAAACGGACAAAAAAAAAAAAACCCCAACCCAATCACTTCTGCCCTGCCCATTGCAGCATCCTTCTCCCCTACCTGGTACTGTGAAGTCCTGAGTGTAGATGATATCATCTTCAATGTCATACAAGTCCTCGTCCTCCTCCTCGTTGTAGCCGTGCAGATCCTCCAGGTAAGGCACCGCCGTCATGCTCCTCCACCGGTCCTTGCTCTCGGGGCTGGGCGGGATCGGCACCAGCGCCTCGGCCTGGGCGTGTTTCTTCCGGAACCAGCTGCAAGAGCCCGGGCACAGCTGGGTCAGGGCACGGGCACACAGGAGCCCCCACGCCCCATCCCACCCCAGGACTGCCAGGGACGTGCTTTGGCAGGCGAGGAGGAACAGCTCTGCCAGGAGCCAGTGCTGGAGTCTGCTCTGGGACACACTGGGGTGGGACAGGGGGGAGACAGGCACAGGGGGCAGCTCAGGGCCTGGACACAGAGCTCAGGAATGTTCTCTCCATCACCAACTCCAACCCAAACCACCTGTAAGTCAAAACACATCAGCAGAGCTGCTGGAGCTCCTGAGTTTTGTTCTCCAAGCAAGCAGGACAGGAGAAACTTCTATCCTGAAGCTGAGGCTGATCCAGCCCAACAGACACCAATTTGCAGGATCCCAGTCTGAGGAGAGGGGCAGTTACTGCAGCAGTTTCCTCTAAAAGCCAGTTTGCACCAAGGCCACAGCAGAAACGTTTCTACTTTATCCTTTTATCCCCCTCTGTCTCAAGGGACTCCTATCACCACCAAAGCCCATCTGGCCAGGAAAGGATATCGGCTCCGAAAGCTGTTCTTAATCAGATCAGGAATCCAGCAGGCTGCTTCCCAGCAGCATCCCAGAGCCAGATGGGATAAACCTCTCAGGTTTTCATCGCACTCCCAGAGCAGGGCTCTGACTCCAGACTGTCTCTGGGGTGTCTCCCAGTGCTGCACGTGGGCACCCAAAGTTTCCTGGGAGTGCTGCTGGGGCCTCCACACTCGCAGCAAGCCCCTCAGTGCAGGTGGGAGCAGAGGTTCCTGCTGACCCAGGTACCTCTAACACACCTCTCCAGCCCACACACACCCCATGGGACACGAGTGATTCCCAGTCCACAGCTGGCATCCAGTAACTCCTGGCCTCCAACCACAGAGGAAGGCCTGAGCCAGCCCAAGAGCTCTCACCAACCTGAGCCATCTGGTTTTTATCACCCCAGTTCCAAATTCCTTTCAGGAAGGCAGGCTGAAGGCACCTCCTGCGCAGAGCTGTAATTATCATTTTGTTCTAGTCTTACACTGCTTTGACAGTCAGCCTGAAAAAAAGTGGGATTCTAACAAAACTATCAGCAAAAGCACGGAGTGAGGAGATAAACAAATGGAAATGCAGCTACTGGGACAAATCAGGCAGGATTCAAGGGAGGGGTGAACTCTTATCCAGAAACTGCTTCACAATCAGCATCTTTAAACTGTTTTCTCTGCAGTGCTGGAGTTTTGGAGCCAGGCTGCAGCTCTGGGAGTCAGGCAGTGCCTTGTTTGCAGGCAGGAAGCTGGAATTTGTGGAGAGGGACAGAACTGCTGCAGATCTCAGCTGGCAAGTGTCACCTCTGTCCCCGAAGTGGCACTGCAGGGCTGAGCAAAGCCCACGCCAGCTGCCCCACCAGCAGGAAGGGAGCGGGACCAGCAAAGCTGGATTGTGGCCAAGGGCTCTTCACAGATCCCATGGATGGCTTCCCTGGTGACGTGGGTGGCACACAGCACTGCTAATGGGATCAACCCACCTCCCTTCCTTGGGACACTGTGCTCACTGAGGAAGTGACTGCCAAGACAGCAAATCCAGCCTGGGCTGATCAGGCCTGGAAGGATCATCAGCACAGGGACAGAGGAACCAACAGCCACCAGCTGGTTTTGCCAGGGGCACTGGGGCTTGAGGGATCCAAACTCAGCACCAGAGACCTCGAGAGAAGGGAATATCCAGGGCTAATGAGATCAGAGTGGCTGCTGCTAAGAGGAGAATTTTAAAGGGAAAAAGCCTGGAAGCCTACAGCACCCGGTGTTTTTATTTTGCTGTATTTCAGCTCTGCCTCACTCTTCCCTCCTGTCCTACTTACCAGGAGAGTAAAAATAGGTTTTTATTAGCAGCAGAAACCTGAATCACTGTACTCCAGTCATTATGCTTCCATCCTCCGGGAGGTGATTTCAAACACTTGCATATGCATATATGGTAATGAGGACAGAGAGTGAGAAGAGAAATCCATTGAAGTTCTAAGAAAAATCAAAGACCTCTTGGAAGGAGCCTCGAGCAATTCTGTGCAGAGTAGCAGAGTATTTCCTGGCAAGGATTTTCCAGCAGGGACAGACATTCCACTTTCTGCACTGGTGCTGGAGGTTGTTAGTGAAGATTTGCCTTTCAGCTGAGGACCACTGGCTCCAGCAACACCCTGATCTGCCTCGGGAAGCCACTGGTCACTGCCTGAGCCAGAAAGCAGCAACTCCTGGGCAGAGATGGCGATGAGACAAAGCCCCTCTTCACCCTGCCCTTACCACCAAGGCAAAACACCAGCTGGGGCAGAGCCCTGCTGAGGAGTGCCCTGTCTCACCACTTATTCCCAGTTTCAGGGATGTTTTCTGAGCCAAGTCCACTGGCACACACAGTTACCTGGTGCTTGTGGTGGCTGCTTTAACCCTGAGGGGGAAGAAAAGATTTCTGGTATCTTGGAAGTGCCCCTTGTCCAGAACATCCCCTGGAAGAGGCAGATTCCTCTCTCATCTCTGTTCCAAAGGGCTGGGAGTGGCTAAGAAACGTTTCAGGGTGAAGGCAGCAGTAGTAAGAGATTATTTCTTCCTACTCCACAAGCTCGTTGAGGCACCTGCAAGCTCAGAAACCCTGGCCAGCAGTGGCACAAGTGTTAATTGTGATCCTGCCAGGCAGCAGTGGGGCCCAGACAGCTGCTGTCAGCCACGGGGAGATAACACAGCAAGGGTCAAGGGCTGAAGGAAAAGAGGAATCTGGGTTGCCCAGTGCTTAATGAGCCCGTCTGGTTTGCAGCTCCCAAGCTCAGATCTCCCATCACAAGTCCTCTCTCTGCTCTTTTCAAGTTCTGGCACAAGCAAGGTTAAATGGAGAATCCGTAAGAACAGCTGCAGCTTTTCAGCACTCCCAGCCATCCACTCCCCACTGGGGTCACAAACTCGCAGTTTGCTTGGTTTGTACATGGGTGATTCTGCCTGAGAGCAGATGCCAAGCTGCAGATCCCTGCCCTGCCAGCCAGGGTCGGGATGAGCCATTCTCCACCTCTCCTGTGATGCCATGCAGGGGCCTCAAGCTCACTGGGAGGTCACTGTCACCACGAGCAGCAGATAACAGGGGTCCAGTTTAACTCAGTCCCCTCACAGGCAATTGTGGAAGGCACAGGGAAAGGCACCACATGTCTCTCCTTCCCTCAGAAGCAGGCACAGGAGTCCAAGAGCACAGTCAGCACCTGCAAAGGAGCATCCAGTGGCACCACACACAGATTTCCAAGGGGTTCAGTACCCAGGCTGGAGCAGCACAGCATCCCAGAGTGACTCTCCAAACTCCTGCAGAGAGCAGGAGTGCTGGAGAAGGTGGCACAGCAGCCTCCAGGAGGGCAGGAGGAGACCCCAGCCCAGCAGGTTAATTTGCACCTTGGTTAATAAAAGGTGGAAGTGCCTCCCCTCTCGTGCCATGAACTCCTGCAATCGGATCCACGGCTGAACAAATTAAGTGTGACACTTGTGGAGAGGGAAGGGAAGATGGTTGCCTTGGAAACAAGGGACAGAGGTAGAATTCTGCATCCACTTCATCACTTTAAGTGCTGCAGCAGGTCAGTGAATTAGTCACAAAATGCAGTGTATGAGCATGAAGCCCTTCAGCAAAAGCACAGGGCAGAGGGGAGGTGGTGGATAATCCATAAAGGAGCAAGTTGGAACTCCCTGGCTCTTGGCAGCTTTCCCTTCCCAGCCCAGGAGCACCAAATATTCCCAGAGGTGAGCTACGAGCATCAGTTTCCCATTGAACATCATCCCACCCAGATCCTTCCAGGGAGAGCAGGTTTCCAGGCTCTTCCAGTGCTATTCAGGGCTGGGAGAGGTTTAACTCACTTCCATTTACAACTCCAGGTCTGACCTGCACAAACTGGGTTGAGCAGAGCAGCACATCTTGCTTTGTCCTGCTCCAGCAGAAGTGCAGGGACAGGAGCCTGATGCAGAAGTTCAGCTGCAGGAGTGAGGAGGGAGGAAGGCAGCTGGCAGGGATGAAACTCAGCACTCTTCCTCCAGCATTCCTCAGCCAGGGCTGCTGCTTCAGGGGGAAAAGCATTTGGAATAGCTGACAGGAATAACGGGAGGAATGGCAGGATCACTGCTGGGCAGTAACAGGAGCCTGGCTGCCTTCCCTGCCTCCTGCAGCTCCACAGAGCACTCTGTGCTCCCTCAGTGCCCCTGAGCCACTGGATTTACCCCTGATCCCACTGCAGGAGCCCTCACACTTCATGGCAGGTGAAGTGGGGGAGGATGGACCCCGAGCACCAGCTCTGTGGCTGCAGGACACCCGCTCTGTGATGCTTCCCTTGGACTCCCCTCCCCACAGGGCAGGGGAGCACGGCCCCTTCCCCTCATCCTGACACCAGCCCGGCCCAGCAGCGTTTGGCTCCAAAGCAAACCCCCTGCCTGGGGCCCAGGGGCTGTTCCTGCTGCTCTCAGAGCACTTTGATGATCCCGACTGTCCGTGTGAGCCAGGCCCAGGAACAGCAGCTCAGAGACATAAAAGGAGACTTCCAGCAGCACGGAAAGACACCGGGTGATTCTGGTTGGAGCCGGGATCCATCCCAGCAGGGCAGCCTGGGGAAGTCTCTTGATGTTTTTCTGTCTAGTTCCTGTGCCTCAGCACACGGTTTTGGGGGAGGAGTGTAGAGAAACCCAAAATCATTAATGACTTACTCCCTCCCCCACTCCAAAATCTAAGGATTCTAGAAATCAAATCTCTTCTTACTAAAATGCTTTCCCCAAACCCTCTGACAATATCCAGTGGCTGCCTGCTGTCCTGACTGCTGCGTTCCATTTACAAAAAAATCAGGGTCAGGTTAAGCATCAGGGCTAAGCTTCTATTTAAAGAAAAGGCAGGAGAACCAAGCTCTGGATTCTTTAGCACAAAAAGGAGCTGGACAGACACATCCAAGGCCCAAGGCTGCAGGCTCTGCTGTGCTTGATGTAATTATTAGATGCCACAGCAGGAGGAAGGAGGCAATTACTAATAGGGGAGAAAAGCCTGTTAAGAAGCACTGGCTAAGCTCACACAAAACTAATAAGAGCCTAAGCCTTCAAAATGCTCCTGGGTTTGCAGGTAGAGCCTTTCCTCAGCCCCTCTCAGTGCTGTGGGATGAGAAGCCTGGGCACAGCAGCTGTGCCCATGGAGCAGAGGAGCTCCACAGCTGCCCCGTGCCAGAGCCCTGCTCCAGTTTCTCTGGCTTTCTAGCTACAGGCAGGGTCTCTGGAGATACCTCTGTGCTTCCAGCTGGGCAACACTGACACAGAAACTCACTGCCACGGGGGAGGAGGATAAAATGGAGTACCTGGGCTTGGGGAGCCAGCTCAAACACCCAGCAGTGACCCAGGAGGACCCAGGGCGGTGCCCAAGCTCAGGGGCAGCCTCTGCACCCACAGGAAAGAAAGTGCTTTTAGTGCTTTTCTCAAGGCCTATTGATGACTCCACAGACTTAATTCCTGCTTCTTTCCAGTGTTTCCTGACAAAGCATGGGTTTGCCTGCATGGCAAGCTGATCCCCTCTGGTTGTGGCCACTGGTGCAGGGGAAGGCAGCCCTGAATAGCAAATACCTGTGCCCGCCATCGCCCAGAGCCCTGGAACTGCCCAGGCACGGGGCCTGGCTGCTATTAAGGAGTCAGCCTGGCTGTTTAATTAACTGCCTGGGCAGCTCTATAAGCCCTGCTCCCCCAGCCCTGCTCCCCTGGCCCCTCTGCTCCCTGTCAGGGGTCTCCCAGGTTCTGGCTGTGGCTCCTCGGACACCTCCCAGGGACCATCCCCTGACAACAGCACATGGCTACAGTGGCCAGGCTTTTCCAGAGACACAAAACAGGAAAGCAGCGCTGTTCCTGCAGCACAGAGTGGGCTCAGCACCATCCCAGATCACATCCTTGCTCTTCCATGGCTCCCAAAAGGGCCTGGGCAGGCTCACAGACAGCGCCTGTGCCGAGCAGCTGCGGTCCAGAGGCTGCTCTGCCTGTCCTCAGAAGCACTTCCCATTCCAAGAGGAGATAAACTGGTGCAGCCTCCGCAGCAAAGCATCCTCATGATGCTTTTTGTTCTTGTACTTTTATCCGCCCAGGAAATCTCTGCTCAGAGCCAGCGTGTTCAAACAGATCCTCAAAAAAGCCTCAGCGATAACGGGGCATTTCCCCCCGACTATGGCACGGAAAACGGGGGAGGATACGGGGGAGGGAACACTGGGATATTAAAGAGAAAGAAAAAAACCAAACCTTCCTATTGTCCTGAGACACTTCTCCACATATTGATTCCACATGGAGCAGATACCAGGGGATATTTCTGCCCCCAGACTGGCCAGAACTAACACACGTTACTGAACGGCCCTAATTCAATAGCCCAGCTTTCAGGAGCCCCTGTTCCGCTCCATTAGGACTTGCTGGCCTCTGGAAAAAATTATCCAGAACCCTTAATCATCCAGAAGCAGGCACACCACAAACAGACTTCCAACATGTTCCTTATTTACCGGTCAGCAATTCCACTGCTTTACCGGATGCTCTAATAGGAGGAAAAAAGCCAAGTGGAGGTTGCCAGAGCCCCAGCAGAGCTGGAGGAAGGAGACTGAGTGACTTCCATGTGTCTGCTGTCAAAAGGAAGCAGGAGGTGAGAGCAGGAGCACAGGTACACGAGCAGGAAGGGAATAACACTCACTTGTGCTGCCTTATCTGCTGTATTGAGAACCTCTTGGCTGGGTCGTATTCCAGCATCCCTGAAAAGAAGCAGAAAAGGCCAGGTGTGATCACGGGCACTCCCAGCTGAGCCAAGGCCAGGAAGCACAAAGCTCTGCCCTCCCCTCCCCACCCTCCCTGCCAGCCATGCTGTGCCCAGTCCTGGCAGCTCCAGGCAGGATCTGCTGCATCGGGCACGGGAAGCTCAGCACAAAATCCCAACCCCATCACTGACACCTGAGCCAGTTTGTCCCTCAGTGTCCCACCTGCAAAGCAGATCCAGCCCTTCCCTCCCTCCTGGTGCAGGGACTGAGGCTCCTCCAGCCCTGGATCACAGGTCCAACCATGTCTCCAGGCAAAGAGCATCAAGACTTTGCATTTCACAGATAATTCCATTGAACTTTCTCCATGGAAGAGCCAAAGCCTCAGGCACAGCATATGTCCAGTTGCTTCGTGTCCCAGATACTCCAGTCTAGTGGAATTATATTCTGAGACACAGTCAGATAGAACCTACTGCCCATCCTTGTGCCCTGGCCAGGCTTGGATTTCTGGGGTCATCTGAGGGAACTGGGTGGGGGTGAAGAAAAGCAGCTCATCTATATTTTCTCTGGGAGAGAGGGAGATGGATTCCTTAAACAGCCTCCCAGGGTGCCCACTCTGCCCCATTGCCTTTCAGAAGCTTCACAGCTCAACAGAAGGGAAGGAGTAAACTTTGCCATATTCTTCAGAAATGAGCCAATGGGACCACAGGAGCCTCATCCAGCAGCATCCAAGATATTCTCCAGTGAAAGTTCCAGGAACATACTGACTGTCAAACAGGAGTTTGGAAAGTCAGGACTGGAGCAAACAGTGCAGAGGGCTGGGGAGAGCCAGGGTAAGGACAGAGAGAGAACACAGGGATGGGAGATACATCTGGATGGACACTTGGAAAGGGGGGTCTGGAAAGAGACATCCTAGTTCAAGCAGGAAGCTGCAAGGGCCTTTTGCAGGTTAGATGCTGCAATTCAAAGGTCATGGAAGAGATAAATCACCAGAGCATGTGTGGTAACCAAAGCTGCTCCAGGATATCTTCCCTGTCAGGCCGTTCTCACCACAGCCCTGACAGTAACACGGGCAAAGAGGGGGGACAGGACAGGGCAGTGAGGGAGGGCTGAAGTTATGTTCCCCCCCAGAACCCCAAACACAATTTGCCCTGGCAATTTGGGAAGGTTTATCTGTGCTGGTGACAGCACTAAGAGCTTTAAGGCAGATGGGATCACTACTGACCCACATGACAGCACGTGAAGTGGGTCAAAGAAACACGGAAGGAGCTCTCCAGGTTAGAGGTCAGGTGCATGCCAGGCCCCTGGCTCAGGAACTTGAGGCACTGGAGTCCTCAGAGTTTTGGATTGTTTGGATTGGGTCTGGAATGTCCCAACATCCCCCCACGCAGCCTGTTCCAGAGCTCAGCCCTGGCAGCAAAGGAGTTTTCTCACGTTCAGATGGAATTTCTCCTCACCTCAAGTTCAGAGCAAAAAAAAATCCTGCACCTAATTAAAGGACCTATTAATAAGATGATCAGACAGCAGTTTCACAGCTCAGCTGCCCAAATGAGTTGGTTTTTTTTTTTTTTAAAGAAATAGGACTGCAAAGAGCTCTTACATGAACTTTAGGGGACAAGAGCAAGTACTGGCTGGGTTCTCTTATTAATGTCATCAGAAACAGGGAACTCAGGGCACCACCTACTCCCCCAATTTATTCATTTAAAGACCACATTTCAAGGTGTTTTTGAAATTTAAGGCATCTACCAGATGAAACCGGTACAAGCAGAGGAAGAATTTTAAAGTCAATGATTAAAAGAGGCCCAAGAGCAGCAGTTAGAAACAGCCACAGCACAGGGAGCTGTTGCTCTCAAGCCATTAAAAAGGCAGGAAGAAAATAACTGACGAAAAAGAGTATTTACTTGAGTGAAAAACGACCACACTCGGGGCAAGGTTTGAAAGAAAATGGAAAGTCTCCTCGCTGAAAATGTGCACTCGTACATTCAGCTCTGAGTCAGCCGTGGCAGCTCCGTGGCTCAGGCCCTGCACTGAGGAGAGGCTTCGTCAAGACAAAACATCATGTTCTATTCACCAGGCAAGTCATCCCGCAGCTCTGCCCGCGGGAGCTCGCTGCCATTTAGGGTAAAGCCTTCCCTGAGTTTATCTGCACGGGGATGGGACAGGCTGTGCCAGGGCCATGCCTCCGGAGGCCCAGCCCCAGCCCCTGCTCCTCGGGATTCCCGGAGGAGTCGCTGTGCCCATACATGGGCTACCACAGAGCCACTGGGGCTGCTAAAGCCCTCCGAGGTCACAGAGCCCCCCCTGTGCCCGGTGCCCACCTTGTCACCCAGCCCAGAGCACTGAGGGCCACCTCCAGTCATTCCTTGGACACCTCCAGGGATGGGGACTCCAAACCTCCCTGGGCGGCCCCTTCCAATGCCTGACTACCCTTTCCATGAGGAAATTCCTCCTGAAATGTAAAGTCCCCTCATCGAGGGCGTATCAGACATTAAACTGATAAGAACAGACACCACACAGTCGTACCCACACGGGGGTCTCGTGCCCACTGCAGCACCTCCACAGCCTCAAACCCCTCTCCAGTCATGGAAAGTGGCAGTCCAGGGACTGGAGAGCAGGGATCTGCCCCCAGACCCTCCCAGCCCCCAGCCCACACATTCCATGATCCCGGACAGGCACAGCACTACAGCCTGGGCCAGACTTCTTGGAATTCAGAACACAGCACAGTCTCAGGTACGGCACTGGAGAAGCAGGAAGAGATCCAGCAGCAAGGTTAATGAACTCACCCTGGATTTCCCTTCAGCCTCCAAGTTGGATCAACATTTAAACAAGCACTATAAAAGCAGTGTGAGGCCAATCTGTAAATGGAGACAGGACTTTCTCCCTCTCCCTCACCCTGCACACACTCAGCCGGGTGTTCCGGCCACAAACTCCCTCTGCAGGCAAATCCCGGGCCTTTGATCCAGCACAGGCCTCTGGATGGGCACAAACACCCTCCTGCCACCTCCAGGGGCTCCTGCCATGGCACAATTAAAGCATCCCACTGTCACCAGGACACATATCCTCTCGCTGTCCTGCCAAGGAAAGGTCACAGCAGTGAGGAAACAAACTGCTACGGAACCAACCACCATGTCCCAGGTCACAGGGCCTGGAAATCAATTCAGATGCTGATTAATGCAGAGCTGTAGCCTCAGAGCTTCCTCTTCCAGTAAAAGTCTATTACCAGGAGGAGGAAAGCTGACCTTGTGCATTTTTCTGGTCCAGAAGCAAAGTGCACACAGTTGATAAGCCATGGGCAGATGCTGCCAGAAGAACCTTAAGGCTATTTATAAACTCTTCCACTCTGACACATCTCTCCTGACTGCACACACAGAGCTGCACCAGCCCTTCTCCTTTCCATCCCTGAAGAGTATAAATAAAGCTTCATCCCTGATTAGGGAGACAAAACGAGGAGCAGCATCCCAACTAATCTGTGGGATATACTGTCATGCGAGTCTCTTCACAAGCCAAATACCACAGAAGCTTTAAGTCCTCTAAACTCTGCTCTTCTGGAAAGGGGAACAAAGATAAAAAAAAAGCTCAAGGGGAAGAAAAAGTAAAGAAACACTACAAAAGTGGTCAACGGAGGAACAGGAAAACCTTAAAAAGTGTGTTTGTGTTTTCTTCACAGCCCTACAGGGCCTGTGGTCAGCACAGCCCCCGCAGACAGAGGAAATGAGCACTTAGCAGCACTGAATTCTGCCTCACACCAGACCCAGACCAAGCACTCGAAGCTCTGCAAGGGCTATTAGAGCCTTTCAAAGCAACACAAAGGCAACATGAAACCTCCAGTGAGCCCGGGCTGAGCTGGGGGTGTCTGTGCTGCTCACACAACCACAGCCACCAGCCACTGACAGTGTCCAACCTGCAGGCACTGGATTCAGCTCCTGCTCGCTGCAGGAGGAGCAGGCACTGACCAGGAAACGCAGACCTTCTGGAGGAAAAGCAGGAACTAAATAAAGCAGCCAGGTTTGTCACCATAGCTACCCAGAGCCACCACTGCACAGCTCAGCCCTGGGCCTCGGCAGGTGCTGGGGAGCTGGTCAGGCCTCCACAGCGGGGGAACTGGGGCAATCCCACCCCAGGATTCACCCACCTCGAGGCCACTGGGCAGTCTGACCACTGGAAAATGTGTGTCACACCAAGCAAAGAGGAGTATCAGGAGGTTTTGCCAGCTTTTACAATGTACCACATGCATATGGCAAGAAGAGAGGTGGGAGAGTGTTCTCAAGTGGGTGGGAGGAGAGGAAAAGGGATCCTTAGGGCTTCCCACTGCCCTGGAAGAAGGGGACACATCCACCTCCTCCCAGACAAGCTCCTCTCCCCACCAAACCCACCCAACTGGCACTTCTGTGGTGCCCAAGTACAGGAGGGATGCAAAGAGCCAGCCAGCAGCAAGGGTGAAGGAGATTCAGGCTGTAAGACACGGACAGAGGGCACCAGGTACAAGGCTCCTCCATGTAAAACCAGGCAGAGGGAAGAGCAGGAAATTCTGACTCCAGATCTTACGCAGGGGTGGAAAGAGAACTAAAAAGGGAGTTATTGTGCTAATGAAGCACAAGACTTTAAGCTGTCAGTATGCTCAGCACAGGAAAAAGAGAAAACTGCCACGCTCCTTTTCCCTGGGGGAAGCACTAAGTGCAGCTGAAAGGCTGATCAGAAACCTCCAAGGAGTTCTGCTGGATGCTTCAGGAGAGGGGCAGCTGCTCCAGCCGGACCGCGGGATTTACTCCATTTGGGCACTTCCCAGCTCAGAAAGAGGCTGTGTTCAGTCAGCAGCCACAGAGCACAGGCCACAGGGAGCTCAGGACACCATTCCCTGGGGCAGGCAGCTTTGGCAGGAAGCACATCAGGCAGTGCCTGGCCGTGAGCAGTCGGATCCCGGCTGTGCCGAGCGCCGTTGGAAGCGCTGCCTTATGTAATGCCCTGGGAGAGCTGCTAAAGCTGGCTAATGCCTTTGGAAGCACATGGAAATAACTGATTTCATCGCTGGCACGGGGCCAGGGAAGCTAAAATAGCCTCTGAGGGGGCCTGCGGGGGGTCTGGCACCTCCTCGGTGCCGGGTCCGGGGAGCCCCGGCAGCGGCGCTGGAAGAGCTCGGACTGACAGCACCACCTGCCGCCGGCACGGCCGGCACCGAGCCAGGAGCCCTGCACGGAGCAGGAGCCCTGCATGGAGCCAGGAGCCCTGCACGGAGCCTGTGTCCCTGCACAGAGCCTGTGTGAGCCTGTGTCCCTGCACCGAGCCAGGAGCCCTGCATGGAGCCTGTGTCCCTGCATGGAGCCAGGAGCTCTGCACTGAGCCTGTGTCCCTGTACAGAGCCTGTGTGAGCCTGTGTCCCTGCACCAAGCCAGGAGCCCTGCATGGAGCAGGAGCCCTGCATGGAGCCTGTGTCCCTGTACAGAGCCTGTGTCCCTGCACCGAGCCAGGAGCCCTGCACTGAGCCTGTGTCCCTGCATGGAGCCTGTGTCCCTGCACGGAGCCTGTGTCCCTGCACTGAGCCTGTGTCCCTGCACTGAGCCTGTGTCCCTGCACTGAGCCTGTGACCACTCAGCTTTCACAGGTGGAGACTGTTCAGTACTAAACCTCAAACTGCTGCAATAAGGGACAGTAAGAAAAAAACCAAGAAAAACCTCAACCTTCTCCCCAGAAAGTGCCATTCTGGGTCCTACCCCAGCCCTGCTGTGAAAGTGAAACCTGTCACTTTGCTCCAATATCCTGCAGCTCTGAATCTGGGGGGAAGGAGGACAAGTGGGACTGAGACAAATAAATCCAGAGCAGAGGCTGATGAGGAAGGACAGCAGACCCCGAGTACTCAGTGTTTCACTTCAGGGAAAGCCTGGACAAGGCATCTGAGTGTTCTCACTGGCAAAACCTGTATCAATGCTACAATGCCATTTTAAATTTAAATTTCAATTTGTCTTTAGGTGTAAAAGCTTCTCAGAGCACAACATAATGCAAGAACCAAGGACTGCAAGAGCCATGCAGGAGTTAGTGGATCTCAGGAAAATACCAGTGCTGAAGATCCTTCAGAGGCTGTAAGCACAACCTCCCTGTCCAACAGGATCCTGCATCTCCACAGGACACCTGGAAGGAAGCTCTGCCTGGCACTGTGCAAGCTGCATCTATAAATGTCACTAAATCTATATTGTTGCATCTATAAATGTCACCCTTTTGGAGCCACCTGGGAGACTCACCTCTCAACAAGTCCGAGAGTGGAGGACCACAATCCTCTGGAATTGTGTAGTCGCCTTTCCCGATGTTTTCAAATAATTTATAGATATTATCCCCTTCAAAAGGGTACAGACCCGTTGTGATGTTGTATCTGTGGAGGCAGAAGGAGAAGCTGGATGAGAAGCAGCACACAGGTACTCATTTCTTACATGGCTATGTAAACCAAAAGGAGCCAAGAGGGAACCAAAAGAGGAATATTTGACAGTATGTGGAATGTCTCTTTAAACTTTGCCTTCCTTCATCACAGCTCGTCATTCACACAAGCCAAAACCACCAGGACACCTCCCTGACAGCTGGGACAGCAGAAACTTTAAAATAAATACTTGTGGTTTCTGTTGTTGCAGCAGCTGTGCTTCTGGGTGCTGAGCAACAGCTGCAGAGTCACTCACAGAGAGAAAAGATGACCTTCTGCAGAATAACAGGTACTTTGGGGAACATAAACCCCCCCAGGAGGGACCAGCACTCCCCTCCCTGCTCCCCCAACACACAAGAGCAGCAGTGACAGGACTGAGCTCCCCGGGGGTGTCCCTTGTTCTCCAGCCCCTGGGGGCTCGGGGCACTCACAGCGTCACCCCCGCGGACCAGATGTCGACTTTAAAGCCTGAAAAGGTGTCGAGGCCATTGGCAATCTCGGGGGGCTGGAATGCTGGTGACCCTTGGCTCGTCCTGCACGTGTCGTCCTCCGCAAACGGATGCAGTGCCTGCGGGAGAGACCAGGGTCAGGCTTCCAAGGAAAACAAACTGAGCCTTGGAAAAGTTCCACCTGGGAAACAAAAGGGGAAAACTCCTCTACTGAACATCTACAGATGATGAGAACGTGCCACCACAGCAACCACACACCCCAGAGACAAGCCCTGCACCTCTCCCACCCAGGACAGACCCCACACAAAAAACAGGGCAAGGTTATGTAGCTTATCCCCGTTTGCCCCCACTTTTGGGCTCGTCCAAGATTGATGTCTTCCTCTCTGTGCTTCCTGAGTGGAGGTTTCGTGCTGTTACCAACAAAAGTGCTTTGCCAATTGCAATAAATATTCAGAGTCACTCAGAGCGCTCTGCGAGCGCAACAGAACAAAAGCCTGAAAGCACAATAAATCAATGACACCACAGAGGTGACCTCAATCCAGAATGTCCCACTGCTGCACTTCTCACATACCTCTGCTACACCTAAATCGGATATTTTTAGTGTCCCATTGGTTGTTAGCAGGAGGTTCCCCGGTTTGATATCCTTGTGGACAATCCCTTGGCTGTGCAAGTATTCTAAGCCATCTATAAGCTGACAAAAGTACCTGCAGAGAGAGGCAGAGGGAAAAATCAAACACTTTTAGCCAGTAGAAAGGAGCTTTTTGCTGTGCTCACGGTCAGAGACTC